>NW_024884911.1:7529454-7569000 GCF_019232065.1 Centrocercus urophasianus | reverse complement strand
CCCCCCCCAGGATATTGCATGTTAAGAAAAAGAAGTCTCTCCTTGTCCTCCCTGTCTTGTCTTTAGTGGCAGCCTCTTAGTTTAGAGATATCTCAAATGTCAAGGGTGTCAGCATATTTTTGTTAACCAATCTGCACATTGGCCAGCCAAGAGCAACAGGCCAGTCTGACACAGAACAGCGGGAAGAAATTACGATGGGGATGTGTAGAATGGAGCTGAGCTCTTCCAAGCCGTGTAAAGAGAACTTGGGCAAGACACAGAAGCCTCGAAAATACACTACAATATACTAAAAAATGTCTTCACTATCTCCTTCCTAATATGACTGAACTCTGAGAAACTGAAGTGCACATAGCACGTAGCAGTGCGGGGTGTTGAACAGCCTGTAGCTGGAAAGTGCTTCGGTCTTTATCTTCAAAGCTGTCCTGTCAAATACAAGGTCTTTTAAACATCAGAGGGATAAAGTTTCTGATTCTGAAGGGTTCGTTTCCCTCTAGGTTCTCCTCAATCAGAAGTTAAGCCCATATGACCCCCACAGTAAGCCGGCTCCAGGATTGCTGCCCTGCTACTTGCCCCATGATTTGGGGATGCTTGTGTAGAGCAATCTCGATTTGCTCAATGTTTGTTGGGTTCAGTTTTCTTCACGTTAGTTCCTTCTTCCATCTTACACGTCTTGAGGCTTTTGCTGTGTGGCAGTGAATTTAATCTTACGAACTTAAAGGAAAACTGTGACTGGGACTTGGAGAATATTAATCTGTTGCAGAAAATGCTGAAGTCTGAACATGTGAGAATTGAAGTAATGAGTTTTTTCCTCATTTTGGACTCTCAGTCTCTTTTTAGCTACACCCTAATTGCAGTGTTTCCTTAAAACATAATCTGAGCACTCAAAAAAATTTAAATGCATGCCTCCATTTTATTCTTTGTGCCAACCTTCTACCAACATAATACAAGAAATTAAGATGATTTACAGAATAACGTACCTTTCTCTCATCTTGCTGTCAATAATTAAGTAGTACACCAAAATCTAGTTGATTTCTAAAATGAAAATTCATTACATTTCTGGAAACTCAAACTATAAGCTCCATGCATTTTAATTAGATTGTCTGTTTTCGCATTTATTACTAATACAGTCCTCTTAACTATGATTTATTTGCTAAACAAAGTGCCATAATCCGTCACTTATTCATCTTAATTTCAGCAAAATTAAAGTAGTAGCTGTTATATTACACCTAATTGCACTTGCAATGAAAAGAACGGAGATGTTAATCAAAATAAATTGAAGATAAACAATAAAATCATTAAATCTTTGCTGCAGTAAGTGTAACTAATCAGTTTTGACTTGAAGCGACCGAACACAAATAATGAATCTGTCAGTGAAGACGCGCTCATTAAATACAGCCTCGTCCGCTAGGGTCCTGCAGGCAGCCTGTAACACACATCCCTGTAACCCTCTGGTGCCTCTCTGCTATTAGGTGAAAGGAAGAGAGAAAGAGGAAATTGTATACCATTTTCTGGACTGAATCTATCTATGTATTGCAGTTTGATTAAGTGAAAATGCAAATATCACAGCTATTTAGTAAGCCCTGCAACCGCGGTGTCAGCAACAGAGAAGGGCTATTTTATGTAGCAACCAGCAGGTCAGAGATTAGAAAAACAAACAAATAAGCAAACAAAAACAACAGAAATTCAGAGATATGAAGGACTCAGTTCAAAAAGTTACTGGAAGTATTAGTTTCAAAGCAAGTCACTGAAGTTGGTATCATTGCATTAAAGAGGTACATGTTACGCTAGCACAACATACTGATTGTAGTCCTCTGCTATCCCTGCAGCGTAGGGACAACGCTTGGATTAGTAACAGAAGCTGTACTTGTACTAATTATCTTTCCACCATTTACCACTTCCGACCTTACTGCCTTATTACAGGTATAGAAATGGGAACTCCAGGTATTTCCAAATCTGTTGTTACGCTGGCAAGGAGTTCAGTATCTCAAGAGCCTGCTGAGCTGAGCGAGAGCAACCAATGCTTTTCTACATCAGCTTCTAAACTGTTTATTTAATTATTTCAGCTTCCCAATGGAGTATTTGTCAGTAATCATTGGTGAGCAGGAATTCACATAGAAAGAAGCAATTCTTCTTACAATAGACTTTGTGGTACCTCTTCATCTGATGTAAGAGAGTAGCTAAGTGTAAAACAGAAGCAGTGGACCTGATTCTGTGGTCCTCAGTTGGGTTTACATAGACTCAACTAGATGATTATTCTATAGGAGAGCATTATTAGTTTCTGAACTGCAGACAGTGGTGTTTCATTTTTTTTCCTGTGTTGGTTTGTTTTAAACATTCCTCCCTGTGTTGCATCAGTCAAACAAATAACAAACAGTAACAAATAATTAGCTTAAAATACTGACCAGGACAAAGCTTCTGCCTTGTTTTAGAATCGTAACATACCCAATCAACATTTTACAATGCTAATTCTTTCTACTGTATTTTAAACAGCAGTCAGTCTCAATTACGCAGTGACAGTCTAACAGTTAATATGCTCTAGCTCAAGCACATCAGAGAATTACACATTTTTAGTTTACTTTTTGTTATCTGCGGATAAGAAACAGTCATAGAATCTTAGAATCATATCATATCATGGAATGGCCTGGGTTGAAAAGGACCTTAAAGATCATCTAGTTTCAACCCCCCTGCCATGGGCAGGTTCACCAAGCACCAGACCAGGCTGCCCAGAGCCAGACTGATAACCCAGTGCCCTCTGAGCAGGAGGATAACTTCAGCTCAGTTTTCTTATTTCCTTCTCTTTCCATATGTATAGTAGATCTTTGGGTTGTACCAAAGGAAAATGGTTTCACATGGTTTTACAACCTGAACTCAGGGTTAATGTGATTTGATTTCTTTGAATAATTAACATAGTTTTGCTGTTGTTTGGAAAACTTGTAATTGATGGACCTTATACTTAGCTTCTTTTCTGTATCTTTCCAGAATTTATAAAGCTTAGCTTGGGACCCAACGTTTCTCAAGGCCCTAATTTAGAATGATTTATACGGGCTCTGATAATTTGGTGAAGATAGGTCATTTAAGAAATTAAATATTGCCTTTTTTTCACTGATAAGACAACAAGCACTTAACAGAAGTAGTTAATATTATTACTTCTAATTTACAGAAAAACTAATAAAGTCTGCAAAGTGGATGGCAGAAATAGGAATCAGGCAAGGATAAAAACTTAGCAGAAGTATGGACCCGATCCCACATTGCTTAGTCAAAATCTCCGACTGACTTCAGTAAAAATCTACCTTGAATGAAAATGATAGAGATGTGTAGCTGTATAGTAGCCTGTCTAAAGTTACTCTGACAATCTTATTCCAGTTGCTTTCAGCAGGTTCTCTAAAAAAAAATTCACCAATACAAGAGGCACTAATTGGACCCCATGTTGGGAGACTTTGCAGAGGAGCTTACAATTGAATGGGCCTTTGGAAACTGAACTCCCTCTCCTATCTAGATACGGCTTCTTGAGGTCACAGTTAAAGCACACCAGGGGGTCAATGTAGAAGAAGGCTGTTTTTTCTTTACTAATGCTTTATCTTCTCTGAAGCCAGAATACTTCAATATTCAGGTTTCTTGATATGTATCTTTATGCTTCTTTATTTTATCTCCATGTTCCTTTTTCTTTTTCTTTTCTTTCCATATGTAAAGAGTTTTGGACTTTGTTCAAGCAAAACATATTTTCAAAACAAAAGCATTGATCATACATGGTTATGAATGTGAATGTGCCTAGTGATTACAAACAGAGGACAACTGGCTGAAAAGGAAAGATTCCAGTTCTCTTTAGCCCCATGCTAACAGAGAGATTAGGTACCTATGCAGAGCTTTCAAGAAGACAAGGTGAGATTTTACTTTGGATAAGAGGAAGCAGGTTTGGAATAAATAAGTAGATCTGACAGTAGGCAATACGGTGCCGCCATTACACCAAAATAAGATTTAGTCAGACGGGAGAGAAGGAAGAAAATATAGGTCTGCTAACTACCTTCAGGAAGTCGGGGATGTGAAGGAGAAGAAATGACAAAGAGATGCTACAGAAGAACCAAGAATGGGGTCATGGAAATCAAGGACAGGATTTAAAAATGAGAATTCAGACAACAGTTCCGAATGATGAAATGCAAAAGAGGGTGAAATTGGAATAACTGGAGTTATTTCATCTTTACTATATAAGTCTATAACATATATGTATTAGGACTCTTAGGCACTACTTTGGTGATAGTTTGTAAGTAGGATAGTTTGTATAAGTACATAAAACAATCATTACAGACCTATTAAAATAAAACAAATCAAATCAAAACAAACAAACAAACAAAAAAATCCAGGTGGACACACTTGCTTGTTTTCATGCATGTTTGCATGCACAACAATTTGATGGCTAAGCAGAGATTCACCTCAGCAACACAATAAACACTGTTTAACCTCAGACTGAAGCTAACTAAGTAGGAAAGATTCTTTAGGATTAGATCTCAGTGTATCAGATTGTAACTTTGCAGTACAACGGCGTAAGAGGTCACAATGTTGGCAAAGGAACAGAATTATTTTGAATGCCAGGTTCCCTCATAGATATGAAAAATTAATTATGGAAACTTGAGCAATGTGCTTTTCCTTATGACCAGATGTTTTGCAGTTTGCCATGACTTATTTCAGTAAAGCACTGGATTTAATACTGACTTTTCTATTTCTCCACTTTTACACAATCCACTGGCAGATAAAATTTGGCAATTTTATTATGTCACCTTGCACAGAAAACATAAAGTTTATAATGTTAAGAAATTTTAACACTGCAAAACAGTAAGTTTCCCTCTCTGATGAAGCCCAAGGATCCAAAAGTGATTTAGGAGTTTATAGACTGATCACAAAATACATTATATGGAACACAATTGTTGGGGAAAGTCTGTCATTACCAGTTATCTCCTACCATCCTTGGGGTTTCTTTCCAACAGCTTTTGTTTATCATATAAACCACTTGAGTCCATGCAAGGCCATCAGTTTCTTACAGATTTCCTTTCAAAATCCCATAATTTTCCTGGTTACGTTTCTGATTCCCTCAAATGCTGCAATGCAGATAGACCACATTTGACTATCTAAATGGAATCTTCAGCAAATAGCCTGTCTAATGCAATGACCTGTCCCCTTAAATGATTATCTGAATCCCCAGAATGTTTTCCAGGGGAAAAGCTTCTTAATTCCAGGTAGTCAGGACATGGCTCATTTCTCCTTGTACTTTGTGCCCTAAAATTGAGTAATCTCAGCACTCTATCCAACAGAGAGAAAAAGGCACTTCCATTCATTTTAGGGTAAGATCCCAGGCCATCTGTTTCTTTCTGCTAATAACAGAAAGTCTACACAACTAGCCTAGATTGTTGTGGCTCTTTAATATGGCTGAAATTCGGTGAGATTCACACTGTACACTGCTAGCGTATGCATCCCTGAAATTGTTCACACCAAGTAATACAATCAGATATATTCTAAGATTCTAGTTACTTTTAGACTATTTATAAAGGTTTGGATTTTAAGACATCTGAGGAACGCATGGGCTATTTATAAGCTGTGCTAACAAAGAACTGAAAACAATTCTTGATTACCTGCTTCCCATTGGACTGGGCATCCCATTGCTTTTGCATAGGATGAGAAGCAGCTTATCTGTAGTACCTGTTTCTGTAACAGCTTAAATATTTACTTGGGTAAACTTTCTCAGTTAATTAATCTAAACATTTTGCACTCTCTTTCAACGGAAATTATGTGTTTAATAGCTTGATTAATGTTGTGTCTCTGGAATATCTGCAGGAATATTTATTTTTACTGCATCTTTTTAGACTGAGAAGGTGAGAACTGAGTCCAACATTAGAGATGGAACTGTACATACATACTCATCATAGTTAATGTAATGTTGGTGGCTATTTTTAAATGTAACACATGTTGCCTGGATAATGCAAATTTGAGGAAGAGATGCTCTTGAACACACATTGCATTGTGTAACGTCAGTGTTTATTCCCACTTTTTTACACTTAACAGATATTTTAATGTCAATCAATGGGGTGTATTTGATGTCATTCCCCTCCCCCCCATTCAAACTCTGACCACATCATCCTAATCGAAGTGATGTGCAACTATTCCTGTTTCTTATTACTGACATACAGATCTCCATGTTGACATTCCCAGAACCACTCTTCATCTTCTATAGAGGGTAATTGCACTCCAGCAGACATACTGATTTTAAACAGGTTGCATATTCTTGTAGGTGATTTTTTTAGATCCCCTCAGAACCTATTCTCTAGTCTCAGTAAGTAGTTTTTTAATTTAATTCGTGAATGTGTTCCAGCACATCTTCCTTTATTTTCTGTGGTTGACAAAACCTCCTCTACATTGCCTAGCAGGAGGAAGTCCAGTAGATCTATTTTGCCTAAATTTTATGTAAAATGTTAAATGCAAACAATTCACTTCACTCTCTGTATTCTCATTAGCTTTCTCACTTTTCTACCATACAGTCCGCTGGACTTACAAAATCTCTTGCAGGCTTTCTGCTTCTTAGTACTTGAAAAAATCTTGTTTTCATGTCAGGCTATCTGCTCCTCAAATCCTCTGTCATCCTTCTAATCTTCTGTGCATCTTAGCCACAGTATTTTATCCCTGTTCACTTCAAAAGTTAAATTTCTACCTTGAGAAAAAAATGTAAGTTTGACTATACTAACTTCTTGAGCCTTTCTGTATCTCCATCATCCATTTTTGCTTGTCAGCTTCCTTTTTTGTTCAGGATTATGCATGCTTTCTGTTGCACTGTTATGGTTGCTCAAGTAGCCTCCATGCTGAGTCTAAGGATTTTAATTTCCTCACTTCTGACTTTAGGGTCTTTTTAACTAGCTTCCTCTTTTTTTTTTTTTTGGTACAATCTCTCCCCTGAGGATGTTGAAGTTAATTATACTGTGGTCACTATTACTTAGTGGTTCAACTTTAGTTACTTTATAAACCAACTCCTGTGTATTACTTAAGGGAGGCTTTTCTTCTCTTGACTTAGGTCTTTATAGCTCTACAATTAGAACAAATATATGTATATATTTCAAAACCTTTTTTTTTTTTTTTTTTTTTTTAAAAAACCAAAAAAAAAAAATTTAAATTTTTAAAAAATTTTTTTTTTTTTTTTTTTTTTTTAACATCCCAGCAAAACTAAATGGAAAGTCTAGAAAAAGGCATATACTTAAGGATAATTAGTAACAAAGACCAAGGGCATTACTAACACACTGGTGAAATGCCATCTAGGCTTCCTAAAATTACAATAAATCAAATTTATTAACGGTATCTCCATTTTAGAGGCAGAAGTACTGGAGTATTGAGATATTCCCACTATAGGATTATAAATTATTCTGCAAAAGATTCAGAATCAGTTAGAAAAGAGCACTTCCAGCAGGATTTTATCCCTATTTCAGAGGAAGGGAAGATACCTGCAGTCTTGCAAAAACAGTCTGCTGCAGTTTACTATTTAAAGCTCCTTCATTAAATACAGAAGGAGATGGTACTTCCTAGCTTGTGGTATTTCCTCATTACATCTCAATGTGGTACAGTTACAGTAATTACATAAATAAATTGACTTTTTATGATGTATAAAATGAGTGAAATTTGGAGAAGAGCACTTTGGTTTGTGTCCTGGGACTTTTTCCCCAGTGTGGAATGGAATCATAATGGAATCAAACTGATACCAAGAAATAACAGTGCTCTTATTCTTCTTAAGTAACAAATACAGTTTGGGAAGAAACCTCTCCTGTCTTGTGAACCTGCAGTGTGTCAAGAATAAAGCTGCATGTTTTATGTAATTTAATAAACAAAGGATAAATTATAAATGATAATAAATGGATCATCTGCAGGTCAGCCACGAATCCCTACATTTCTAAATCAAATTTCCACACAGAAGTATGAAGTTAATCTTGGTTTAACATTATGCAGTTCAATTTTGGCTTGACTTCATACTTTCCCATTGCCCAAACAGCTAGCTAACATCACAGAAGTGCTATTTCATTTTTTTCATAATGTGGCCATTTCTGCAATGGAAAGAATCTGGAACAATTTAAAGCTACAAACTGAAGCACCACCTGATCTCCCACATAGCAGAAGTTCTCCTGAAATCTCAGTGCTTCATGGTTTCTGTAGTTCTTCAGCTGGGCTTCAGGTTGAATTGTGTTTTTTTAAATCTATATTCTGCTTTCAAAGAAATATAGTGGCCAGCTAGATCAGTAATTCTTTGACCTGAGCTTTATCACTAGCTCCAGGTATTGAACGATGTGAGAAGGAGCACAGACTTTTTCAACATTCCAAAATGAAAGTTAAAGAAAAGAACAATTTTTAATAATCATCCTCTGACCTCAGTTTGGATGCTTGGATTAGTTTTCTCTCAAAAAAGAGAAAATAGGGCAAACTGAAAGAAAAAATAGGATTTTTGTGTTTCTTTAAAAATAATAGTTAATTTTAGTAATTTTAACACCATTTTTTATGGTGGCAGACTTGTGATTCTTTAATTCCTTAGGTCAACAAGATAAATGCATGTTTAAAGACCCTGAAACAGAAAATATGATCCATGTTGTAAGTGATCCAAGCAGTGGAAACAAGAAACAATAAAATAGATTTTCTGAACTGATAGCTTTAGTAGACATTTTGCTAGCTTTCCTGTAAAACTGATCAACTTTTTCTTTATATTTCTCATAGGAGATTCTTATGGGGGAAAATGTAGTCTCTTAAGAGACAGCAGCACAAGGAAATGTTTGCCATATTTAGATCTCCTTTCACTAAAAAATGAAGAGGTCATTTCAGGTCAATCATCCTGGGCTCTTTTCTTTAAGGGAATGAGTCTCCAGCACGGCTCTTTATATGAAAGGACTTCATGGACCTGAGTTATAGCTATTGGTATAATCACAGGTTTCAGAAATAAGAATAGTTATTTCGTATTTCTTTGTGAATGGAGAATGAAAAGGTCATTCAGTGTACGGTACTTCAAACACTTAAAAGGAAAGGTATTTCACTGCTTACTTAGCTTTTTATGTACTATATAGAAAGTACGCATAATGTCACACTGCTATGCAGACGCAGAAGGAAAGAACCTCTTTCGCTTTATGAGAAAACTTGAGATACCTCTGTGTTTCTTATTTTGCCAAGGAAACCATAAGGTCTGTGAAGTCATGGATGACATGAAAAAGATAAACAGTCCTTCCCTGGTATTTCTCATATAAGATTTAATGGAGATCAAACTAAATAATTCTGGCTGATTCAATGCAGACAAATGGAAGTGTTTTTTTTACCTGGCCTTCCATCAACCTGTGGAAACTCCATGCCAGGAAAGGGATTGGATTTTAAACTATAGATTTAAAAGCAACAAATCCATGGAAATATAAAAATCCACCCAAAGGTATCATATAAAAACAGCACTGAGAAAATACTTGAATTTATGGGAGGCTTGGAGAGGATTCTTACATACTCCCCTGCTCTTACACGCTTCCTTCAACACTGCCAGCATCCTGTGTTGGAGACAGAATGCTGAGCTAGACAGACCTTTGATTTAACTTGTCAGTTACGTTCTAACAACTTTCCTTTTTGCTTTGTGTGTGTGTGTTAGTTCTTGCAATTTGTTTTGTATTTCCCAGAGATAAGTGGCACTTTACAGTTACAGATTACTGTTGCAGAAAACAAGTAGATGTAACTATTTTCATCTGTATGAGTAGGTACATACACCAAATTATATACATTTGAGAGCACAAACCAATGCCTCTGGAGGCTAACCAGCAGTCCTAGCAATGCCTGATGAATCATAGTTTGGGAGCATTGGGAACAGGCTCTTTTTTTCCCAAAGCAACATATGTGAAGGCTTCTGGAGGCTGTTTGCACATATGATGGGCCAATGACCTGATCCACAACTCATGAGGCATACTTGTTAATGACAAGAATTACTAACTTTAGGTTGATTAAATAACTCACACAAGGAAAAAAAATGTTATCTTTAACAAGATTTCTGCTGGTTTACAAACATTTACAAGGATTTTCTTAATCTTAGCCCACTGAGAATTGTGGAAAACCATACACGCACATTGTAATCAATGTTATTCAGGTAGCAGAATATTCTGTTTCAAGGCATAACCTTTTAGGTGCAGCTATTGATCTATGAAGCCAGCATTTTGTTTCTTGGCACTTCCATTGTGTGAGATGCAGCTGAGACTATTTCCCAAGCAAATCAAGATTACAGCACAATTCAGAAGGGTTGTCACTAAGTGAGGAGAAGCAAGAGCTACGTTTTTTACAATAAAAATGAATTTTCATTGCTGTGGGTACCTAAGGTATTAAAATGTAGGTTCAGCCATATTCACCCAAATTCATCCTAGAGGATATAACGTAAAATCTTTATTTCTGTTGTATTGAATTAAGCTTTTTGGTTAATCTGGAAAGCATCCTAAGGCTTTCACCAGTCTTTTAATTCCTGGATTATTTTCCTTTGCCTGAAGTTTCCCTTCTGCTTCCCTTTTGTATGCTATTAATACTTCATCTCTTTTGGGAGGGTGATTCACGGTTAATCAGCTCATCCATTCTCAGACATTCAAAAACACTGCTCCATGGATAGGCCAGGAGGCATTGCTATAACCCTTATGTGGTTAAACCCCCTTTCCTTAGGGGCTTCGCCACTGCTACTGCCTTGTAACTCTCATACAATTACCATCAAAAGATTGGACCAGCTGCAGACCTTACTGCCATCAACAGAACTACAGAAAATGCAATTTGAGCTACCTAGTAGAAGCTGATTTAGATAAACATCCCAGGTAAACAAAAAAAAAATTTGGAGGACAAATGAAGTAATACTTGGCAGAGAGAAAAACTTCCTGCACTTGAACAGGAACACCTATGCTGCGTTTAATGATCTTATTCCACCTGTTTTTATTGATTTAATTCCTCTTTATTACTCTATTCTTATTAATCTACTCTGTATTACTTTATTTGAAGTAGATCAACTTCTTTTTGAAAGGTACAAACACACTGGCTTTCAGATCAATTCTCCACACCTATTCCATGATCTGTGTAACTGTAATACTTCCTGCTCAAAAGTTCTGCCATTCGTATCACATTATATAGGCTGAGAAGCTGCTGGTGAAAAGGCATCTACAAAGGGCTGCTGATATTATTTCTTCCCTCAGGGTTAGGAAAACAGTCTCATTACAAATCAGTTACCTACCAAATACACATTTCACTGAGAAATGTTTAAAGGTAATCCCCAAACACTACTTTTAAAAGCCACTTGTTTCTTGCATTTGTTACTTACCAGCCCACACCAGTTCATCCCCCACTCTGCTGCCCTCTCAGCCTAGTGCATGAAATTCAATTCTTACACCTCTTAATACTCAGGTGAGGATTGGTAGTGCTCCTTTTTCTCATCACCCCAAACATTTCAACTTGCAACTGTAAATATATCTTCCGGGATTCCCTGCGTAACCACTTACCTTACTTTGTGCTCATTACCTGAAGGAGGACCCAGCAGGCACAGCAGAGATGCGCCCAGCTCAGCGCCAGCCCTGTGCCGAGCAGCCAGCCTGCAGCACGCAGCTCTTTCTAAAGTGAACTTCTAACGTTTTATTCCGAGCTGCAGATCATCTCTAACTCCAAAAGCCAGAAATTGTTAAACTCCCTAGAAATTACCCAAAGATTTCTCACAACCTCCTGTAAACGTTCAATAATGTGGGGGTACCTGTTTGCTCCTGTTTGCCAGCTCCCTGGAGGCACGCTTTCTGTCTCACTCTAACTTCTGGGTTAATTTGTGTGCTCCTTTCAGCGGGCTGCATTTCACCTCCCCTCCGCTTCTCTGAGAAGCCTCCAGTCCCCGTGTGACATTACTCGGGCTCGCAGTACTTCCTACTGCCCTTCAGCAGCTTCTGTTTCTGTGACCAGCTGCGTAGGATGTTCTATCGTGATTCTGGAGGAGCATCAAGCCCCTCGTTGTGGCAACTCGTCTTTTCTCTTAGCCTTCTCGGCTGCCCTCAGGCTCCGGACTTTTCTTTCCGCCCGCGGGCCGCAACGCGTTATCGTCACGCACAGCGGCACGGAGACGGCTCGCCTCCTCGCAGGGCTTTACGGTCCTGACCCTCACCTGCCGCGGGCATCCGTTCCCAGAGCTCTGGGTCGCGCCCGTGGAACACTTGGGCCCTCTCAGGGGGTGGCTGACCCGCCAGCCCCCACTGCGGGACGCGAGGAGCGGGAATGGGCAGGAGACCAACGTCCGTCCGGCTCGCGCCGCACTTCAGGTGCGTCCCGCGCTCGGCGCGAGCCCTGCTCCACCCGCCTGAGGTGAGCCGTGGGGGCGGAGCCGTCGGGAGCGCGCGACAACCGTTACCGCCCTCCCGCCGCTGGGCGCGCGGTAGTCCGGCTCCCGGCCAATGGCCCTGCCGCACTACAGCTCCCGGCAGCCCCCGCGCCGTGACTCGGCTCGAGCGACGGCGGCGCTGCCCGGGATGGAGTGAGGGGGCGAGTGGCGGAGGTAGCGCGGCCCGCCGAGCTCCGGTCCCCCTCCCCCTGGCTCTCTCTGGCTCGGGCCTATGCGGCTCCCCAGAGACCATGGGATCCAGGATCAAGTGAGTTCCTCCCCCCTGGCCCCGCTCCCTGAGGAAAGCGGGAGGGCTCCGGAGCGAGAAGGGCACTTCCCCGCCCTCCTCCTAGCTCCGTGTGGAGGCCGCGCGGGCGGGACCCCGGGCCAGGCCGCGGGCGTCGGGTGTGGGGCGACGAGGACGAGGGGCGGCAGTGGGCAGGGCGGGAAGGCCCCGACGGAGCGGCGGGAGCTGCGCGGCCCTGAGGGGAGCAGTGCCGATTCCTGCCCGCAGCCGGCCGGGCCCGGACCTCTGGGAGGCAGAGCGGGGCCCGGCGCGGCGGCACTGGGTTTGTTTGTCAGTCGGCGCAGGCCTTTAGGAGGAGTGGGGCTGCTGGAGCCGGAACGTGTTAACTGTCAGCACTGGTGACATCTGTTCTGGGGGTGCGGTAGGGTTGGGGGTGATCAAAGCCTCGTTGCCTGCGTTAGTGCCCTGAAGGAAGGGGGCAGCGTGGCTGTGGCACCTCTAAGCTGTGCTGCCAAGTGAGCTTGAGGGAAGAAGGCGAGAAGTGCTGGAGCTGGTTGATCTGCTAGGCCTGCGGGTCTGTGCCCTCAGTACTTCTTTTATTTTCATAAACCTTTTAAACAGGATTTATATCAGTAAGCACTACTGAGCCCGGTTCATCCATAATGTTGTTCCAGTTGAATTCTGTTCACCTGAGACTGGTGGACGTGCAATAACACTACTGCCGAGTAGGGTGCTTATGGCTGTGTGCTGGAGAAGGGCATCCAGTCAGCCTGCATTTCCTCGAGCAGTGTCTATCAGTGCTGCTGAGCAATTGCTCTGGGGCATTTAACATGTTGTTCTTCAGGGTAACAGAGGGCTTTAACTTTTAACTCTGTTGCTTAATGTAAGACTGAGTGTAAGACTGCAGGACACATCCTTTGTGTGTTGTACCTTTAAGTTTCCTTGCTCCTAGGCTGGGTGGACTTAAGTGTGCTGGTATTTTAAGAAAATGCAAATGGGTACTGAGTGATTGTAGTGACAGTGCTGAAATGATGTTTGATTCCAGAAAACTTGTTTCTTTTTCTGGGATGGGCATAAATTTGGCACTTCTTTGAAGTATGTGCTCTCAGCTGTTGCTACAAAAAAATCAAGGTCAGAAAAATGAATTAAACTTTTTACATTCCAAGTAAAGGTAGAACCTAAAATTGTTGCCATTTTGGCAGCAGAGTGAAGGTTTTGTCTGTAGCTTGCAGCTGTGGGCCTCACAGCTGTCACCTTTGTATTGGTCACTTAAAGAATATGGTCCAAAGTTACTTTTTATGATCTTGTTTTAAACCAGCTGAAAGACTACCAAAGACTAACTTGAAATGTGATTCCACTGTATATGTATCAGATCCACAAGCAGTGTTTGCCTTCTCTTGCATTTTGATTGATGCCAAAGAATCTTGAAACCCTAGCAAAATTCCTGTAGTCAGGTTTCTTACTTCTTGCTATAGATCAACAGTTATGAGGGATATTAAGCGTCCTGGCACTTGATCACTGCGATATGCTCTGCATGAAACCCAGGCATATGTGTCAGTTATATTTTTGATGGATTTATAGTAATGAATCATTAAAGTGAAAGACTGCTTAAAGAAGGTTACCAGTAGCTGCATCGAAACAAAGTGGAAGAAATTAGGAAGCTGCCAGTAATCCCATAAGCTTTGGGCTTGTGTATAGCCTCAGGTGAATAAAAGTAACACTGGGTTCTGCTGTTGGGTTGAGCCTCGCATTGGAACATGCGTGTGCAAGGTGCTTTGTTCCAGAGAGACTGACAAAAATAGGAATCTGCTTAACCTGGCTGCTCTCACTTCCTGGTAACCTTCAGTGTTAAAAGCATTTTAAATGTGTCCGTGCCAATCTTCATTTCAGAGGCAATTTTGTTTCACTGCTGAAAGAAGAGAACCCTAACATTAGCCTGAGACTTTTATCATAGAGCTTGCTATGTACAGAGATGTAACATTTATCTACTTAAGGAATGGAATACATGGCAGAAAAGGTGAAAATATAGGGTTGGAAATGTGATTTCTGAATTGGATTTGCAACTATGGACTCGATCTAATATATTTTTCTTGAACAGTTGATAGATATCAAGAGTTTATTCATAAGTCCCTTGCACTTTGGTAACAGAAATTATTTTGACTATAACAGTTGTGTAAGGCTTAGTTTAAAAAATATTTCATTTTAAGATTGAGTTTCCTGTGGATTGCTGTGATACTACAGCTGTTCATACATCAAACAGATTTGAAATAATTCCTATGAATAGGGTTTATCACAGCAGTATTTTTTTCTCATAGAACTCAGTTTAAATTACTACTCATAAAAAATTGCACTTTTCTGATTATTCGGTCATCAAACAAGTAGGGTATTTACATACATGTTCCATGTATTTTTTTGTTCACATCTGTGTTGTTCTCTTGATAACTGACCGTGGCTCTTTAAGTTACCTGGCAGTTTTTTGGAGGGAAAAAACCGTGTGTGAGTTTTGAAGTTCATAATGCTGTGGACAACGTCAGGGATGAGATTTCAGTACAGTGCGTGCGTGGTATCAGCTGTCTGCAGGGGAGGCTAACAATCATAAAAAGGGGCTGCAAAATATACATATTAGTGCATGTTTATGCTGTATTTGCAGAGTGTATGAAGTCTCACAGTGAGTTGTTTCCTTAATTCTGCAGAAAAGCTTTAAAATATTCAGAATTTAACAATGACTTCATTCTCCTGCTGACTTCATTCTCATACTGAGGTGTTCGCTTGTTGAATGCAGTCTTTAATACCAAGTTTCTAACTTGGCAAAGTTACTTTTACTGAACTGTTTGTAGAAATAAGTGGATGTTTGTCATGGGATATTAAAATATAAAATTTGAAGTCTTTTGATTTGAAAGTTTTGGTATATAGTATGTGTTCCTGCCAGCTGCATTAAGAAGTATTTTCACTATAGAATTTAAACACAGACCTTAATATAATACTAAAAAGGCGTTTGTTATTTTATCTATTAGTTGTAAAATATTGGAAAATTTATAAAATAAATTGAGAAAACTTAGTGCTAAAAATAGGTATGAACAAGTTTGGTAAGGTCAGACTGCACAGCAGTGTATCTTAAAGGAAAGCTCATTTCTGATGTTAAGTAGATGCCATATCATGTAGTCATCCTGTGCCATGATGGTAGGAGTGTAGCTAAGAATCTCAATATCTGACACAATGATGTGCTGCAGCGCCTCTGTGTTGCACAAAGAGTATTTGCAGGTTTATTCATAATTCAAAGCAACAATTTGTTGATTTTAGTTTTCTTGTGACTTACCAGTGTAGTTTCCTGAAAAATGGTTCCTGCATGCAAATTGGATGGAACTTGTGGAAAAATAAATTAAAATTAATTGAGTTGTGAACAATATCATTGCTCCTGAGAGGTGGTTTGTGAAACTGTAGAGTGTGATCCTATACTATCCTAAAGCAGTGGCAGGCTTTCTATTAATTTAGATAGGTTTAAGGTTTGGCTTAGTGCCACTTCAGTTGTGGGAACTGGGTTTGTGGCATGAGTAGAAATGTTTGTTTTTTTAAATAAGTTTTGCTGTTGAAGTAGGACAAAGATGATATAAATTCCCTGAGGAATGGGCTCAGCTCCTTGACATGTTTATATTCTTGGTTTGGGATGCTGGGTAAGACGAGGTTGTTCTCTTTCTTCCCTTTTGCAAGCTGGATATGTAATAACATTTAATATTATGGCCAAGGATTGGAATAAAAGCTTTTTTTTTTTTTGGCAGTGCTTCTGAATGACAGCTCTGTGACACTGCTGTATCTAGTCAAAATAAGTGAAGTGACATAAAGGATCTGTGCTTGATTTCTGTTAGATTTTATTTAACTGTATTTTCCCAGTAGAATTTAGATGCTATTTCTCCCAGCTAATCTCAACTTCAGTACACCTGGTGTATACCTGTGAGGCTGAAAAATCTGAGGTGATCAGATAAACAAGATAACCATTTTTATCAAATTCTCATAGTAATATGTATGTTCCTAGAACCTGTTTAGACTTTTAGAGTAATTAAAAATGTATTTGGAAACAGAAATTCTCAGAGCTAAATCCTTTTTTTTCCTTTCAGACAAAATCCGGAAACTACCTTTGAAGTGTATGCAGAAGTAACTTATTCAGGCATCAGTTGCATTGGGAAAGGTAATGTTTTACACTGTAATTTTATCTGTTTCGTGGCAAAAACTATCCTGAAGAACCATGCAGTGTAAAATAATAAGGTATATTCGATATTATGCTGGTCTGGATTTATAGATGTCTTACTGGTTCTGCAAAGAGAATCTTCTACAGTTGGAACTAATAATGAGAATCTGTCCTTTTTTGTGGAGGTTCCAGCATTCCTTGTCTTTGTAAATAGAAATAGCTCTTACTTCATTGTGTTGAAGAAAGAAATGCATTTTCAGGTTTGTATTTGCTGCTCACGCATAAGGAATGGTTAAGTTTAATCAAAACATACTCCGAATAGTTTTCTATGAAATTTGATTTACTTACTGTTTCTTACATGCTCACAAAAGTGTTCTACATTTGTACTCAAAATTTCTGAGAAATATTCCATGTTTACGCTAGAGAAGTCCCATAACAGCTGAAACCTGCATGTAAGTATATTTGTGAATGTTTTATTATACCTTTTTTCTTTGTGCAGCTGGTGAAGTTGATAAAATCAAGTTGAAATTCCTATACCTGGAACTTATTTCAAGATGTCTTGTGATATCAGTTTCTAGATTGTTACGAAAAGGAGAGATGTTGAATAGGGCTGGACAACATATACTGAAGTAATAATGTACCTTTTTTTTTTTTAATGAAAGAATATCGTGTTTTGTATGTATGGTACAACAAACCAGTAGAAAGGATTTTGATCTTTCTTTGACTAGGAAGCCATTTATCTCCTTCTCTATCTGTAGGTAAAGATTTCGTCATCTGTGAAGGTAAAATTGCTGCAACTCTTTTTCCTTTAGTGCCAAAACCTCCATAGTAGTTGTAACCGGAATACAGTTTTGGCTTGTTCTACTGTTGTGCACTGTCTCAACTATTAGATGTAACTGCAGGAGCCCTTTTAATAACTAATCTTTGTTTCTGCACATCTGACCTGGATTCTAGTGCCAGAAAATCTGAACAAATTTGACCGTAAACATTACATTGTACAGTACCAGTGTCTGGGTATAATCTTCTCTTTGAAGTGTGTTTGCATCCCCCTGGAGGGATTAATTCCCTGCTGTGGGAAGGTGGGTTAAAAAGCACTGAAACTACTTTACAGGTTTTTAATTGGAGAATTTAGTATACGTCCTGTTCTATAAACCAACTGATTCTGTAGGAGTTTCAGTTGTGTTTTTAAGTTTGTTCTATTCAGTTGTAAGTGCAAAACCTTCAGTTACTTTTACTGTGTAAACGATAGTTTATATATTCTGAAGTTAATTAATTGTCTGAATAATCTTTAAGCGTTTTTTTTCCCACATTTTAAAAAGAAAGTTAAGAGATGCCCCTTATTCACAAAAGTTTTAGATCAGCGCATCTCCAAATATTTCATCCTTCTGTTCTCGTCAGGATCTGTTGTTTGAATCTCTGCAGTCTTCCCTTCTTCATTGGCTAGCTATTCTATGCTGGAAAACCTAGAGTATGTATCTGTATTGTACTGGAGTCAGAGGAATGATGAGGAACAGTTGCTATTAAAAAAGGCAAAACATAAAAAATGCGTAAGGAGCAAATTGTCAGGCATGTTTAAAAACCTTTCTTCCTATGCGATGGATTCCAAAATTGGCTAAGACAACTGACTTTGAGGTTTATGTTCAGTATCATAATAGTATTGATCACTTAAATTGCATTTCATTCTTACATCAATTTTCTAATATAGTTTTGAGGAAAATGGATTGCTCCAAAGCTGTAAAAGTCCTGGTGTGGGAGACTGTCTGGCTTCTGGGATGATAAAACATGCCTTCACTTTGTTAATAATAGCTAAAAAGTTTGTGTAGGAAAGGGTATTTTTCAAGTGACTGTTAAATATCACATGCAATTAAAGGCCTTAATATATTTCATGATTCGTTTGCTTCTTGCAGATATGGGAAATATTTACTGCTGTTATTAACTACTAGCAGACAATTGTAAATTCAAGTAGCTTCATTGCTTGTATATTACTTAACAATCTTACAATCTTAAATGTTTACTTAGTTAAAACCTTTCTAAATAGATGAGAGCATTATGCATTGTCTACCATGTAGAAAATTCCATCAGTTTCCAAGGCAGGTGACTATAAAAGAAGAAAGACTGTCTTGGGCTCCAGGAAAGATATTGATAAATTGGAATGTGTTCCTGAAGGAGCACAAAGATGGCAGGTGAGCTGGAGCACCTGCAAGGAGAGGTTGAGAGTGCTGGATTTGTACGGCTTGGGAAAGACTTCAGGGGACCTGTGCAGCAGCCTTCCATACCTATGAGATGTTCATGAAGGTGACAGCCTCTCATGCCAGTCACTGCGGGAGGACGAGAGGTGGTGACATAGATGGAAACGAGGTGTTCTAACAGGATATCAGGAGAAACATGTTCACCATGCGCACAGCGAGGTGTTGAACACGGGTATGGGTTGTGCAGTCTCCAACCTTTGCGATTTTAAGGACTGCGTGACAGCCTGAACCTGACCTCACAGCTGACCCTGCTTTGCACAAGAGGTTGGACTTGAGACCTGAGGTCCCTTCTAGCCTAAATTGTCATATGATTTGATTTCTAGAAATGTAAGCTCCAGAACACCCTGGAGGTGCTTTCTGCTCGTGAAAGCTGATAAATCGTGAATTGTTTCCTCTGAATCAAGACAGAGCTCTGCCAAACTAGAATGAAGTGTGTGAATTGAGAAAGGAAAGATTGCTGGATTGGTTCAGCTATAGGCTCTCTGGCCTTTTCCCCTCTGAATTGTTTAGAAATTAAACATCTGTGTTCAGGATTGGTAATTTGTGTATTTCTAGTGCATGAAGTCTTCCATATATTACAGATTTCCTAATTAAATTGTACCTTAAAGTTATGCTAGTGATTTTATTTATACATTCATAGATGATCTTGTTTGGATATGTATAGTGTTTTCTTACTTATTTCAGTCTTAATTTTTAGTAAGTTTTCATGATGGGACCTGTGTCTTTGGTATTCTTTTATTCTTTGGAATTATTTTATTCAGTGCATGATTTAAGAGCAAAATAGATGCTTATATGGAATACCATTATTTAACTGATTTTCTTTTCCTGTTTTTAAATCTCATGTAAAGGAAGGAAGAATGCATTCTGTGAGATTATGAAGTCCTTACTTCTGATTTATGCTTTTGTCTTGTAATACTAAAAATTCATAGACGTTGAGGTAAACTACAAGGAACTTTAATTGTTTCTGTTATAAATCATTGCTGCTGGACTTCTGGAAGATCATGTGGCAATCGACTTTTGACGTAGTGTGTGCTTATGACTGTTACCCTCGAACTGCGTTTGTTATTCTTGAACCTCAGCTGTAACATTTATTTTTCTCCACCAGAACTTTTGAGATGCACAGGTAGAAAGAAATGATTAGAGGTTTTGGTTTAAATACCTATCTAAAGAAACCAAAGCTATACTAACCACTTACTTTCAGTTCTCAAAGCACTTTATGAGCTTAAAATTGATGCACATAATTCATCAGAAATGTGTGGCAAATTTGAGGATTTTGCTGGGCCTGAGCCAAAGGTTCTCTCTTGTTAGAACGAGCTTTGAGGAGAATTGGAACATAACTGTCAAACTATTGGTGCAGAAAAAGAATTTGTTAGTCTAAAGTAACAGATCAGAATAGTCTCTAAAGTATGAAAATTTGAAAGTAAATGCTCATAAGAGTAAGGCAGTCCCCCTCCACCCCTATCTGGGAGGACATAGCATGCTTTTGTATGGGGTTTTTGTGTTCTCGCCAAAGCAGACTTTATAAAAGTGTGTCAAAGCTGTAGCTTTGCCATGTAGCGTGCCAAAAGGCCTTTCTCTCCAAGGACCTCATCTTTCATCTTTTTGTGAGTGTAGCATAAATTCTTGCTGTGTGTTCAAGGAAAAAGCTAAAATGGTTTAGTACAGCTAAAGGATTTCTTTCTTTTTTTTTCTTTTTAAATCATGGTAAGTTAGAAGCCTAAATGTGATAGCGTGGACACAGTATAAATGTGTTGGAGTTTAACAAATGTTCACTGGATTAGTAAAGGAAATGTAGTTTATACAACTTCTTTTATGACAGAATTTAAAAGGTCTTGCTGTAGACTCACCATGTGCTTCTTTCTTTTCTTGAAAACATACCACTAAGTTGAAAAGAGAGATGAGTCTTAGAAGGAAACTATTAACTCCGAGGGAGTTTATCATTGTTTGAGAGAAAGGATGGAATTTGCATTTGAATTGGCTCGGAGAGTAGCATGTACTACTAATCTTGTTCCTACTAGAAGCTTGTGAGTAGTTTAAGTACTTCCTTCTTTACTTTTCATGTTCTAGCCTAGTGTTGTAATAGCTCTTCCCTCTACTCCCCTCCTCTCCAGTACATCGCAAATGTTGTAACTGAAATTTATAGAAGTCCTTAACTCTACTGGGAGATATCATGACGTACTTGGGCTCTGAAAGTGTTCTACAGTTGTTACTGTGGTTTCCATGATAGGACTTCTTCAGGTAGAGAGAACTAGCAGTCTTTTGCCTCTGCAGAGTGCACGTACTGCTACCCCTTACCATATTCTCTTTGTTGTAGGTTCTAATTTTAGGTAATGCATCAGTGCCTCCTAAAATTGGTGCATTTTTTTGAACATAAACAAAGTTACTTCAGTAAGGTTAAGAGTTAGTAATTCAGAAGTTGGCAAACCTTATCCATGCACCCCTAGAGCAACCTTTATGTTGTGAAGTGAAAACATTTTGTTGCTTGAAATCTTCCTGTTATGTATTAGGAAATAGGTAACATTAAATAAGTAACAAAGGAAATACAAAATTCAAATTCAAAACACTCCTTTCTGGTAAAAAGGGTTTGAGTTGAACTTGTGCCGTAATTCGGGTACCACGAGTTTTCCTATCCTACCTTTATGGTGCTGTGTCAAACTTCATTAGACGTGATTGGAAAAATAACCTAATCTAAGCATGTGGGAATGGTGATTCTCCTAAGCTGCTGCTTTGCTTTCTGCTTCTTCAATCACTTTCAAGTACCAACAAGGTGGAAGACATTCACAAAGAACTTACTAGGACTGAAGTAACCAGACCAAGTAGCACTGTCTGAACTATTTTGTTCAAAGGCAGTTTCCAGTTTGAGTTCTAGATGTAAATCAAGTACATAATTCACTTTATGAAACATCTTAGAATTTGTCATATTGCAAGTCATCATACATTGTACTTAAAACATTCCTTAGGTATGTTCTTAGCTGATATTGCTAGCTTTAATGAAGAGCAAAAAGCTAGCTGTAATCATGAATGTTCTTCCATTTCTTTAATTTACTTTGTGGGGAGAGATCTGTTGTTCTTTTTGCATCATGCTTTAACTGCTTCTGTCTACAGCCTTTTCTATTTCAAGTATTTACTAGTCTGCACTGCATTGGTGCTGCTGGCACTGTTTAACTAGAGAGAAAAATTCTGCACAGAAAGTCTTACTCACAAGACTTTAAACTCTTTTGTTGATTTATATATTTTTTAAAGGAGCTTGACATCTTCATCAAGTTCACAGTGGGCCTGCTTTGTTTGCTTTCTCTTGAATGCTTGATAAGATTTTTCTTCTATTGTTTTGTGCAGCAAGGACAGAGCTGGCCATGGCTGAGGTGGTTTTTTTGTAAATCCACAATATGGGCATTGTCTGCTGCTGAATAATTGTGACTGCTTTTTGTACAACCAGAACTAAGGCTTTGGCTGTGAACAGATTCCTTCTTAGCGTGAAAAGAGACTAATCCATGTAAATACAGCCCCAAAATAAAGCTTTACAGAAAAAGGGAAAGGCTGCTAAGCAGGAGGGCAGAGGTCAGCAATTTAACCTTTAACCTAACAAATAAGAAGCATGAAAGTTCCTGAATTGGTTTACAAAGGCGAGCTCCTGTGATCTGTCAGTTTTTCTTTTCACGATAGAGTTGGGTGAGAAAACTGACTGACAGCTAGTGCCTTTTTAACTGCAGGTTGAAATTAACTGCTAAACTGAAACTTTTTTAGAGAGCTTTTTTTAAATGGTTTTAACAAATAATTTTCATTCACTAGCTGTATTTGCATTTTCCTTGAATTCATAGAGGAGTTGGAGTGGTTCTTTTTAAAGAGTCCTTGTGAGATTCAATTTAGATACCAAATGCTACTGAAGCATTCGATATTTCACCATTTGAAGCATTTAAGAATTTGACACAGGCGTCTTGCAATTAACATTAATTATGTTTATGTGCTCCTTTAAAAGTAGGGCTGTTATCCCAATAACTGCAAACAGATTATATTTTGAATGGAGTCAAAAAGTTGTTATGGAGGTGTTGACTTAAATTAAAGGAGTAATTTTAACTGTAGTTCATACTCAGTCACAGAAATTTCCAAGGTGGTTTGTTTTTGTTTGTCCTTATTTAATCACAACAGGTAATCTCATTAAGGAGTGTTAACTTTTGCTTAGTGCATCTGAAATCAGCTGTTAATCTCAGAATAGATGTTTCTGTAACTTGTACAGAACAAAGAACTTTAATTAGAGTGTCATTCAGATGGAAAATAAATAAGAAATAATGACTTTAAAGAAGACTCCCTGTAGGTTAAGAGTAGGGACTTTTTTTTCCCTAATGTTGTAAGCAGTGTCCACACTTGGTCTGCTGATACAGGGGCCAGTAATTCTACCCGGAGAATAAGTTTAACAGGCAAGCCTAGTAAATTCGGTGAAGCAAAAGGTGATCCAGGTCCATTATTGTTCCTTACTCTTTTTGAGTGCTGTAGGCACTACTGACCTGATCCTCTTTGATGTGATGGGTTTTTTTCATCACGAACAAAAAAAGTGTTCTTTTTTAATTGAGAAGAGTTAGCAAGATGAAATTACTGTAAAATTATTAAGTGTAAAACCAATCCAAGACAACTTTTTTGATCCAGCCATGGTTGTATGTTAAAGAACGCGAACACTCCAATTTTTTGTGCTGTCAGAGAATAGCACAGTTTTCTGTATAAAATGCTACTGTGTGCTGATTCATAGTTATGGGTCAGTGTGTGGTTCACTCCCGTGTGTTTGTGAATAACAGAGGTAAGATAGTTTAATCACAGTATCATATTCTCTTAATATGCTGGCATACTCATTGTCTGTGATTAAGGGCCATTACCTGCTCTCTGCTGAACTCCCTCATTGATGAGAGAAGGAATTCCAGAAGATGCTCCTGACTTGTGACTGATGAGTGAAGAGTGATTTGGCCCTGCTGTGGCCCTGCAGTTTTGGTAGATCTACCTCTCAAGGTTCCAAATGCTGACAGATCAATTAGCTCTTGTGAATGTTATTTTTATGGTTTTTTTTGTTTGTTTGCTTTTTTTTTTTTTTTAAGACACCTTTACGTGTTGTTTCTGATAAAACTTATTTCACAGAAGTTGGAACAGAAGCTGAGAAAGCTGAACAAGGAATTAAGGGTGAAGGGCCCATAGTAAAACAGGAAGGAAGAGCTATTGCCGAAATAATATTCACTGTACCAAAATATGTGATCTGTCCTAGACTTAATTGGCTGTTACAGGTGTAGAGTAGGAGCGAAAAGAAACAAAGTTAAACCTTGTTGGGAGTATTTTTAGCAGTATTTTTACACACTGAATTCATTCAGGGATTTCATATGCTACTGAAGGGAGCTGAACTAGCAACTCCCATTGCATTCTAATGGGATTTACTGAATCCCATCTTCCTTTAAAGATAAAATATGAGAAATATGTTGAAACGACATAGTTAGGAGTGTAAATAACAGTAACATTACTTCTTTTGAATTAGTTCTTATATGCTTTTATCCCTTAAGTAAGTAATTCTTCAGGTATGTCAAGTTGACCTGTAAAATGCTTATACATCTTTGAGATCTTCTGTTTCAAAGACTCTTAAATATATAAATGATTGCTATAGGAAGTAAGTAATAAAAATTGAGATACTGAATTGTGAAGACAAAACAGTTAATTATCACAGTATAGTTACGAGTAGAATCAGGTGTCCTTCATCTGTTTGTAAGATTTGTATTTCATTTAATATTATTCAAACCGTGTTCTTTATTTTTTTGTTAATGACTGTAGGATGGTGCAGACAAGTAAGGAAAGATAGTAGGACAAGAGAAAAAGATACAGCAGAATGGAAATTGACTCTGAAGAAATTGTAGACCAGAACCAGCCTGTGGTAAAGGGCAGAATCAAACGGTGGTAAAATGCGTCGTTAAAAACCCAAACGAAAACAACAAAAACCCCAGCCCTCACCAATAAGCAAATAGACCACTTTCCTTCCAATAAGCATGAGACAGTCTTCCAAAGCTGCTCTCCACTTGTCTCTATAGTATATCTGATTTTAGTTTTATGTGATGCTTGTCTGTAGGTCATTTACTTGGTTTAATTCTAGTGGTCTATCAAACAAATAAAAGTAGATCACATAGGGCACGAAATTATCTGTAGAACTGTTACCTATGTCCACAAATCCATTAAAACTCATACTTCTAATTATCACATTAATACATTAGTCACGCCATTTTGTCTGGATATGACATTTGACATGGAAAAATGCTGTAGATATCTGTGTATCTTGCTCTGTTGTGAATGATGTTCTTACACATTGAAGATAATGCTTGTCCTGCATGTTTGTTGCTTTTACTTTAAGTATCTTAACTTTGTTTTTGAGAATTTATCTTTGTTTTTGTTTTTAATGATATTAAAAATCATTTTGATTATGGCTTATTAACTGTTCACTAAAAATACGTAGTGCTTCCGTGCGTCTTGGATTCTGTTGGTGCTTTTTAACTGAATAGCTTTTTAAAGTATTTTCTCATGGAAAGAAGTGCACTGCTGTGTGCACGCATGGGCAGTATTCATAAATCCAAGTTAGTGAGTAAATAGAGTTATTTAATGGTTCAGTACTTTGTATTTTAGCTGTAGAGGTAAAAAATAACAGAATCTCAGTTTGCCACTTGGAGATTGCAAAATATATGCTTTGTTACTCCTGAAATACCAATTGTGATATCTAGCAATGCAGTACTGATGGTGCTTTTCTTTTTTGATCTATTTCTTGATTGCTTGTTTTACCCTGGATATGGAATTAGGTCCTTCAGTAAACCAACCTGAATCAGTTCCATACATAGACCTACCCCTTGGAATGCAGTGCATTTCACATGAACAATTAAAATTGAGTATTTATTCACATCGTTTTTAAAATAGTCATACATCCCAATTTTGTTTATCTCAAAGTTTTAAAAACCCAGCGACCTCATTGCAGCTTGACTATAATTACCATGTTTAAACTTCTATGCATTTTTTAGTTTAAACAGCCTTTGTTTTTTTTTTTTTTACGAAAAGAAAATTAATGAGAAGAGACAAAGAGACATCAAAGAGGTTTTCCCTCTGATTGCAGTGTTAGAAGTTTTGCCTGAAAATAGGTTACATTTCTTCTGTTTTCAGCTGAATCCTCATTAACTTTACATTTTAATGATGTCCAGAGCAAATTATGCCATTACTGTGGATGCCTTAAAGGAAAGCTTAAAGGACACCTTTTTAATGTTTGTTTCTTTATTGGTGGCAGTATTTGTGCCAGTATTATAAACAATGTTGGAATACTAAAAGTAAACCCAGGACATAAAGATGTCTTCTACTTTTTGCCATATGTACAGATAGAGATACATACTATATATGTGGTAGAAGTATCTTCAGTTAATATTTAACACATGTTCAGCATGTTAGGGGGATATCTTCATCACTGCAGAGGAAAAATGTAAATCACGTCCTTTGAAAGAGTTTGCAAATTACTTCTCCATCTTATAATCAGTTTAATTTATAACGATAGAATGGAGAGAAGGATGATGTAACAGAGCTTCTGAATTTTTGTTTTCCTGAGCCTTCAGTGTAGTGGGTGATTGAAATGTTAATGAAGTGATGGTTTGTATTTTTACATTGAGATGAAGCATTATTGGAGAAGTCTGGAATTTCAAATCTTTTGATTTAGGGGGTCAGTATGAGCTCTGGTTCTGTGTTCTAATAATAATAACAATAAATAAATGAACTAACAGCCCCAACTCCTTCCAAACAGAGTGTAATAGTGCTGCATTAACTTTCTTTTTCTGCTTGCCTTCTTTCCTCCTTGCACTGTTCCCCACATAAATGTGTGTTTTTGACTATACATTGTTGAAAAGTAAGACAGTCTGGAAGATCTTGTGGGCAGCCGAGGTTGTCTTTTTTACTGTCTTCACACCTGGTGTCTGCAAACTGTGAATAGGATCTTTGATTTTTTTGGGCTGCACTCTGGTCAATAACCTACATTTGTTTTAAAGTGAAGTTGTAGTGAGGGAGTGGGAGCAGGAAAAAAAAAGGCATGTCCCAAAACTCATCTAATAGAAGTTGAAATCCAGCCGACTTAGTGAAATGTTGTCATTTAAGATTTGAAAGGCTTGTACTTTGTGACTGTATTGCCATGATGGAAATGCATTTTTATTTAATCTGATTATTCCTATCAGTATGTTTCTGTTTGGCATATAGTTTTACTGAGGTGGAGTCTTGCTTGTGTATGTTCAGTATTTCTGATCTGTATTTCTGAAAATTGTAATTCCACCATTTGTGTGTTCCAGACGTTAGTTCCCGAATGGCTGCCTGTCCACTGTAGCCTTACCAACGTTTGGTGTTGATGTTCCTCTGCAGATACAGCAAAGCTGTCTTCTGAGTCAAGCATTCCTGCACATGCTTATGGTTAGCTCAGACAAGATGTTCCTGAGAGCTCACATTTGTCTTTTGGTCCTGTAAACTTCACTTTAAGGGTGCTACTGTTTTGTTATTTTCTTTTCCACTGTTTTTTTGTATGGGCACCTCAGAAGTTTTATTTCCTTGACCTATGTATATTTAGGTCTTATGTAAATGATTTTTTTCCTTTTTATTTTAAACTCAAGGAAATTTTTTGCTAAATTTTTTTTTGCCTGGTTAATGCCTTTCTTCAAGCGATGGACAAGTATGGAGGTGTATGATATCTCCATCATCAGTAGTTAATAAATAACTCAGGATTCACTAGACAAAAAGTAAAACTAAACGTAACCTTTCTGTTTTGGTATGATTTTTGTTTATTCTTTAAAAAAAAAATCTGTAGAAACTGTTCAGATGTCAGAGTTCTCATAATTAAGTATGGCTGACCCAAAGCATGCACAAATCTGATGCATCTTGGATGGTCTCTTATTAGAAAATGGGTTTAGTTCTTTCAAGTCTCCATAAGCCAGATGCTTGAAAACAGCTTACAGAAGTGCTGACTTAAGTTCCTGGCTTAGTTTATGTCTTTTAGCTTAGATACCTCCTGATGTTAATTTGAACATCATATTATTACAGAAGAAGAGACCGAATGCTGTTTGCTGGCTCTTCTCACCCTTATTTTTTAATTATCAGAGAATTTGCAGTAATTTATCTTCAGTTGAGATACACAGTAAAGAATAATGATTAATAAGGTCTGGCTAACAGAGAAATGCACTATTATTTCTTTGGCATACAGGACTTTTGTATAGAATTATGTTAGCAGTAAAAACCTGGCATGTTCCTCCTGGTAACTTACTCTGCAAATATTTGTGGAGTGGCTGTTTCCAACCAGTTATGTGTTAATGATGGTGCAAGGTTGAAACATTCCAGTCATTCATACTCCTGTCCTCCCTCTCTCTTATGTGTTTCTTTGCTCAGCATTTTTGCCATATTTCTTTGCTTTGTTGTGGTCAATTCAGTCAGTATAATAGCAAAGACATTGGCTTTTTTCTTTATGAAAGAATTATGTTAGAGATATACTATAACAGAGATAAGAGCTATTTATGTCCCAAGCTATTGATTTTTAATTAGTGTTGCCTGGGCTCATATATGTTGGCAGAATTGCTAACAGCTTGTGGCATTTTTTAATTCACATCTTCTTTTTGAGTATTTTGACAGTGTCATTCATATCTCATGAAAAAGTACCTTGTCAGGTTAAATGTGTTAAAACACCGAGCAAAAGAAAAAAAAAGAGAATGGAACATAGGGCTGCCTAGAAACCTTGATCCATCGCCAAAGTATTTAAACAATTTAGTGTTTTGGTTTTCTAGCTCCAAGCTGCTTCTCAAATCCCTTGCTAATTAATCCAGTTAATTCTTTGTAGACTAACTGTATGCAGGGCTTTTTCTTGTGCTTGTATCGCTGAGAACCCTGTTTTGTTCAAAGCAAACTTAAGCTCAGTTATAAAGGTTGTAGTAAAAAGGTGAATGCTAGTAGGTGTAAATACAGTGTTTTGACTCTTTTAAAGAGGAGTTTGTTTGTGTGTGTAGCTTCTAATTTAATCTTTCATGTTTAAAAATTAAACATATATGTTTGTAGTAAAAATATCATTTAAGAAATAGGAATAGAACCACTATAGAATAATGGTGTGAAGTATTAGTGGTGCGATACTGCAATTACTGATGTACATGTTTACATTTCAAGAAGGAAAATACTGGAAATATTGTTCTCTACTCTGTAATGAATGATGGAATATAGGGCAAATAGCAGTTGGGGATTGAGAGTTCTCAAAAGCAACCTGTTGATTCTCTTTGGTCAGCAGACTGAAGTCCCTTGATTACAGTACAAAAGTGTATAAATTCAGGAGTAGCAGCAAGGATGTGAAGAGCTTGGAAGCCTGATTAGGCGTGGTACGAGCTAATGGGAGAGGAGTGTATCCTCATGTTTAAGGTGTGTTTGTCTGTTAAAAGCAGCTGTCTCTATTAGGCGTACTGTAGTGGTTTAGAGCTTACTTCTTGATTTTAAGAATCATTTTCCTCCTCATTTTCTGCTTATTGATGCTAAACGTTTGGCTGTGCAAGAACACAAGGCTCCCTCTTGGTGTTTTTTTCTACCAAATGCTGTGAGAAAAGCCTCTGAACATTCTTATGTTCTTCTCCATCAGTTCTCTGAGTTATTCTGAGAAGTTGTATCCGAGGACCTTTTGTCTATAGGACACATCTTTCCTTCCTGTCTGTGTAATACTGCTTGTTTTTGCAAATCAGTTACAATGTGCAGATCGAGGAGAATCTGATGGTGCTGCCCCTGTCCCGACAGCTTGCACTTCTCCTTTCTTTGGTCACCATCAATAGATTTGCATGGCAGCACAATGGCAGCTGATGGCCGTCTGCGTGCACTTTGCTGCCTTGCAGATAAACCTGTGGAGAGAAAAAAAAGTGGAAGTGGTTTAAAGCTGCATTTTTAGGTTTCCTTTGAAATTTATAGTAAAGGACAAAATATTTTCAGTGGAGCTGCTAAGGGTGGGCAGGTTGTCAAGAACTGGCAGTTATGGAAAAAGTCTGAAAATGGGATTTTCTTATGTAATAAAAGTGGGCGGGGACATGATAGGGAAATAAATGGAATCGGTGGTTTTCTGCATACCTGCTTTTCAGGGCTTGTTGTTCAACGAATATAACATGATCTGTGAAGTGCTCCAACACCACACTAGGCTGCATGTGGCAGCAGGACATGTGCTTGCACACGCCTTGGAAGCGCCCAGTATCTTTAAGGATTCCCTGCACGCTCCTGTTTTGCAATTAAGCATTCTTTTAATAGCCTTGCATTTTCTGCAGTACCAAAAATACTTTTGAATATTTTACGGATATGGTAGGTTTCCTGTCTAGTTGCACTGAATATCAGCAAGCTCCTCTTTACATAAAACAAATAACTCTTTGAGCTGTTGGTACTGCTTTAAATGTACTATGCTTCCTTTTTTAGAAGCCATCTTTTATTATAGCATCACACATGGCAGAAAGTGAGCACTGTTAATAGTTGCTGGAAGCATTGCTCATACGAAGTACGTCAGTACTGCGGTGTGCACATACCCACAGTCCTCCCCCAGTGCTGGATGCTGTCTTGGTAATGAACTTTTATTCCGAAAGAGGGAATCTATTTTTTTCTTTCATCTTCTGGTCATTAGGTAGATAAGGTGTGTTTTACCAAATCAAGACCTCTTCCCCTGGACCCTCTTCACTAAATTTTGAATGCTGTTCAAGAAGCTCAACGTCCACCATCGACCCGTCTGACTCCACAGAAAGTTTTTGCAGGAGAGCGTATTGAACGCTTTCCCTGTTTTTATGAGCTTTCTTCTCATGCAGGGCCTTGGCTTGTAGGCTTTCACAGCATGCAGTGATGTAGCTGTTGTTGATGCTCACTCTGACCAGTCCAGTCTGTTTCTTAACTCTTTTTCTGTTTACTGACCCTTGCAAGTTTGCAGTAACGTTTTGGTAGGATGAAGAGTGCTAATATGGCTGATAAGTTGAGATAGGAGTGTTATGCAGTTGAAGTTGAAACAAAAACATGAAATTAAGTACTGAAGGGCACAAGGTTATGTTCTTAAGTGTACAAACAAGACGATTATTGCTAATTTATATGTGAACTTGCTTGCCTTAAAACGTAGTAGTCGTTTAGATTTCAGTAGTTGTAACAAAATTAAGCATGACTCTCTAAGGAAGTGTACACTCTTGTAGAAACCACAACATGCTATTATTGCTCTTCGTAAAAATGTATCCTGAAAAATGCTATACTGCCACTTTTCTGTGGCACAATTTGATTGTTGATTGTATCTGTTCAATGCCATTTGAATAACTAAAGCATTCTGAAATAAACAGAGATAGAATTTCAGAAATTTTGAAGCTCTGAAAAACCAGAATGGTTCAGAAGAGCTTTTATATATGATCTTATATTGCTTTTCAAGGAGGTTCCCATAAGAGGAGGCATTTGTGCAGATCAGTAAAGCACAACAGTCATTGGGAGCAGGTGTATTCTACTGAAGTAACACGTGGTAACTTTGAAACTGAAACTGGTTTGATACTATCAATATTGAGAGTATGAAAGTAAGGTCAGAGTTTTAGACACTGCAAAGTTACATAGCTTGAGGCTTAGAAATCAGTATTCACTGTTGCACGTTTAACAAAGAAGGTATTCTCTGTGTAGTTTAGCCAATTATTCAACTGCAGAAGAGTTGTGGTTTACTGTGGATTTTTTTTTGTTTGTTTTTTATTATAATACTTCAAGAGCTTATGGTTGGCTGGAACACTTCTGTTCAAGTGCTTTTTCAATCAGTTCAGATTAAACCTGAAATGTGATGGTCTGTGTGGCAGCAAATATATTTATACAGTGCCTGGTAGGTATTTGACTAATAATATGTCTATCAGAATTTATGATGGTAGAATTTGAGGAACTGGATTTTTTTTAGAGGTGTTACTCTGTCAAGCGTTCTGTAATATGTGGTGAAAATAATGCAGTTTGGAGAATGTTTTAAGGTTTATAAACAATTTTATAGTAATGAAGGGTCTGGAAGTACGTTGGAAAATGCAGTTTGTTTTCGTTAATGAAGTCTTTAAGCTTTTTGTAATGTAGTTGATTGATTGCAATGGCCATGTTGTGTTTTTATGTGTGTTTCTTTTAATATAGTATTCCTAAAAAGCAATATTGCATTAAAATGTTGTTCCCGGCCTTCTTCAAAACAACAAAGAGAATTTAAAATTAGCTGGCTGACACAGGAAAGTAGGAAATGTGACATTATGCAAAAATTTATCTTAAAATTAATTGAGTGACAGTGCTTATTAACGTGCCATTGTTACATATGAATTATGTTGGCTATAAACTGTCACTTTGCGAATATAAATCTCATATTTTTGCTTTAAAAAGCTGACATGAATAAATACATTCTGGCGCTACGTATGCTTGACCATTCAGCAAAACCAATCTTGGGGAAGCAGATCAGCGTACATAAGCGATGCTGAAATACACGCCTTGTAAATATTAAAGAGGGAGACTGTTTCTTGTAAACACGTCAACTCGCCGGTTGCTTTGGTCTTACCTTGCGTAACTTGAGAATTTGCATTCTGGAAACATAAGCTAAATTGACAGATTTATGCAATCACCACTTGTGTCTGGTACTGAACTCTAGACGATGCACTAACTCTGGGTTACTGTTTGCTGTGTGCTAGCTACGTATGATGGGCCGTTTATTTTGCTTTCTTTATTGCTTCTGAGAGTTAAGAAAAATTGTAACTTGTAAATTCTGCCCTGGGTGGTGCTGGCACTTCCAGATCGCCACGTGGAATCGTAGGATGAAATATGAGTTAACTATTTCCTAGGACACGGGGTGCTTGCCAGCTGCTGTTGAAGCGAAGAGGCTGTCACCAGGCAACTCTACTGCCTCAGAATATAAATGCAAAGTGGCAGGAGAGAATCAAATTTGGTGTTGGTGGCCTGAGCAGATCTCCTTTAAATTTATAGTGCGCTGAAATGGTTATAAGAAAAACAATCCTCATTAAAAAGAAATTAATGATTTTTTTTTTTTTTCCCCCAAATTGAAGACCTACCTAAGTGATGTGCTTCTATTCAGCTTCTATAGTTACTTTTCTATAATTATTGCTAGTCTGTAAAACGTTTTGGAATGCTTTGTATTTTATTTCATAAGTCCAGCTTTTTGGCTTCTTGAACACTGAATTAGGATGTTACCTAATGGCATTTTTATAAATTATAGTTTCTGTGTAATTTGACTAAAGTTACAGGAGGGGAAACAAAAAAAGAAATGAAAAGCCTAATTCATTTGAGATTGACTCCTTCCTGGACTCTTGGAGTTTGGCTTAGTTTTCCAATGATACTGAATTTCCAGGTTCACTGAAGAACAGCTGGTAATGAAGAGAAACGTTCACTTAAGTGCATAGTGAAACAAACTCAAAATATGTCAACCATACCTGAATGTGGGCTGGAGGAATTACCAAAGTAATTAACCCATGCATGTGAAAGATCTGACGACCTCCATTAGATGGTACAAATATGTAACAAAACTTGAAATAAACACCCTTATGTCTTCTGTATTTGAGCTATGATGCTATTTTAGCTCTAAAGTTGTCTTATGCATCCAGTTGTAGTTCTAGCTTTGTTGTGTCAGTATCACCTGCTTAAAATTTTATCTGAGCTGAAAGCTTTCTGTTTTTCTTTTAAAGAATTAATTCTGAGTTTTATGGTCATCAGACCTTATACCTTTTAACTTGTCCTTGTTTTTACAGTTTAGAATTTAAGGGAAATTAATCTGTACTATAATGTGATGGATTTTATGCTGATTTCTTGACATGGACGTAGTAAAAGAAGTTGCAAATTCAGTATAGAGGTAATTCCCCAACTGTATTCCGTGCACAGTATGCTGTGCCTAGCATCACTGCTCATTCACATCTGTGACAGAAAGTATTGGTAAGGTTTTGATTGAAGTTGGCACCATTCCATTTGAGAAATCAAATCATTAAAGAGTAGCAGTTGAAGTTGGAGACAGTATCTTATAAAAGGGTCTAACAAGTCTGATGCACAACTGTCTGATATCCTTTTACTTATCATTTATCCTATCTTGACTCTGACACATTTTCTTCAGTCCATTGTTTCTTGATTTGTTGCTCTTACAGCTTGATGCTCTGCAGGGGAGGAGCTGAACTTGTGCCTTGAGAGGCAAAGGAGTTCATGCTGCAGAAAATGTTTGAAATAATATAAATTGAGTTGACTGTTTAGTTTCAGGGCTCGTGGTTATGCTTATGTTACCATTTAGATCAGGCCTAACTGTGTGCTTTTCCTGATTCTCCAACACCCACTTATTGTGTGATGCATTGGTTTTTCAAATGGTATTGAAACGGAGAACTTTTGAACTCATAACCATGGCAGAGGAAAATGGATGTATTGTTCTTAATGTCTGCTACCTTTCTGTAATGAAGTGTGTGTGGTGCTAAATATCTTCTAAATGATAGTTGGGACAGAGCAGTGGCTTGAAGTGACAGCAACTCCCAGCCAGTTACATGGTAAGAGGAAACAAATGAAGCCCCAAGGCAATTGAAGTTTTCCCGTGTTTTTATCTGAGAAGCAAGTGCTGTTTCTATCTTGTACATGAAGTACTTTGCTGTTTTAACAGGTTTGTAAAATAGGCTTAAGCAAGATGCTCATAGGTGGAAAGTTGGATTGAATGCTAGAAGCAGTGGAAGACTCGTGTTTAAATCTTGTGAGACTTGCTTGTGCAGGTTGATAAATAGATGTTAGAAGAAGATTTGATGGTTCATTTGGTCTGACTGGGTTGTGAAACTTTAGGGCAACTTTCACAGGGACACTGTGATCTGCTTCAGACAAAAAACAGAGAAATCTACAGAGAAAATGAACTCACTGAGCTCTTTTGCTGCTCTTGGGTTCTTGCATGTAATGACAGTCTTCAGCTGTGTGACTTGGGTATGAGATCTAGATGGCCATAAGTTTGACACTGACTCTTCTAGAGGCTTTCTTCCTTGCTTGCTTCTGTTCAGCCTGTGTGTGAGAAAGTCACACAAGCTTATTCCCAGGAGAAAACAAGATATGTGCCATTCAGTTCATAAAAGCACAGTCGTGCGTGCTGGTATTTTCATATTTTGGGGTAGTTTCGTTGTGTTGCTGGCAGTATTTGTGTTTTATGTATGGCTCTTTGTGTGTGTGTTTTGTTGTTTTTTTTTTCTTTTAACATAGTTCATAGGGTATTACTATAGAATTTTCTTTTGTCCTTCGTTTGTTTTCTTTACCTTACACTTTCAGAGTAAGGAATGCTTCAAAAAGAAAAACTGAAGTCATAAAAGCTTTATATCCAGGCAAAAAATCATTTTATAGGTGTTTCCTTGCTGAACTTGTTCTGAGGCTTCTTGTGTGGCTGACGTGTGTGCATGCCTAAATTTCTCCTCTAGTTTTCTCCACTCCCCTCTTTTTTCTCCTCCCCTTTTCTCCCCCACCCAGAGATGCTCTCTGCATGCCAAGCTTGCAGCAGTTTAGGGGCAAGTCCAAGTGTCCGGCTGTGCTGCGTGCAGGACATCAGGAAGTCTGCAGAGGTTTGGAAAAAAGTTTCAATTAGTTTTTCATTGTGCCATATAAGTACTGTAATGTGTACTGGGTGTTGAAATTAAAGTTGCTCTGAATGGAATTCCATTTCATTTTAGCAGGACAACAGCAACAACACAAAAAGCATGACTTTGATCATAAAGTTAGGAGGAAGAAAGAAGTAATTCTCTCTGCATAATAAACTTGAACCTACTATATCTGAATGATTTGTAGCCATTGTGGAATACATTGACTTACTTATTTATTTTTCTGCACAAGGAAGCTGTGCTGCATTTTGTGTGGTTTACTGGGGGAAATATTTTCTGATGATTGTTTGAAGAACTTCCCTGGCTCTGTAGTTTCTGTACTCTTCAAATGCAGACTAATTTGAGATGCACTATTTTTAGATGTAATTAATCATGCTTCTTTTAAAAGCAAAACTCGTCGTCTTTGATGAAAAGTTGAGAGCGAAAGAGCATCGTAGTTACAGTAATATGCCATTGTAGCATATTCCCATCCCATCATCTGGCAAATTAAATCAGGTTACAGCATGGATTGACATCCGGGATGTTGAGGAGGGGAAGGTAGAGTCTTAAATGCCATGAAATTGAACAGTCAGGAAATTCTTATACTCCAATTAGCTGTGGACTGTATGTTCTGTACCTGGCTTTTCATTGAATGTGACTCTGTAGGGTAAGGCTGTTATAATTTCAGAACTTTGAAACATGGTGAACTCAGTGTGTTCATGTAGTGTGGAGCCATGGGTTTGGTCTGTCCCTTCACCAATGTTCCGTTCCATAGCTGGCCAAACTGTACCAAGCTGAAAGGCTGCTGTGACACTTGTAGAAAAATTGTACTCTTCTGTCACAGGAAACCAGCGTTGTCTTTTCTCTCTCATTTTCAAAATGAAAAGTGTATTCAGTGAGAGAAATTTCACACGCTGTTAATGTGGGATGTGACTCAGCTGTCCTGTTGGTAGTTTCCCTAAGAACTGCTTCTTAAAAACAGCAACAGAGGAAGCAGCTTCAAAAATAACCACGTGGTTTGTTTTGTTTGTGTGTTGTTTTGTTTTTGTGTTTTTTAACTGTTTCTCCCTAAAAGAGAGCATCTGTTGTGGGTAATACAGAACAGTGGATCTGTAGGTTTTGGCCAAGCTGCATTTTATGGGCAGGAGCTGCTTTGCATGGAGCTGTATCCTCTGGGAAGAGAGTTTGCAATGATGTTCGTGAGGTTGGTAAGTGAACCTGCTCTGACTTCCACGAAGTCACTCAGGAAACATAGGGAAGTTCACGACACTGGATTAAATCTCCTTAACATGAGTATAAACATTAGCAGTAAAATGAATTTGACTTTTCTTAGTGCAGTTTTATTCTGAGATCTGTCCCTTTATCTTTCATTGCACTTGTACCCATACAGGAGGGGAGGCTGCAAATAAAACAGTGTGTTTTAGTTTCCTTTTGGAATAGTATATACATTGTGCTTTACATTTGTTACAGCCTAGGAATTTCCAGTGCAGTATTTCAACATGCTGTTAATACTCATATTTTGTCAGCAGTTGCTAATGGCAGAAATACAAGTCTTGTCATCTTTTGTGAGCTGAAACTTACAAAATCAGACGTGATAAACATAAATGTGAGATAACTGCTACCATCACTGCAGAAGTTCAACCTGTGGCACAATTTGAAGTTTATCTTGTGAACCAGTTCCATAATTCGTATGACGTTTTTCTTGACGTGAGCTTTTACTTTGTCTGTTCACTGGTTTGCAGTGTGTCCTTCTGCTGACCTGAGCTTTTAATGCTTTGTAACTGTGGATGACTGGTGCAATGGAAGTCTTCAAGCTCTTTACTTCATTGACTATGGAAGATGTTGGTTAGAAGGATTTCAGACTGTCTGTTCCTCCGATGTTTGCAAATGGATTAGACTTCTCTGAGCTTGGGAGAAGTTTCTTACATGTGTTTACTTCTAACCTCTAATAAGTGCTCAATGTGAAGGATTTTTTATTGTCTGGAGATGGAGGAGCTACACCTCCTCCGTTCAGTCTGCATACAGCGTGCGAGGCAAATTAGCGTTAGTCCGAGTGTTAAAGGATTTTAAGTTAGTTTAGGCTGATGGGCAAAGTTGGCAGTCAGTTAGGAAATATTTGGTTAAAACATGGGCATGTGAGTGCTGAGATGTATTTTGCTGATGCTCGTGGTGGTTATTGAAGTAGAATGCTGAACTCCTGTTTGAGCTGCCTTTCTGTGTTCTTCAGTTTGTATGCTGGTTCTCCCCGGTTTTGAAGAATTTGGAGATTGTGGCTGTTGTGATTTAGAGCAGGTATAGATAATGAGGTAGCTTGTGCTTTTTTTTTCCTCAATGGAGAGAGCCAACCATACTGAGTCGTGTTTGTTTTATAGGTCTTTCATGTTGTAAAGACAGTGTCTGTCTGAGTTTATTGTGTATCTAAGCAGGGTTGAAAACACCTCTTAAAGAAAGATTGTATCAGCAGTGAAGAATAGAGAAAGCTAAGAAAGCTGTAACAATGTGTGACATGTTCTCTTTCCATTGTATAGTGTTTTCCAAATAAAGATACTGAAAGTTTAGTAAACATTCCCAGACCATTTAAAAGCTGAAATGACTGAGCGGATGCAGTATAAAATATACAGTACTTGTAAAAACGTGCTGACGTGCAAGCATGTGGTAGCCAGGTGTAAATTAAAGGTGACTTTCTCAACCGTAGGGTTCCAGATGATGTGGACTGGTTGTTTGGATGCTGCTGTGAGACGTATCATCAGAAGCAGACTGTATCCAAACCATATATCCCAGTGTCTTAACTAACCGAGGTTATCAGCAGTGATTCCACCAAGCACTTTGTGCATCTGAGTTTGTATTTCTGTTTTTTCCACTGAAATTTGTGGGTGAGAAATTAAGTTAAATTTCATGCATCATGGATTTAATTAATTTCTTCTAATATATGCAGTTGATTGACATGGAAAGCTTTTATTTATATTGAAAACGCGTAGCTTGTCATGTATTGTTGCAGTGTTCTCAATACATGCTCTCAATGTTTATGTAAGTAGATCATTCCATCTTACCAACAAGTCCTTGCTTTGCCGAAATGTAGAATGTGTTGTGCTGTAAATTGTTACTTGAAAGACTTGTGTGCAAGGGGCTGCTGTGCGAGTTCAGCTGCGTTCATGTTTGTGCGCTTGGCACAATGCATTTTACCTGTGCAGAGAGGAAAGAATTTTCAGGCTAAGGCTTTAAAAGGCAATTTCTTGCTTTGCAGTTTGTTAATGTAGGGGGATTTGCTCATATACATATGTGAAATTCAGCATATCATGTATGTAATTGTATGTGTTAAAGCTAAGCACCTGAATATCTGAAAAATTAAGCTACAAAGTTGACTATCATTGTACAATCTTGCTGTGATGCTGACTTGATTGCAGTTAGCAAAGGTTTGCACCTGCCAGCAATTGAGTTGCCCAGCTCAACTAAAATAAACTTTGTCATTGAAAATCTAGTGTGGTACGACTCTGAAACAGCAGTGGAAGGTGTATGTGTCACAAAATGAGTCACTGCCCCCCCCAGGAGCCGTAGATACAATGTGGTGTGACAGTAATTGAACAGTAGAGATTGTGTATGCAACATCCCTCCTACGTAACGTTTCTGGAAACATTGTATAAAGAGTGAAGAATCTGGTGGGCATAGCCCTGTGCTGAGCTGCAGCTACCCAAAGCAATGGAATTTGTGCAAGTGGTAGAAACTGCATAGTGTGCTGCTTGATTTTTCTCTGCATTACGTGCATTATGCTTCTTATTCTGAACTGTTGTGTGATCTTTGTATGGTTTGTTGTTGTTGTTGTTTTTAATAATTAAAAAATTCCTTTGTAGTAAGGACTCTGGCCTTCTCAGCCATATTCCTTTGAAAAATGACTGGCTTTGAAGAGTGCTCTTTTAAATAGGTTGTCA
>NW_024884911.1:7184454-7524454 GCF_019232065.1 Centrocercus urophasianus | reverse complement strand
AGGAGTAATTTGAACTGAAGCATTCTGGAACCAACTTCACCTCCTTCAGCAAAGCTGGTTCAAGTCTAGAGAGAGAGAAAGAGAGAGTGGACAGGACTCTTAAATCATGGCCCTTGCCTGTGGGACTGAGCATTTCCTGAAGTGAGGCTTTTTTCAAGGCTAGAACTGTATTAATACATGAAAGTGGGGAAAAAAAAGCCCACTATATTCCTTGTTTGTCTCATTATATCATCATCATACGCTACAAGTTTTTTCTTTGCCTTTCCTTTAGACCATGAAAGAAGTCTGGTTTTCTTATCTATTGATTCCATTCATGTTTTTATATACCTTTTCTTTCACCAGAATTAAAAAATAATGCAAAGCTTCTTCTAATGCCTTTGTTTATGTAGTAGGGCATATTATCTTTGTTCTAACCTTGAAAAATAAGTGATAAAGGTTCTTAATTGAACCACTGACATAATCTCTTCATCCAAACTCCATTTAAGAGTTAAGTTCAGTACATCTAAGTAGTATGGAAGTTAAATTTTTCTATGATGAGAGAATTCAGAGAATATGTATAGCAGCCTAATGGAATAGCTGCTTTTAAGTAGTCCTTCAGATACTGAACAGAGTTTTGCATGACATTGTAACATTCTAGGCTTGTTTATGACTTTGTACATTTGTTTTACTACTGCCAGGTGCTAAGCTGCAAAAATGATTGCAATGGGTTTGTACTGAGCAAAGCAGTTAAGTCAGTACCTGAAAAAAGTTAGTCCTGAAGCCTGAGCATGCTGAGTGAGAAAGTACTCAGAACTGTTTCCTTTTTAGTCCGCTAGTTAAGCAATCTCAGCAGTTACTGCATTTGTGTCTATGGAGGAGTTGAGCTGGAGATGCTGTTTTCTCCCTTTGTTCCATCACTGAATTAGTGGTACATTTTTCCAGTTCTGATATTTGCATTTCAGAAAATACGGTGCACGGCAGCAGTGCTAAAAATGCAGAAGACAACAAAGAACTGCCAGTTAATCTTTTGAAGGGGCCCAGGAGGTGACTTAGGTGACTTGATTTTGGCCTGAGAGTTCCCGGAATAATGCTGGACTCTGAAGTCTGCGTGGGAAAGCCATGCCAAAAGCCAGTGTTCAGAAGTGAGACAAATTTGGAATGGAAACAGAGGAATCATGGGGTTCAAGTGTGAGGAAAAGTGGCTGAAGCCGCTTTCTAAACAGTTTCAGTTTTCATTCATGTAAAATTTGAGTTGGTAGTCGAAGTTTAATAAACACGACTTGATTTTACCACAAATTATTCAATTGAGAACAAATATTACTGAATACAATTGTCTGGCCTTTGTTATACAAGAGGTCAGACTAGATGATCATAATGGTCCCTTCTGGCCTTAAAAACCTCTGAATACATGAATAATTTAAAACCTGTCCTGCCAGCCCTTATTCGTTGAGGTGGCCATATTGAAATCCTTTGGGGACTACTCATGTGAGTAAAGGTTGTGGGATCAGGCCTGAAGTGAGTAATCATTATCACCTATGTTTAAATTCATTGATAAAACTATAAAATATTCACATCGAGTGAAGATAAGATCCTTTAAAATGAAAGATGCTTGTGCAGTAATGTCCTATTTGTTTAAGCTGGCCATTATCAAAATGTTATAGAAAATTTTATTTTTTCAGTCTGCTGAAAATATTTGATTACTTTCTGGTGCTGTAGAGCAATATATGAACGATTTCAAAAGTTAGCAACGTGTAGAAAGTATCTTTGCTTCGTCAGAACAATAACAAATTCCAGCAATGTGGTAGATATAAGCATATTAAAATCGTTGTCGTCTCGGTGCTCTTAATGATCATTCTTGTTATGGTTGGTTGTGCTGATGTTTGTATGCACAATAAATCAGTTCTGCTGTTTGATCAGGACACTGACTGAAACAGGATTAAACTAAATATCAGCAGGTAAGTGGTGTGGTTTCGTTCAGATCATCTTGAATTCTTGTAGCCAGGTGCAGAGGCCACGAAAGATTTCTAGAGGCTGCTCTTCATTGTTTTTCTGGGTTTCCAGGGCAGCAGCAGAGTTCCTTGACTCATTTTGACAGGAGTGGGAGTTCCTAGAGTTTGGGGCTCACTGGAGGTAGATGGAAATACAACCTTTTTTTTCTTTTTCTTTTTTTTTCCTCCCAAACTGGAGTCTTACTATCTGGGATCATTTCTTTGGAGCTGGCATGAGCTTTTATGGGCTCCCTCATACAACGCTGTAAGATCACGCTGTTTGCCTATTTCTTTTCTGGAGACATAATTTATGTGCAAACACGGATTCCTGAAGAAGTCAGCTGGTGATTTGTTACTTCAATTATACAAAGTAATCATACGAAGTATTCAGTCATGGTCTTCTGTGTGGTTTTCAGATCCCTGTGCCTTATATAGTTCAGAGAGTGTATTGCTAGGGTGCCCTACAGAATACACACAGTAACTGCATGCAAGAATGCTGAGTGTAAGAGAACTTCTGTTCTGGATGGTGTTTTCTTTTAATACTTTACTATCTTAGCTGTGAAAGAGAATTGATGTGTAAGAATGTGTAACTGGATCTTTGGGCTTTTTACATAACCTAATTTCCTGTGAATGCATTTTCTCATAGGTCTGTTGTGAGGCTTGTGTCGGCACACTTGTGAACGTGAGCCTGAGAAATGGGAACTCCCAAGTTTAAAAACAAAGGCTGGCCGTTGTCCCGTTTGGGATAGTTCAGTTTTGTTACATTGCCTTACCTGCAAAGAGCAGGTGTCGTGTAGCTGAGAAGCAACTTCATCAGCAACTGCTTTAAAGCACTTAGAGAACGTGTGTTCTTTGCAGCAGTGAGCAGGATCAGGTGGTTGCCATCAGAAGACATTTGTGAGAAATTACATCAATTTTTTGTATTTGATAACAGCCTGTTACTCCGTGGTGTTACACGTATATCCGTGGCGTTCTTCTTGGCAGCCGTATTCAGTTTGTTAGTAACAATTCTACGTGCGTTCTTCTATTTTCTTTCAAATAGAATAGAAGTGTTTACCTCTCAAGACTTATGTATTCTGCTCAGTGGTTGGTTAGAATTCCTGATCTGTAGCTTACTTTGTGCTGAGGATGTCACTAATGGAGAATTTATGCTTGAATTTACGATGAATTTGTAAAATGACTCATTGAATGCAGTCTAGTATTTTCTTTAGTGACTGGTGCAGGAAGAAATTGGACTCTAATGTTATTCTCTTTTGCTTTTTAATACTTCGGATTTCCGCAAAAGATTTTGTCAGTGAAATCCCTTAATTTTGCAATGAGAGATGATAGAATTTCCATAATAGTGTAGGTGAATAAAAAGTGATGTTGAGGTCCTTTGCAAAAAAGGCAAAGAAGTTCTTTGTGGCAAATTTTTGTCTTTGCTTCTTAACTGTAAAATTGTGCTGCTGTCTTTAAACTGTTTGCTTTCAACATCATGAATTTCTTCAGGCCTTTTTCCCTAAGAAGGGACAGGAGTTGATTTTTAATAATACTTAAAATTCATGGAAGTCAGCTTATTTGTTTTCTTATTTAGTTTCTTCAGTGGCTGTCCTTTTTGCTTAATTTATGACATCATTGTGATTCATTTCTCCATTAATTTTGTTTCTTGTCTGTGCCCAGATGCTGTTGAGGTGTCTGTAAAATCTTGCACCTAACTAGAAGAAACTGGAATTTTGAAAAGTCAGAGCTGTTTTTCCTACCCCTGATGAATAAATGCCTTTTTGGGGCTAAGCTCCAATGCAGTTCAGTGAAGGTGTTATGTGGTTACATGGGTGCTTACGGTTTTCAGTGTGGCTTTGGCGAGCTGGCCTTTTGTCTTTTAGTGTATGATGTTTGTGTGAATGAGTTTTTGTGCTTTGCAATATGTTCTTACGAATGTCAGATCTAGCCAGTTCTTTTCATGAACATGAATAAAAATCTAATTGGAATACCATCTTCGTCATGTCCTGCAATCACGAAGTTTGCATTTGATAAACAGAACATTTTTCGGACAATCTGGTAGATACTTTAAAAAATTTTTACTTGCACATATTTTTGAGAAGGTTGGACAGTGAACGATGCAGGAATGACTAAAAAACCCATGATCTAGTCCCTTTATGTAATCAGTGTATATTTTGTGAGCACACCTTGTTAACTACCCATTGCAGAGCCTTATTGGTGTTTTTGAATAATTTGTTTAAACTGTGCAGTACAGATTCCTTATTTTAGCACTGAGGCACACAAAGGCTTCTTTTAGCAGCCTTTAATTTTGTACTTATGTATGTGACATAGCCTGTGGCTGTGATCTCCACTGTGAATCTGCAGTTGTTTTGGGATGAAAGAAGAAGGCAGCTGGAAACTCAGTAGCTACATCTAGCTGTCTACCTAGAGAAGGCCTTGATTTCAAGTTTATCTAAACAAGCTCGACTAATCCCAACTATCTGGGGGGATCCACTGTCAAAACAAGCAGCATGGCCCTAAGGCAAACACAACCATACAGAAATGAAGGCTGGGACTTCCAATACTCCAATGACTGCCTACTGGAGGCTTTTTTTTTTTCCTGAAAGAGTAAGAGAGGTGGAATTTGCATAATGCCTTTTCATTGGGAACTTTTGGAAAGCTGACAGAGGTCCAGCTTATAGCTCTGTAGCCACAATACGGAGTCTATAGGAGAATCCTTGAATGACCTAACCATATTGAAAGAAAAAATGAAAGCATCCAAGTATAGCCAAGTGAGTGTGGAAAAGAGGGCTGCTGCATTGTCTAACATCTGCTCTACTTCTCGTTAGTTTTGTTCTTTGGTATTCTATGTGGACTTTGGAGAAACCTAAGACAGCCTAACACGAATCCTATAATCTTCCTTCTGAATATTTATGCAGTGTGCCAGCCTCTAAGCTGTCCTTTGCATCTTCCTATTTCCCCCTCATTTTCATGCTCTCAAATGAGGCCAACATTTCAAAAGCTAAATAAATGTTTGTGAATGTTTATAAAAGATTTGCATAAATTTCTCCTTGTTTGACAAAGATCACTTTTTTCTTATGCCAGTTCTGAAATTTTTTAAAGGTTTTGGTGCTTGTCTTGACAACAAAGTCCTGCCTCGGAGGACAATGATTGCTGATTAAGTGGGTATGGGGTAGCAGCTGAATAGAGCATTTGAGGCAATGTGTAAAAGAGCCAGTCATAAGCCAGAATTATAATATTTAACACATGCTAACCAGTGGATACACTGAGCTCCGTATTTCGGTGTGAGGTACCTGTGCTACTGACTTGGTGTGATGATTTTTTCAAACTTGATTTTTTCCTAAATAAAGTTGAAAGGAAAATATTCCTCGTCTTTAATTGCCAAATATTTACAGTTCTAGTTATCTGATATTGATGTTTCTTATCTGTACCAGTAGCGCAGTGTTTGTGCACATCATTGGCCTTGATTTTAATGCTTGTTTATACAGTTTTTCAGTTCTTCATGATTTGAGTGGAACAATTATTCTGATTGCAACTGTTGTAGATTTTCATTTTTTTCAACATAGCATGTTAGCTGAAATCCAGTTGTCTCACAATAAAACTAATCTCAATTCACTTGGAGGGATTTTAAAGGCCTTTACTCAGGACCCCTCTTTGCAAAATTGCTTAAATAGTTAGCTCAGCTTTACTTTCAGCTTTTTTCTACCAAAAAACAAGCAATAGTCATTTTTGCTCTTTTGTTCTATTAGTTGAGAGGTTGAAGTTGTCATTAAGGCACAAACTAGAGCTACTTCTCTGACACAGTTTTTATCACATCTGCTAGGCCTGTGTCCCAGGAGGAGCTGTGCAGAGCGGTGAATTCAGCATAGGCCCATTATCTGCTGTTTTTGCGTATGTTGTAAAAGGAGTGAGACCTCAGGGAGGCTTGGAGCCTCCTCCCGTGTAATGTCCAAATCAGATTTGAAGGACTGGTGGCAGGAAAGCTTTGGCCTTGGGGTGTGAATTCTAAGAAACAGAGTCACAATTAGGTTTAAAAAATTCAGGGATTTTGAGCTTTATCGTGAAATATGTTTTTAGTAATGCAATGAGAAAAGTTTCCCATCTGTGCACATATTTTCTGTGCTTAAAATATTTAAATGATAGCAGGTCCCAATATACTTTGGAAATGTTATTTATTTCTTGCAGTTGATCTTATGGTGATTGTGTCTGCATGTGTTTGTTTTCTTTTGTTTTGAACAGCATTTTCCTGAGGTCAGTGCAACGATGCCATTTCCCCCTCATAAGGGGAGAAGTGACTGGTAGGGGAAAAAAAAACCCTCCTCTGGTCCAAGCTTTGTAATTACTCAGAAAGAGCTACTAGAATTGTGGAACCCTAAGCAAATGGGTGGACTGGTCCTGGACATTTGTGCTGACATACAAAGAGCGCTAAAAAAGTAGAGAGAAAACGAAGTTGGGACAGTATAATTGTAAATGATGCACCTGTTTCTTTTAGAGTGGAAGAGCTTTCTAAAGAAGTGATTAAAATTGATTCCCAATATATTTTGGTGATTATCAAAGCTATTAATGTTCATCACTACTGTGAGATGTAGAATGATACCATTAAAACCAATGCAAGATGAAGTTTGATGTGTTTTGCAAGCCAAGGTTTTCTTCTTTTAAGAATGTGTGCTGTCAGTTCTGGAAAAAAATGGATTCTTTAAAATGGAGGAAAATGGTGCTTTTATGTTTACTGTTCTTTGCTTTCTGTGATCTGATATCATGCAAAAATTGGAGCTCTTTGTTGTGACGCAGCCTTTCCATGCAGGATACCTTACTTTAATTTGAGAATTCATTTTATAAAGCTGTTGGAATGCTTCTGAATGTTAAGTACATGATTACATGGCACAATTACATAATTGATGAGAATAATCTTTAATAATAGTAACTTTAGGACAATTTGATATAAGCCGGCATTACTAACAAATGCAAATGAACGTCTAAACCTTCGGAAGATGAGATTTACTGATCCCTGATTGTTGCTGTTGTCTTTGTTAGTGGATGGATTTTTTTTTTGTTGTTCTAGTATTACTTTCTTAGATCTGTATTATTTCAGTAAAACGCTGATGCAAGACTGCGTTTTCCTGGTCATTGTAAAGTAGCTGCTTTGTAGAGTGCTGTTTAAGGTAGCAGCAGCACTTGTTACTGAGGTGCTCCTTTTTGACGTGCATAAAGATGTTTCCTTTCCTAGGAACACATACGTGAAATTCTGACCAACTGCACAGCAAACAGGGTTTACGTTGCTGTAGGTTTTGTACATTTCCTTTCAGTGTTCTGTGCATGGAGTTGTTGCCTGTTTTAAGTTGGTTATTTGGGTGCGCTGACATCTGTTTGGAGTTCTTAATCCTGTTGTTCCATTGCAGTGGGTGATCTAAATAATTCTTAGCTTAAAATTATGCAAATAGATGATTTAAATTTGAAAGCAGTTTACAATTTTGTGGTAATAAGGTAGATTAAAGTACTATTCAAATTTAAAAGTAGTTGAATAATGTTTTACTTAAATTCTTAGCACTCCTATGTTGTATTTACATTTTCAAATATTAACATTAATCAAAGATCAACATGTTCAAATTTGATTTTGTTTCTGAGCAGAAATAATAAATACACAAAACCTTTCAGTGGTGAATTTCTTTTAGTCCCTCATTTCACTTCATGGTAGCTTGCAGTAAGTTGCTTTGTTCTGTAGCTCTCAGCTAAAATAGCCCCCACAAAAGCATCTGCAGCTCAGGCCCAGGCAGAGCTCCATAGCCCAGCTCAGTGCTTCTGCAGCCCCTTTGTGCCCCTCCCTGCTCTCAGAGCTCCTTTTTTTCCTCCTCTGCCTGTTGAGGTCTTCCTGCAGCTTTTTGGGTGGCCCTCGGTGCAAACAGGATGCATTTCATGCTGGTTTCATGGATTCTGGTGGTATTTCTGGCTGCAGAAGACAAAGACTGCTTGCATTTTCCACCCTCTCTGTCCAGCATTTTGCTTATGGCAAACCTCACTTATACTTCCTCTGAGTGGAAATCAAGTATATAATCCAGTATTCATCTCTTTCATCACTGAGTCATGTCTTCTCTCCATGCCAATGTATTTAGCAGCTTTCTTTTCCATGTGCTTTAGAAGTGTATCTTGTGTGGAGTGTGAAGGGAGAAAGAAATCGTTTCAGAGACTGCCTTACCTCCATAAATTGCTGTGTGACACAAAAGGGCTGAACACTCTCTTCCTGGCTCATTTATTTTGAAAACTTTGCTACTGAAACCAAACTTAATCAATGAGCTCTGTGTTGTCTCCGATAAGTTATGTACTGGCTTTATTGATTGGGAAGGATTTTAGAAAACCCATGTGGGGTTTATAATGTCAGCAGTGTTTTGATTATGAAAAGAGTTGGAACCTTGGGACACGGAACCAGGTGGTGTATGTCCTAAAGCCACTGGTGACACGGCTGGGCTGAATCCCTCAGGGGACGCAGTTCATGCCCTGCACTTTAACTGTGTTGGCTGCCTGCTATAGATGCACTTTTTGCTCATTAAAATGTTAAAAATCAAACTGCATGTAAGAAGATTTGTGAAAATATAAACTTGGGGATTGATCCAGAAAACTGGCATGTGATACCCTAGAGACGTGGGTTTCAGCTACTGGGTAATTTGCGCTTATCAGCTGTGTGTCCTGGATTGTATTGTTTGGTTTGCTTTTCAGATGTTTTGTTTTAGAGGCATTTTGTAGGTTTTTCTTAAAAAAAAATAGGCATAAGGGAATAAAATAAGAAAAAAGTCTATGGATGCTACCCTTGTGTTTCATGTCAGGTAAAAACATGGAATGGATTATAAGATGCTGGCATGGAGGAGTTGTAGCTTTTGTTTTATGGTGGGTTTTTTTGTTTGGAGTCCTAAAGAGCGAATGTTTTTTTCGAGGCTGTAACCAATCACCTGAAGTTGGGTTTTACATAGGGATTGCCAAGCTTTAAAACTGAGCACTACTTAATTGGGGGAAAAAAAAGTATATTTGTATTCACAGGCTTGCTACTTGAGCAAAAATAGGGTTGGTCTCTAGTAATTGTATGTCTTACATGCAAAAGATCAGCATTTTTGCTAATTAGAGCCTAATTCTCTGTTGTAGTTAAAATTTAGAACTAAGTCTGTGATTAACCTGTACTAGTCTCAATCTTTCAGTTGTAAGACAACACAGATAGGTATTGGTATATAATGAGTGGCAGGTTTTGTCCAATAATGCAAAAACTATGTTATAATATCATTTCAGAGTCTTTTTTTGAAAGGCAGGGCAGTGTATAGTGAAATAAATTCAGTGTTTTTTCTCTTTAAACACACTTTTTGTTTTTAGGAAGCCATAAAAATTAAGAGAAGTGGAAAGAGAGTTTTGAGTAATACAGTCCATTATCCTCCAGTAACACAATGCTGGTGAGATGCAGACATGTTTTATCAAATAAGTGTTTATGCTGGCAGTTACAGTAAACATTCAAAGCTTTATCAAAATAATGGAGAGTACATTCTACTTTTATGTTATTGATGATTTGTTATCTTTTAACAATTTCGTTTCAGAATTGTATGTAGCTGCTATGCACAATGAAGTCAATAAATACATAGTCACTCTGCTGCAATTATGATTTCAGCTGGTTTACAATTCTGATTTTCTTTTTTGTGGTTTGAGCTTTCAGCAATGGGTAAAGGACAAGTGTGAAATAACTTAGATTTGTCCAGGTGCAGTTTTTGTGCATGAGCAATTGGAGTTGTGCAGGAGACTGTCAGTCCTTGTGGAAGTCAGAGGCACTGCACAAGGATGAATCCAGTCTTGTTAATTGAGTTCTTTACTATCAAGGCTTCTTGGATGAAAATGCGTTTCTGCAGACTTTACTCTGAAACCTGCATGGATGCTTCACAGGTTTCCTCTGTTAAAATTGAAAGGAGGTTTTTTCATTGCTTTACATGCCATCCTTCAATAGATTCTTTCTTGTTCTTTAAAAACAGAAGGTTGTTAAATAATCTATCAATAAACTGTCAAGAAGTCAAAGTTTCCATATCTGTTTCTGCGTGGAATCCAAAGAACTTGCTCCATTTTAGTCGCCAGGAGACCTCCGAAGAATAGTTCTGGAGCAGTTGAGCTTGAAACCATTGCTAAGAATGGGATGTGCTTGTTTGAATTATGTAGGAGGAACATGTTCTTGCAAGAGAGTCAATATGCTTTCCGCTTCATTGAATAGGTGATTAGATTGATGTCGTTTATTTGTTGAATGGTGGCATTGGTTTTAGAAGTAAATGAAGCGAAAAGCATCAATTTAGTTATTGGTGATAATTTATTACTATGGCCAGAAAAGTGTTGAGTTTATCAGGTTTGCCATCCAGTCAGAATGATCTTGTAGCTGAAATCAGAAATATATGTGATGTTACAGGTCCTGAAGTATTTCACTGTGAAGGAGAGTGGACGATGAACTGGCTGGTAGTAGGTCTGCAATCTGAGTTGACCTTTATGGTGGATTTTGTAATACAAACTGGAATATTATAGAAGGACACAGTGTGAGCAGATTACTTCTGTGTGTGAATGCAGCTGTTTTGGTACATGTATTTTTTTGCTTCTTTAATGACTATATTCATTTAAAGGCGTGCAGTGGAAGGTGATTTATTAAAATGTTTTTAATGTTCTAATTTTCACAGTCATGGGTTTTTTTTTTTTGAGATCATACGTATGTGTAAAAGTTCTGTGTGTGTGGTGCTGTTTTGCAACATTTAGGAAATGGTTTGTAGTTTAAACAGTATTTCTTTTAATACACGTTATTTTAATCGGTCTTGTAACACTCACATTGTCTTTCTAATAGCAGCAGGCAGTGTTAAACATTCCTGCTAGGAGACCTATTGGCTTTCTTTTGTTATTTATCTTGCTGATGTTGGGAAGTATTCTCTAATCCCCCAGACCTCTGTTCCTAGGTAACAGTCAAAAGCTGTGCCAGCAGAAGTGGTCCTGCCAGGCCAAACCCATGTGGGTTGGTGTTATTCACTATGATCCATATGGTCAGGGTAGAGATTGTCCCTAGAGAAGTGTTAACACTCAACAACCCAACCTCCTCCTATCCTTTGGAGAATTGCTGGATGGCTCCTGCTGCCTGCCCATGTGTGAATCTTGATTAATTTTTCATTTTTAATGAAGTTTGATCATGTTTATTATTTCACATGATTGACTGCCTGGTACTCCTTCCATGTAATTGATAAAGCCCATATTTCTTCATCTGTCTCGTCTTTCTTCAGGGCAAAGTTGTGAAATTGTGTGATGTGGTTAATATTAGATTTATTGGTCCCATTGGATGTATAAATTATCTCTCTTTTTCTTTTTTTTTTTCTCTCCACAGGAAGTTCTACAGACTTTGACCAAGTTTTGTTTCCCCTTCTACATGGACAGGTAGGATGAGATTTTCAAACTTGACAAGAAAATAAGCTTCTCATAAAACCACTGCAAAAAGTAAAAAACATAATGTTCTTAGTGTTCTCTTTGATTGACTGTGATTAAAAGTGCCAAAGTGCAAATCCTGGTCTCAGAATCCGTTTGTCCTGGAGTTTTCATGGACGGAGTAAAATAAAAAAAAAAAAGTTTGAGCTGTTCAGTGGCAGCCACAAAAATGTGTTTTGTTTTACTTCTGTGTAACATTTGGATGTGAAAACGCTTGGGTAGTAATTGTGAAATATGCATGTTCATGTCAGAACTTCTTTACATCTGGATTTTACTTCTCATTTGCCAAAATTTGGGAAGAATTCATAAAGTGCTTTACCTTTCGAGGCCTTGATCTTAGCTCGAATGCTGATGCCTTCCTTGTGACTTCTTAATTCCAGTTCTAATTTTTTTGAAAAATGGTGGTCTAGTTTCTAATGGACTGGAGAAGAACTGTAGCTGACTGAGAAAATTTCTTCTTGTGATTTAGGAATTGTCAGAAATTTTGTAGTTTTTTAGATTGTTAGTTTTGTTCTTACTGTGAGTTAGGTCTGACGATTTCATGGTGAGAGCAAGCGTTCAGATTTTGAAAGTGCACTGCTGCTTGTGCTGCATAGGAACAGCATTTCATTGGTTAGAATCACATGTCTGAGGTCAGCTATGTGGTAATCTGTAGTTGGAGGAAGCTGAAAGCTTGAACAGATCGTGAAGGTGATAATGTTCTCTCAGCCCTCTGGGCAGTTCCTGCAGGTCAGGGTTGAGAGATGCTGGTGAGGCACTGCTGGCAAGAGCTGACACTGCCAACACCTCTACTGTACCTCATTTGTACATAAAAAGAGAATTTGAATATCCTAGACTGTCAGCAAGAGCTTCTTAGCTGATGCTTGTGGACTTGAGTAACCTTCGAAAGCCACAAATTCTCCTGGTAATTTGGAATCACTTTTTACTGATCTTTTTCCCTTGCTTAAGTGGAGGGATTGGGGAAGTAGATGTAGATATTTTTCTCATGTGCATGTTTAGAGTTGCTCCCTTCATACTGTGGACACATTTATGGTTGTAACATGAAGTATGATTGTACCTGGGGTTTTGTTATTGTTTTCTCTCTTTTTTTCCTCCAGAGATAGAACATTTTTGAAAGATAGAAACATTGAAAACCCATATGGGGTGCACATGAGAACTTAATGAAAAGTATGTCTCACTCCTGGATTCAGCTTTTTGACTGAGCATCACAGACTGACACAGAAAAGCCAGCCATTTTGAAAACTAAGAAGGGTTTGTGGTCTTGGGGTATACCTAAAATTTAGATTAAAAGATGTCTTAAGTTGCACCTGAAAGAGTTGTCTGCCACATCTCTTCCTTCTTTTCCAAGTGCAAAAATCTTTAGGTTAGCTGGAAGGAACTTACCAACTTGTTGCAATTGGGTGATAAACAAGCTTCTCCCTGCCGCGAGTGAAGCATGTTTTTTTCTCTCCTGTTCCATAATTTTAATTGTCAGCTAGAATGCTTTTCTGCACACACTCTGCTCTTGGCCTTGTTAAAATTAAGCATGTAATCCTCTTCTAAAACACCATAGTAAAATCACCATAGTAACATTACATCCAAGCTTTACAGATAAAACTTAGCACCAGTAAGGGATTTTTTGGTGTACCCTACCAGCTCAGTATGGTTTATGGAAATGCTGTTCTGTTGACAGTTACAATTCTGCAGGATATTAGTACTCACGCTAATTCTCGGGGTACTGAAATGCTCTTAAGTGTCTTTCTTTTTGTCCTCCTGTGAATATGGAGCACTTAGTGCTGGATGGGTCCAACTTTTCTTTATGAAAGTCTATTTTTCTTTATTTTCTCTAGATATTTGCTTGTTTTTAGGGCTCATTACTATGATAGCTAATTGGCCTGAAATTTTATTCTGTGTTTGTTTGTCATTGTTGCTACTGAGTTGTAAAGATGCACATGCAAATTTTATTCATATTTTTCTGTTCTCACTGAAAAAACAACCTGAAATAAGTGTTAATTTCATATCATTATGAGAAATCAAATTGAAAATCTAAGTCAGCTAATAATTTTATTAGTCACAGCTTTCCCACTGAAAAATCAGCATTTGTGTTAAGTAGTAAGCTTACATCTCTACAGTATAACTACATCTCAGTAAAGTGGCAGGTGAATTGGCTTAGTTTGAATGGAACTTACCATCACCACACGAGTGCTCGATCAACTTCAGATAGATGTGGTGTACCTTAGGTATGTCTTTCATTTTGTTCATAAACAGCATTCAAAAAGTATTGTGCCTAAACGTAAAGCAAATTTTTTTGATGTGACCATTCTCAGCACTTACCTGAGTTTTCCAATCCAGCTGGATTTTGCTGGAGTGATACTTCCCACCGGGGTGTGAGTGGCAGCCAATATCTGTGAAGTTATTAGCTCATTTTGTGCTGCTCTTGAAGAGCCTTTTAGATCCTACAGATGAGGCAGATGACTTGGAAAAATTGTTTTAAAGTCTTAAAAAATCATGCCTACAGTCATAGCTGGCTCTAGTGCAGTATGCTTTTGATCCCAGTTATCTTTTCCTCCTTTGCACATAGTATGTTCTTTCCTTTAACTGATTGCAAAGCTGCTAGAGTAAAGGAGAGTCCTCCGGCATGGGCAGAGTTGCTGGTCACTGAGGAATGGTCTACACAGCATACTTACAGAATTGGTAGATAGATATAAGACTTCAGTAAGTCAATATCTGAGTGTCAGATAAGCTCAGCATGTTATTTATGAAGCATTGTCTTGCTGTTAGAGTAAACCGATTTTCAAATGAAGAATAATATTTTGCCTGCATGACAGAACAAGGGTTTTGTTTGTGCTGTATGTACTGCTTTGAAAATGGTTTATCCTTTTTTGTTTAAAGATAAATGCATTGTTTAGTATCATCCCACACTAAAGCCACTTGCATATTTAAGTTTTCAGAGGATATATATTTTCTGATTTGATTTCTTGGAGGGAAAAACAACAACAAAAACACAACCTTCTAGTAAAAGAGGAAATGCTATGGGACTTGCGTACTTGGATTGGTGGATACCTTTGACTTGAAGTTAGCTCAGCATTAAGTTTTTCCTTTTTATTCTCTTTATTTTCAGCCATGCAGTTAGCCAAGTTGGACAGAACTTTACATTTGTCCTTACAGACATTGACAGCAAACAGAGGTTTGGGTTCTGTCGCTTATCTTCTGGGGCCAAAAGCTGCTTCTGTATCTTAAGGTAAGTCTGTGGTTTAGCTTTTGGCGGACAGGGAAACAGTGTTTTGACTTTGCATTGTTACACTGTAATTATAATTTCCAGCTGTTCAAAATTACTTTCCTATCTAGTCCAAAGTCACTGCTCTTTTGCAGAAGTGCTGCAAGATGTCTTGCACTTTGAGTTCTTCTGTAGATAATTATATTTGTTTGTAGTCCATTTTCTTGAATTAATGATACAGAGGAAAAAAAAAATCAATGTTTCTTTGCAGTAATTTGTTATGAGATTGCATAATGACGTTATCTTTTGCTGTCAGAACTGATCTTGGTAAGACATTTTGTGGACATTTGTATATGCAAGTTTTATTAACGATGCATCTGCTGGTAGCGGAGGAAATGTCTTCAGTGCTGATGCTGTCTGTGTTCTGAAAGTTTGTGTGTATGAGCTTTATGTTGTCCTGCTGAGGGTTTCGTAGTGTTTGCCATATACAGATGGATGGCTGAAGGTGGGAGCAATGCATTTTGTGTAGTATAGACTAAGAAGTTCTAGCCCAGCTTTTATGATCACCTATGGGCATGTTGAAATAGTCTGTGATTTTTATTTACATTTTTCACAAGAATTGATGCAGGTACAATAAGGTTTCATATCTATCCATATGTTAGTTCCATTAAAAATTCTATGGAAATAAAGATTTCTACCTGCTACCCTGCCTTTGTTTTTATTTATTGGTTTTTTTATCCATCCGTCGTCTTCTTCTTCATGTTTTGGCGCAGTGTCCTAGACAAAGAGAGTTGAGATTTAGCTGTGTGAAGAGCCAGCTGGGTGACTGGATGGTGTTGAAGCAGTCAGGAATGAGGACCCTGTTCTCAGTGATTGTAAACATCTGTCTCAGTTGTTTCTGGTTTGTTCTTCACATGGGAGAATCTAGTGTAAGAAAGAGAGGAACTTGTCCTTGGCGTATGAGTTTTGCATGTGGCACATGGCAGAACGGGACCTTCTTATTGAATACGACTCCTGGAGTATTTTGGAGACGGTGTTGCAAAATGTAAGAGAAGCTGTCCAGTGCAAGGACATTTCTGCCTTTATTGAGTTGAATCCAGCAATGCTGTGAAATAGGTTGATTGTTGTGTGTAATTTAACATGAGTACATTTGTGCAGCTTGTGTTGGCTCGTGACTTGTAAAGATATCGACTGTTCACTGTCCTGTACTGCAGCATTACACTGGCAGCAGGGATCTGCTAACTAGACCTTCATTGCTGAAGTCTAGCATTTGGAAAAAATAGTGTGAAGCCTACCAAAATTACTGATTATCTGTGTGGGAGGAGGGATGACGGGTGCTTTGTCAGCAGTTTCTTTCATTCCATCCTCTCTTCAGTATTTTCAACCATTAAAAGCTACGGCGATGGCAGTCCAGCAGTGTGAACCAGATATGGAAGACAGAGGTATTTTCCTAGTTCCTCTATGCAGACAGGGAACTGATTCGCTTGTGTGGGGAGTGCCTGGTTACATAGAGTAACTTTTCTTGATTAATGATGAATAAAAGGGTAGACACAGTTTAAGAAATGAGTCTAAACGATTAGTATGAGTCCATTCTTGATCTCTCCTGGATAAGAGTTCTTTGCTGTCAGCTCCCTTATGTTGAGTGAGTGCCAAGAAGAAATGGTGGAGTTATGTTGTAGCTAAATGCCTTCTGCTTCGAATCATACCTAACATAAAGAAATAAAAATTAAAAACTGAACCAACTGAAAGAAGCAGCCAAACCAATGCAGGAACAGCAGTAGGTGAATTGGGATTCAGCTTCATTCCTGTTGTCTCATTCTCCTGTGGACTAATGAGAAAATGAAAGATCGTCTTTAATGCAAATGAATGTAAGTTTTGTAGGATAATGAAGAGTATAAATAAGCATCGTATGGATTTACTCTCTCTGTTCCCAGAACTGCAGCAGCCATTGTTAATGTGAATCTTCTTGGTGTCCTTCATGAATGAAATTAGAAATAATTAGGATTATACAATTCTAATAATTTAGTTTTAATAACAGAGTTACTTTAATTCATAAGGATGCTGCTGTGAATGGGTGCATCAAAATATGCTGAAGCAAGTGAGAATTTTATGGTAAAAGCGAGTGAAGATGAAAAGAATGCTTCTTGGTGTATTTTTAAATTACAGGTTGTTTAAAGTGTGGGAGTGTGTGTGGTTTCCACTCTGTTTTTTTTCTGCTGACAAAATGATTGCATTTACACCTGCACCATTTAAGTCTAGGCAGACCTTTCTCACCACCAGCAGTTGCTGCGTAACCAGTGGACTCTGAGCGCTAAGCCCAGCAAATGCATGCGATCCTCACCAAGAGTCTTGAAAACTTTTTTGACTCCTCTACTTGAAGCTTCCTGCCTGCTTCAGCACTTTTGAACTAGTCTGCTCAATTTTCCTTCTAAACTGTTCCTGAGTTAAAAGTATTACATTGCCTCAGTGTACTTTGTTGGAGATTGCTGGCAGCATTCTGTTAGAATTGTACAAGCTGCGTCTCCGGTAGATACTCAGTGGAAAACTGGATGTCTGCAAGCTTCAGGTATTCCTTGCTGTGCTCAGTGACAAAATAAGAATTAAGCAATATTGTTTGTTATTGGAGATAACATTCAGCTGTTTATCAGTGACAGGTTTGGTGTATCTGGGCATGGCAAAAGGGTTTGGAGGTGGAAAATGGCTAGTGTTTTGGTTCATCATAGAAGAGGAACAGAAAAAGGAAATTGTTTTCATTCAGCTTGTGCTTTAAAAAAACGTCAGCAGAACTTTGGAAACAGTTGAAAGCTGTGACAGTTCTCAGAGTGCCATAAGTCGTAGCCCTGACCTTGAGATGTGAAGTGATCCAGACACTTCTTTGTGTGTGTGCAGAGTACAGTAAGGCACTCCTAGGAGTTCAATAGCAGCAATGTTGTCGTCATGGATGTTGCTCCTGTGGCCAGCAGAAAGCCAATTCAGTTTTACACTGTAAGTCCTTTGGCTATTTTAACTGCTAATCTTTAATAATCTGCTTTCAAGATAGCTTTCATAATTGTTGCAAGAAATGCCAACATATTTTTTCCTAATATTTATATATTTCTGTAATCTCTTTTGTTTCTGCATGGATATCAACATGCAAATTTCTGGAAATAGCTGGTTGGTAAGTTGAGAACCTGCATTGTTTAGGTGTTCTGGGGTTTTCCTTTAACGTAGAGCCATCGACTATCTCTCATATTCATTTTTCTCTTCCCCCCCCCCCCTTGATTTTTAGCTAAAAACAAAACTGCAGTGATCTGATACTGCTTGAATCCTGAGTTGCACAGCTGTGTGTATGACGGTTACTTTCTGCATTTCAGACAGCAGAGGGCGAACAAAAGCACAGAACAATTGTCACAGATGGTCTGGTGGGTTTTTTGAGGCTCTAAAAGGTGAAGTGAATTAAAAAAGCCCAGAAGCTCATCCACCACACATCAAAATGTTTTGGTCAAATTGGTACTTTGTACTGCCTTTTGCAGTGCAATGTATTAGAAAACTTTAAGATGTGCTTTTTAATATTTTTCCTTTCCAAATGGTGAATGCATGGAGTGTTGAGAGCTAGTGTCAAAGCTGTGAAATCCTGAGTTATAATCTGATTTTAATATCGTAAGAAGATTTCAGTACCTAAAGAGTTCTTCTTTTTAAGGTGCCTTTTAAGGACTTCAGGATTTTGGCTCAAATAAATCCTTGTAGATGTGCATTAAGGTGCTGAAACTTTTTTGTTGTTTTTGTGGGTTTTGCTGTTGTTTTGGTTTTATGTGTTTTTTCTTTGATTTGTCTTTATAGATTTGCTTTAGTGTAACTGTGCATCAGATTTGTGATGGGCTTTTGAGGGTGAGTGGTACAAATAGTTCTGAATTCAGTGATGAGTTGTAGTGTTCTATTACAAAAAAAAAAAAGTCATAGAGACAATTCCATACTCTGCTTCTCATACAATTCGGGGGCATCCTTTTAACACTGTTATCAGGCATGTCCCAACTTCTGTTCTGGAATTGGTATGCTCGTGTTTCTCATGTTTTTAAAGTTTTGTGTGTGTGTAGATGAAATGCTCTTTCATAGGGTGAAAAAGTTTCATTAACCTCAATGGTGTCAAAGATGTACACAATTTGTTCTTGAAAGAAAATATAGTTCCATAACCTTCTGCTTTCTTGTATTCTTTAAGTATACAGATACCTTCTGATTCCTAAGGATTTGCGTGTTGACACTTAATTTTAATTTCATCATTGCCTTTAGTCTCCTTGCTGGTTGATCTCTTCAAATTTCTAGCAACCCTCTGTGCAGAGTTCTGCTGAAGCCGGCTTGTTCGTTGTGTTGTGGGTGCTGATGCTCAGCAGGCTTCGTGCCTTCAGCTAACTTCTACCTCTAGAACTCTAGCTGCACAGACACTGATGGATTTGAGTGTTGTTTTGGTCGGAAAACAGTATGGAAAGCAATTTGTGTTAGTAAGTGTACCAAAAGAAGTGCTGTGCTTCATTTCACAGTCTGGTTTCTTGAAGATTAGGTTGAGGAACGCTTTTGGTTATGGTTTGCTTCTGGGGTGGCAGAGTGAAAACCTCAGAGCTACAGGTGTTACGAGCATGTCAGTTAGTACTTACACTGTTTCTAAGTATGTTTCTTACAGTGTTTTGAATGATCTGAAGATGTATGAAGACAATGTATTATAAAGCTATGAAGCTGCTGCTAAGTGTGTGAAGCTTAAATTCTTGGGAGAGGTTGAAGAGTGGAATTTTATTTTTTTATGTATTTATTTTCCCTCTGAGAAAGGTATTAATTAAAAATACATGTAAGTTTTCATTGCAGCTGAAGTTTTTTTTGAACGTGTTGTAGACTCTGGCTCCTGGCAGCTCTGGAAGAGCAAGTTCTGCTTTAAGAATACGTAAAATATTGATAACTCAACCTATTTTTTTTTTTTTTTACCCTTACTGCAGAATCTTTACAAAACTGACAGTTTTATAGTTTTCAAAAGATTTTTGAACTTGGTTTTTATGTATCTGAAGAATTTTACTAGGCTGTGTAAGAACACAACTAAATTGTTAATGCAGACTGGATTACTGCTATGTACAGTACCAAAATCTGTAAACTTTTGCACTTTACTGATTACGTTTAAATGTATTTTCTGGGATGTCACGAAAGCATTGTACTTTATTCATTCTTGAATTGCAAAGCAGACAGAACATCTGCTGTAGTGCTCCACTCCCACAGAAGCTGAACTCCATAGAGCTCTGGCAGCTCTAAGCAGGTGATGTTGCTGTTTTAACTGCCATTTCTACACAAATGTGATTTTGCTCAATTTAATCCCGTATTTAATTTGAAATGTTTCTTTGCTTCAGATAACATAAAAGCAGCTCTGGAAGGTGTTAGGTAAGTACTGCCGGGCCATACAGGATCACTTCTCGGTCAGACGCTGCCTGCCTACGTGCTGGGTTTTGCCTTTCTGTCTGAAAGGGTTGCAGCAATAATAATGAAACATTCTGAGGGGAGGACATGGTCATGGGTGCGTGAATGAGATGGTGATAATTACTGCTTTGACACCACGAGGGAGGTGCGTGCTGCTGGAGAGGCTGTGCTGGCCCAGAGGCTCGTGTGTGCTGGAAGTCAACCGATGGAATTGTGAGCAAGAATTCTCTCATTCCTATCATTACGATAGGAACCTTGTGGTTGTGTTTTTTTTTTAATTAACTAGTAGAATTTCTATTTTTTCTGTTAAGCTGTTAGCTATAGCACCTACTTATAATTGCTTGAAAGGGTGCTAATAACTTAAGCTTATGGCTTTTATATTGCTTCATGTTCTGTTAAAGTTAAAAAAATAAGGTAAAACCTTGTATAGATTTCCCTTGGTTCATCAACTTACTGGCCAGTTACTGGTGTAAGAATGTGCTATACCCATGTGGAACTCAGATTTAGATTTGAAGTTTTCAGTGGGTATTCAGCCTTTTGTACCAAAAAAAAATCATTCTTCTGAAGTGAAATGCAGAAACGTTGGTGTGGAAATCCCTTTCAGCCAAAATAGTTAAGCTCTGCACCACTCTTTTTCTAAGATAAAAAGAAATGGATCTATAATAGTTTGTGGCAGATGGCAGAAAATGTAACTAACTGAATGTGATTCTGTATGGAGTTATTTGAGGTTTTTGGTGTGATTTGTTGTGAGTTCCTCTCCTCCCCCCTTTCCTTTCCTTTGATTGCGGTCTTTGTCCATTTATTCTTAGGATAGAATAAGATTTCTGAGCAGGGGCCTCTCTTGTGGTGCAAAGTGAGAATTGTTTTTAATTGAGCAGAAACATGTGGAAGGATCAGGAATATCTCAAGGGATTACAGAAAAATTCCAAATTTGTACTACTTACAGCTTGTGTTTAGAGCAGGGTCTGCTGGGAATAAATGTTAGTTAGTGTGACCTGTGACCTTAAAAACTGTTGACATGGATTTCAGCCAGAAACTAGCCACAGAACTCCTTTGTTAAGCTCATTCATAGCTCCTTGAAAACTCTAGTCAGTGAAAGTTGCCAGCTCAAATCTAAGGAAAGCAGGAAAGCAGAGCCCTTTTTTCCTTCAAGCCCCTCTCTTCCCCTCCCCCTCCCCCCCTTTTTTTTTCTTCCCATGCTTTGGAAACAGTGGACGCCCCTTAACCAGCAAGACTTCTTTAATAGGACTGCATCGCCTAAACTTGATTGGAATTGACAGCTTCCTGGCTCAGGCTTGCCAACTGGCAGGGCATTGATGCATAGGGGACAAACAGCTTTAAGGGCCTGTATACCACTGTTTGTGTATGTGCCTCCAAAATGTAACGCACTTCTGTTGTGATAGCTTCTAATCTAAAGAAAAAGTATCCCAAATCTGTTATGCTACTTCTATTTCACATCTTTCAATTATCTTGGGGAAAGAGATTGGGGAAAAAAAAATAATTATATATATATATATGTATAAATTATGAAAGAATTGTCCTGTTCTCTTGTAGAATTTTTCCCCTCCACGGGTAAGACCAGAAATTTATGCTTTGGGGGCGGAGGGAGGGGGGAATAGAAAAGGACACTTGGATTTTTATAATTCTGATTGTCCTTTATGTTGTCCTTTTTCTTTTTTTTTCCCTGGTGTTATTGTACTTAAAAATGTAATTACCCCACTATGAAGAGTTGAGTTTACAAGTCCTCTGCCTTATCCACTTACTTCTTTACAAATTTTTCCACTTAGGTGGATTTTGTGCATCCTGAGATGATTTCATGATGTGATTCCTTATGTGGTCTTCTGTGCCACAACTCACTTGGCTTCAGTTATATTTTTGAAGTAGAATGTTGTTTCACATGAGTAAGTTATGTTGCTGATATTCTCATCATTAGGTATAGATAGGTACAAAAAGGATGCAAGAGGGAGAATTCAAATTTTGCTTAATTGCAAGTAAAATAGAAGTATGCAGAAAGCATTATCTTTGTGAAGAATCACAGAGCAGCTGGTTGTTAAACTGGGATTAGAAGTACTTAATTGATTTACAATGAGTCTTAAAGCTTTTTCTCTTCTGCAGGTTAAAATCATGTTGGTTCAATACCCCTTGAACAACCTGTGATGTTTAACCACCCAAATACTACAGTTTTGGTTGAAGTATTTCTTAAAGGGTTGATTTTGTGCAAGAGCAACTTCATAAGGTTGATGTCTCTTGGAATAGCTTTCACGGTGTTTCTTTTGTTCTTTAAAGAAATGATAAAAAAAATGTGAATCAACCTCATTTCTGTCAAGGACAGGACTACGTACACCAGTATTAGTTGTTGTCTTAGCATGGAGAAGTGGGGTAATGGATGAAATTGGAAAGTGCTTTCCCCTGGCAGACCTCCTTTTCTACTGAAGGCATAAGATCTTGGCCCCCTCTCCTCAGTGTGCATCATCACTGAATTCGTGTTCTACAGTCACGGATCTGTAACCTGGTTATGTTTTTGTAGGCATTGGTTTCAAAAAAAGTACTTTGCTGTCACTGGTTTTCCTGTTTTTTGCCCTTGTCACCTCTGCATATATAGGCAACTGGGACTGTATTTTGAGTATGTTGGAATGAACTGGAAGATTGGGAAGGGGGTTTGCATGGAGAGCAACGTGGCACAGGACTGCCAGGATTTGTTCTATAACCATCAGTGACTCCAGTCAGCAATTCTTGTGATTATATTTAATTTGGTATAGCTTTTGTTTAGTTTAGTGTATTTTGAACCATATTAAACTTAGGGGGAAAAGTCACAGTCCTCAGCAATCGCAGTACTATCTATGACTGCAGAAGTACTGTGCAGCTGCAGAAATGAGTTGTTAACCGTTTAGGGCCAGAGGAAGTATTTATTTTGCTAGTTTCAAAGCTGTAATTACAAGACCCAGGCTGCAAGCAGTGACTGTAGATAAGCCCAGAGCAGAGATGTTTGCTTTTATTTTTTTATTTTACTTATCCTCACTTCTTTCCCTCGCCGGTTTTGCTGTTAAGATTTCTGCATGGACATGGAAAAAAGTGTCCCTACATAAATAAATAAGAAAAAAAGAAGGTCCAGTCTTATAAGGATTTACCACAGTTATGTATTAAATAAAATGACAATACAGAAAATCAGTGTTTTACTTCCATATCCGTCTGTACAATACTTCTAAGCCTTCCAAAAACGTGTTTGGTAATGGCTGCAAATGATACGAGACACTTTTTGGACAGTCTATTTGGTCTTTGTTCTGTATCGACCCTGGAATCCCTGTACTTCTTAAAATGCTTCAGAGATGAAAGCAAATAGCAAACTGATTCCATTACACGTTGGCAGAGGCCACAAAAAGTGCATGTATAAGTCATGAGAAATTGGATCCCTCTGATTCAGCAGTACAAGAAAATTGTACCTAATAAAAATGTTGTTATTGAGCCTCTGTCTGCCTTCTTCATGGATTTTTTTTTTTTTTTTTTTTTTTTTAAATTTCCTTTTGGCTGTGAACTGAACACATCCATTTATTGTAAGAGTTGAGGATTCTTTCTCAGTTTCTTTGCGTGAACCTTATAGAGAAAAAGGCAAGCAAGACTTGTTGCTCAGGTCCCACCTTCCTTCCCAGGAGTTACAGGCTAGAACTGTAGGAAAACAGTTAGACTTCCTCTTCTGTGTTTGAGAGGCAATGGATCTAAAGTGGCTTAGAAAATGTGAGAATTCCATGAATGTGGTGTGCAGGGTTGCAGAGGGTCTGCAGTTGTTGCAGGCATTTTGCTTTAACTTGACGTGTTTATAAAACAGTTTACATCTTAAAAGTTCAGGGTTTTTACCCCCACTGATTTGCTTAAGCAAACACTGGTTTTTATTTTCAGTTACTTGTCAGCATATGTACGGAAATGTGATGAACCTAGTAGAAGGAGAGCTTGACATCAATTAAATTCAGCTATCTGCTTTGTGTTTCTTTTCTGATATGGTTTTCAGTATGGTTTTATAAACTTCCTGTAATTTTTTTCTCATTTTCCTTACCAATCTTAGAAGATAGAGATGAGCTATTTTAAAATGTAGCTAGGAGGAATAGGGGGAATAACATTTTTTAATTATATCTGCTTATTTGCTTTCATTTTCATCCCTGCTACATCACAGGCTGTTTCTCAGGTCTGAATGGCAGCCTTCATGGTAGCCTTAATATCTTTTCTTGTTCTTTTAAAAAACTTTATGAAGTGTCTCTAGAGTTATTTTAGCTTTCTAAAATGATAATACCTGCGATGCTGAATAAAATATGCTTACTAAAATAGTCTTAAACAGGGAAAAGCATTTAATAATGCATTTTTTATGTCCCGTTGCTAAAAATCTCCAATAGAAGTTTGTAATAGCTCTCATTGGTCCTCTTATTGTTGTTATTCGTAATAATTACTCAAAATTAATATCGTGTGGGTGTGTATTTCGTAAGGATGTGCCGGCTGCTACGTCTGTGTGCAGATATGTGAGTTGTGTACAAACAGTTCTGTATGTGAGCATTTCCTAAAGCGCTTGGTGTCACAAACCAAGAGGAGACTTAAAGAATCCTGTTGATTCTACATGTGGATTGCATTTTCTTTTCTATTAAGGTATAAGGTGTGTACAGTATTTCCTCTTATTTCTTGTCCTTGAAATTGCATGCAACATCACAATGGTAGCTGTAGAAGTGCATTTTGTTGATGTTTTAAGACCGACGTTGAAATGAGTCGATTCCACTGAACTCCTAAATAATAATTTCTTGTTTTCAACTAGATGTACTTGATAAATAATAAGTCAATAGGGAATTTGTAAAGTGACACTCAGTGAAAAGCTTTAGAGTTTTTATTATGGTGTCAGTGGATCTGTTAAAAGCTTTGCTCGCTGAGCTTGAAATTTTGAAGTACGGTTGAATTGGTTTAAATATTTTTGTTGAAATTTAAATACAGTAGAACCCTGCTAAACCACGCAGATAAAAGTGGCAAGCTCCTTGTATGCCTTGCCAGAAATGGACAGACTTTTGCAGTAAGGTGTTTCTAGGTTTCGTTGTTTTTAGCATGCCACAGTGTGCTTTACTGTGTTATACTGGGTTTCTGTTGTTCTTCATAGTGGCAAAATAAACCCATCTGAAAACATACTCTCTTCGTCCAGCCATTTCAACTCTTCTCCCTTTAATTTTTGTGTACATTTCAGTATTATTGATTTTCACTGAGACCTTTAGCAGTAATGGCAAGTTGTGCTGTCATATGTGATACTAATGAAAATAAGAAAAAGATTGAGGAAGACAGAATTCTGCAAGTGCTGAAGTCTGGATTTTTCTGTAATGACAGATGTTCCGAAAGAGTTTGAGGTCCTTCTACATAAAGGAAGGACACTGGTTATGGTACTTTTCAATGAATTGAGAGATCCAGTATTTCCATTTCTGGCTTCTCTTCTGCCTTGCCATGCACACCCTCATTGCTCTGCCCCGTGGTTGAAATAGGGATGTGAAGGCCTCCTGCCAATGCTTATTGCATGAGACTGGATGACGATGGTGTTTGAAATGTGCGTTTCCCTCACTGCAAACAGCTCTGATTTGTATCCATCGAGTTTGAGGTTTGATCTTTATTGCAGGATTTTTTTTAATATTAAATACTGTGAAGTATAAAAGCCAACCAGTCTGCTTCCTTGATACACGCACAGCCCTGTCCCTTCTGGAAGGCCGTACCTGGTGTGCTCCAGCAGGGGCAGATTGTGAAAGAAGGAACATCTGGAAATGTTGAATGCCTGAGATGGTTGGTTAGTATTAGGAAAATATCTTTTTTCTTTTTTTTTTTTTTTCTTCATTGAACATCCTAGATAAGCCTGTGCTGCTGATTGATAACTGAATATATGAGCTGAACAAAAGGAGTGCCCTGGGAAATACGTATCTTAGAAATAAGCATTGAGAGTAAATTTTCCAACCATTGAACTTAATTACCTTCTTGTAAATAAGAGGTTGCAAAGAATATTAATAAGAACACATTATTTGGCTACTGTTCAGTCATTCTTCACTGTTCTTAGTGTTTGTTGGAGGAAAAAGTGTTCATCATTATATATGTGTATTTATGCATAATTATTTGTAGTTGAAAGCTTAGATGTTGTGCTTTAACACTGTTGTTTATTTCTGTCTTGATTTGGTAATAAGCCTAAGCTGTGTATTCGCATTTATCTTGTAGGAGATAAATTTATACCACTTTTGAAGTTAGTAGCAGCCAGAAAGTACAGGGAGTTGTTTACAAAAGAGTCCCATCGATTCTCCCTTTCTGTGGAAGCATTCAAGCAGCAAGACCTGCACAGTCTGTTTGGCACAGTAGCTGCTCTCAGCTGGCCCTGTGCCCTCCTGCTGTTAGTCAGGGCAAAGGATGTGCCAGATCTCAGATTGTAACGGAGCAGAGCCTGCTTGCAAATCTGCTTGTAGTTAGCCTGGGGCCTTTTGGCAGCAGACTACAGCCGAATGATTTAGTTGCAATCCTTTTTCCTTAATATTTTCCATCTGGCCAACAATAGCCTGTAAAGGGAGACGCAAAACAGAGTTTGAATTATGAGGAGCGTAATAGTAAAATGCTTCCAAATCTTACTCTAGAACCTGCACCAGTGGATCGCTGGTGTTACTTTGCCAAAGGAAGTTTGTTCCAAAGTGCTATTGCAAGAAAGTTGTTGACAGAAAAGCGTAGTGGTTCTCAAGTTCAAAACTGTAGAACAGAGAAATGTGCATTTCACTCGAACTCTTAATGTTCCACTGCCTGTGCCTTCTGTTGATCCTGAGCAGGAAGCAAAGTGCTCCCAGCATGGGCTTCCTTGTGCCACCCCAGCGTGCGGCTCTGGGTTGTGCTGTGGGAGCGGGGATCATGGAGATGGGGAGGGCATGGAAAGGGCCTCGACTGTGGAGTTGCTGGAAGGCATGCTGCCACAGGTTGGGGGAATTGCCATCCTATGATGTTACAAAAGAGGTAATGTGTCTTCAGCTCTCAAATCTACATGAATGGATTAATGCCTTTCCGAGTGAGCTATTTCTGTGTGTGCTTTTTGTCAACTCTTCCAGTTCTGCTCAGAACAGAAATTTTTCTGTGACTACAGTCATGCTAAACATATGTAGTCCTATGTGCAGTTGCTTTTTTTTTTTTTTTTTTTTTTACATTTGTTTTTGAAAGTTTATAACCTCTAAGAAAATCTGTGAACTTGCTTCTACTTGTGCAGCTTCACAAGCGCAGCAGTCCTGGCACTCCAGCTGGCACTGTGTGCAGTTTATCACCTTCGTGATGGCATGGTTGGTGCTGTAAGGTACTTTCTGTTTCTCCAAAGGTGGCAACAAGTCATGCACAGACTCTCACAGAACTCACTCGCAGTTTTTACAGCAGTGTTAGAAATGGATAAGCTAGGAGAAGTCTCCAGAATGTGATTCACTTTCTGACTATACCCTGGAGACCAGGCAAATCCTGCTCTGGAGATGCATGTTTCACTTCACTGGTTATGATGGGATCTTCTTTAGATGGCTGTCTAAAAGTGTTATCTAACTCCAAAAACTACAATGAGATGTGCAGGAACAAGGGAAAGGTATGATTTTGTTGCCCTAGATTGAGTTTACCACAGATTTGAGTTACTCTGTATATTTCCTGAAGGTATTTAAATAAATGTGGTGCTCTTATCTGAGAGTTGCTCCTCTGCAACAAGTACTTTGTTCTTGTTTCATCTCAGTCTGCTGCCTGCTGCTTTTAATCATAGCAGTAGTAAAATTAAGGATCTGAATTCATGGATGTTGCACTCAGGGAAGCGCAGTCAGAGGCCCCAGCATGTTGGCTGAGGAGCACCGCTATAATACAGCTAAGCATTCCTGTTTTGTACAGCGAAGGAAAAAGCAAAATGAATGGCAGGAGGAGTATGTGCAGAGGGAGAGAGGAATCCTCAAAGTGGTTTTTGGGAAAGAGATAGAAGTAAGGATGGGCAAATAAAAGATGCTTAATTGATACATTAGTTGAAGAAAGTTAGACCACTTAAAATTTTATCTGTCATTTTAAATTATTTCCCATGTGGTATCATTCTTTGTTCCATCCTCCACACCTAGCTTAGGGTAAATGTTGCCAAAATAAATAAATCTTTAAAAGCGAACACACTCCAAAACAAATGAACAACCCTCCTTCCTCCTTTTCCCTCTACATCGCCAACCCAAGGCAACTGTCTTTTAGTGTATTCCAAGGATAATGAATGTGTTAAAGGAAGTTGTTTGGAAGATTTTACCAAAGCTTTAATCTTGTTGGCAAGTAACACACCTCTGTGAGATATCAGTGCTAAGGATCACAATGAATAATGTCGGGTTCTAATAATACTAATGTATTGCTACCAGTGGAATGAGATAAAGCTAAGAGTACTGCATTTTAGTCCAGCGAGTTCACTGCTCTTACCTACTGACCAGAAACAAATTTTACTTAATTAGGGCTTCATGTCACACCTCCTTTACTTGCTGAACAACTGTTACAGAAATAATTAAATCACATCGCTTTTTATTACCTTTGGCCCTGGCTGACTGGTTTGGAAACGTACATTTTAGTGCTTATACAAAAAGAATTAGCGCATCACCCTTGGGAAAACCGAGGTCCCTGGCATCAAAAAAGTAGGAGGTAGTTAAGTACAGGATGGAGAGGTTTTCCACAAGTGGAACACTTCTTTGTTGCCGTCAGAAAGTTTAGAGAGCGCATCTTAGGAGTGAGACCAATCCTGCACACGGCCATTTCCTACTTCAAAAATCAAGGTCTGGCAGGAACCCTCAGGTTATGTGGTAGTAACTGGAGAAGCACAGGCTGTTCTGAGAGGGAAAACTGCTGCAAAAGCTGCATGAGTTGATGATTGTTGCTTGTTTTTTCAAGAGAAATCATGATTCAGCCACACTGAAATAATAGGAGAAAAGACACTGTGGAATCAGTGTTCTCTGGATTGCGTGTGTATCTGAAATAGAAACCTTAAGTTACATCCACAGATGTTTATCAACATGCTTGATGAAGGGACAGATCTTCCTTCACACCCACACAGTTCTTGTGTTATTTACCTGACCGTATTTCACCTCAGGGTGTTTTAAAATTCATTTATGTTGGTCCCCCAGCCCAAGTGTTCAGAGAATAAAGTGATAGTGAGCAATCTCCTACTTAATGATTTGTTTAAACTGACTGCAGGATATTTTGTAAATAAAAATTGGGCATTCCAGCCAGCTAAAGGACCAGAGTCTTTTCTGCTAATTTGTGTCACATTTATGGGATGCCTGGTGGTCAGGATCATCCACGGTATTTCTGCAGTGGAGAGTCAAGCACTACTGCATTTAATGTGTTTATTTGTCCAATAGCTAAATCAGTCTAAATGCTCATTGGGAATCCTGAAACAGATTTGGCACTGTAGTCATAGATAGCATGCAATCATGTCAGGCTCTGACTTGGTTTTTGCAAACTGATGCGTTTGTAGCATGAGGTGCTTGCTGTAAGGAAGCAGTAGTGTGCTGCAGCACTTTGGGCATTTTACTCACAGGGAGCACTTCTGATTTATAATAAAAAGGTTCATGGTTCTACAGAAATTTTAGATCAAATTCAGTTCTAAAGTACATAGGCCAGTAAGTGTCTATGATTGACATCTTTAATGAAAAGGAGCTGTTTTTTGGTCAAGGAAGAAGGGTTAATTTGTGCCGGGATAAAAAGGGTGTTTAGGATCTGCTGTTTCAACCTGTGATAGACTTAACACTACTCTTTGATCCCCAAATGAAATGTGATGGATTTCAACTGATGCCAGATGTCTCAAACCTAGTGGGATCTCTGACTGTCTGCCACATCTAGAGTTCTCTCTTCCAGCACTTTCATGTGTACTTTTGCACGTGGTTTCAGAAGAGATTCCTTGACAAGTTAAGCCTTTGGAATCCTTTTTCTGTATTGTCACTTCAGTGGTGATCTTTAGGCTCTCATACTTTCTAACACATCCTGCCTTTTTAAAATCATGCCCCGTGTGCCAAACCATTCTTTTTTTTTCTTCTTTTTCTTTTTTTTTTTGTCTGAGAAGCGTACTGCAAGTAGTGTCTGTAACTTTTCTCAGTTTAAGGCTATTCCCTGCCTTCTTGTTAACAGTGGCCAAAGAAAACATTGTTCGATGCATTCCTCTTGGCACTGAGTGGAATGTAATTGTTGGTGACTTTTTAATTCGAAGACTATCTAGTTGCACTTGATAAATCTCACACATTATCTGTCGAACACTTCACTACATCCATCTTCTCACTACGTTTGCTTTAGGGAATGTTGTTTCCGTGTGGTTTTTAATAAGAGTATAAAGTTGGTATTTGCCTTGTAGGTGCAAACAAAATTAGAACTTTGCTGTTGAGCTTGCATGCTTGAGAAGTTGCATTCTCAGAATTAAGCTGAAAAAACAACAAAGCACCACTACCAAACCCACAAAGATTTACTCCGCCTTCTAAAAAGGGACAAGAGACCTTTTGTTGTGTTAGGCAGTTTGAGGCTTGCTATTTCATTTTACATCCACTAAAAACTTCTTTTATTTATCTTTGAGTGAGTGCTCTTGATGCTAAATCTGAGAGTGGAGTTTTACCTGGTCAGACAAGCTTAGATTAGCTGGGTACAGTAAAAACTGCAGCTTTCCACTCCATAAAAGCTGTGAGAGACTTGTGTAGTAGTGCTACTCTGTTGTAAAGCTGATCAAATGGCACAGTTCTTTTCTTCTGTCTTGAGCCTGTGCCCCAGGCTTTAGAGATGTATGCACTCTCCAAAATCCACTTACAGTTTTACATTTCATTTCAGCAGACCCTAGGTTCTGCCTTTTAAAGGAAATCCTTTCTCTTTTCTCCATGTGGACTGACTGGAGAAATCTCACTTGGCAAGGTTTCCCAATGCTGTGAATAACTTGTATGTTAGAAGTTAAAATCTTTGATTATTTTATTTTAAAAGGAGTGACCCACCAGAGTGAAAACAGAAAGTTCCTGATGGCAGAGCTCAAAGGTTATTCCAAAATAAATTAAACAGAAATTATCTTGTCATAGAATTCAATAAATTTTCTTAAACTTTGCATTGATTGGTAAATCACGTAAGAAAGGAATCCAAGGGCACTACAGGTACCTTTCCAAAAGCATTCACTTTGCTTTTTACTGCTATCAGCACACCAGTAAAATAGAATGTCAAAAATCAGATTGAGGAATTTGATATGTTAATTAGCAAATACAATCATCTTAAGAAGGACCCCTTGCCATTGCAATTACCCGTGCTTGCAGTGGAACTTGCCATGATTTTACTGCTGAAGTTCTCAGTGTTCTCAAGTTCCCTAATGCTCCACAGGAGTCATTTCTGCATTCAGTTTTCACAGTGCCCTTGCACATGTTGGTATCTTGAATTGCTTCCTCCTTTGCTGCCTTCTTACAGTTAGCACCAAAAGAGATTTGCCTTTTTAAGCTGACTTCACTTTCTGGCAGTAATTCCTGGTTCCAAAGCGTTGGCCACTTTGTCAGCCTCTCTTTGCACTTGACCTTGGGTGTGCACGGTATTCATGAAGTGGCTGTGCTGATTTGAGTGTTACTCACTGTATCTCTGATTCTTCTTCATCGTAATGAGCACTCAAAAAATGTCTGAAGAAGCAATAATGGTGAAATTTTCACATTTCAAAGAAAGCATATTTGCTATCAAAACTTCTATTCATTAGTAATGCTTTGTAACTGAATAAGAAACAGCTGTTTTTGTTGTTGTTGTTTTTTCCCTGGGGAAATGATGTTTTATTTGATAAAGCATACATGTGTAGACAGCTTTCTTGGATATTTTCCTTTGCTATTGCTAGAGATGCTGTGTTTTCTTATTTATTTGTTGGCCAATTCTGTTCAATTAAATTAGATACATCTTTACATGTGGGCAGGTGTCATAATGCAGCTATCTTCTTGGCTTTCTGTGCCATCACTGGGAAGGAGTTGTTAGATGCTGATAGCACTGGAGCATTTGCACAGCTTCAAGCCCCACAGCTTACTGTCAGGGATCCTGGCGTGTTAGCTAAGAGCCAAAGCACTGATGTTATGAAGGGTATTTCTTCAGTCTCTTAAGTATTTTCAGAGCAGAAAGTTTACTTTCACTGAATGTCCTAAACTGGGGAACCGCATGGCAGACAGAGTACAGGAGCAGTACAGTGAAGCCTGCGGTGTTTTCCCATGTACCTGTTGCTGTAAGTTGAGCAACATGAGGGGTTGTACATACTGAAATTTTATTTTCAGGATTACCTATGTTAAACAGACCAGAAGAGGGTTTAGGCAAATAATGAACTAAAATCAGGCAACTCTTTTTAATGCGCTCTTGAGGCCTTTTCTACTTGTTCATATCAAATAGTACCTATGGATATGAAGTGTTAGTTTCTATTAACGTTCTGTTGTGTGATTCGACTGGAAGTAGTTTATAGTTACATTACAAACAGTGTTAGTAATTTTTGTTTGTTTTTTAAGCTTTTGTACTAAGTGTATAACAAAAGAAGGAGGAAGGTCCTCAGTTCTAGCAGCAGCTAGATTCTGCTCAGGCTCCCCAACTTCTTGCTGTGCAAAGACTCGATCTGGCTGTGTGTGTTTGCATGCTGTTCACATATGCATGCACAAACCAGGGCAGCTCCTTGTTTCAGGGAGGAGGGCTCCGCATTCTGCTCTTGTGGCTGCTGCTCTTTCTGGAGGTCAGAAATGTGACCTCACATGTGCTGCTTTTGTAGCTTTTTCCTTTCAAACGCTAAAACACACAAGTGGGTTGATACGTTGAAAAATTCAAAGCTCAGTTGACTGCAGTACAGCATTTTCATCTGTGCAGCAGCTCGCGCTGGGTGCTGACATCTTCTGTTCCACGTAAGGCGTGGGGTGCAGGCTGCGCTCTGCCCCTGCACACAGCTGCCGTGCGGCCGCTGCCCTCTGCCTCCCGGTGCCACCGGGTCTGCGGGGCGTGAGGGGCTCTGCTGCTTCCTGCAGCCCTGAGAGCCCCTTCCCAGCAGCACCAGCCATCCACGCAGCTGCTGCGTTTGTTACTGCGCTCATTTGTTTCTTTTTGTACATAAGAAATAAAGATCTTTCCTGTTGTCTCAAGCGGTTGTTGGTTTTGCAACAGTATTCTTTAAAATCTGCTTTTTGAAAACATTTGTGTTTACAAGCTGGAGTGCAGCACTGTTGTCTTAACGTTTCGACTGTCCCTAATTGCTATGACACATGTAACTAATGATGTTTTGTGCTTTCAAGGAGCGCACTAAAAAGGTGATGACATACGAGTTTCTGAATAAGGTACTGTGCGACTTGTGCAGTGGAGTTTGTGCAGACCTTATGTAGCATAATAAGCAGCTTTCCTGTGCCCATGTTTGTTTCCCGTCAGACTGGCCTGTCTCCAGCAGTGAGCTGCATCGCAGGAGGAGAGCAAAGCAGAGTGCCGACCTCGCTGCCTGCCTGGGTCAGGCTGGAATTGGCTGTGGTGATTTGTGGCAAATGCGTTGCGCGCACACACACACACACACACGCATTTGTGAGGAAATTGAAAACATTAAACTTAAAAGTAAATTTCAGATTGCCTTTTTTTGTTTACTCTGCAGCCACATTCCTCTTCTTGGGGTCTTTGAACTTCAAATTCTGTGAATAACCTCCCATCCACAACCTTTTTCTGTGTTGCTTGTACAGCTGTGTGCATGTCTCTGTGTGTGTGTGTCTGTGTGTGTCTGTGTGTGTGTCTGTGTGTGTGTGTCTCTGTGTGTGTCTCTGTGTGTGTCTCTGTGTGTGTCTCTGTGTGTCTCTGTGTGTCTCTGTGTGTCTCTGTGTGTGTATCTGTGTGCACGCATGTGTGCGTGCTCACATGCTGTGGTGCTCTGGGCAATTTCACTGCAGAGCTCTTCCCTTCCTTTGTTTAACCTCTGACCTGTGAAAACAAGAGTTAATCAAAACTTCTAAGGTAGCTAAGGGGAAGGGGAAGTGTTTGGTTACAAATTAAATATGAGCAAGTCATAAGCCATAAATCTTCAGCAGTGCTACCAGTTGTGCTGCTTCAGCTGCATGTGGCACAGAAGGAGTCTGACTGAACTCTGCCCCATCTCTATGGCAGGGGCTGCTCAGAGGCACAACCCACACCTTTCTTCTTTGTGACAAATATCTTGAAAAAGCTTCAAATAACTGTTTCTTGGTCTGTGATAGCAATTCAGTAGTCTAAATACCTGCAGGACTCTACGGGACCTTAAACGTTTAAAATATTGAATTGATTTGAATTTTAAAGCTGGTCATGCACCTCTTTGGCTCTTCAAAAGCAGAAGGAGCTCCCACAGATTCCAGAAGTGTAACTTCTTGTGGTAATAAATTTGCCATACAATTCATGTGTAATAGATAGGGTAAATACACGGATATTATAGTAGAGTAAGATGGCAGAGCTTAAAGTGATTGATTACGTGATATATTCATTATGTCAGACTTGGCTGAAGTTGCTTTATGGAAGCTCCGCAGAGATTCACAACTGATTTCTTTTTGTGTTTTTTATGTGTCATATGAACCCAGACTGAGTATTTAGATCTGTAATAAATGCATAGATTTTTTTCAAAGCTACTTAGCACTGGTGTAATTCTTTTATGAAGACATTATTAAACTTTTTAGCTGAATCAGCAGCTTTTGGGAGTTTTCCGGAGTATCTTGTTGTTGTTGTTGTCTTGCACCTCTCTTGAGCACAAGCATAAATCCCTCTCTGAATCGTGTTGTGTTGAGATCTGCTTCAGACATGGACTTATTTCCTGAGCAATTAAGCAGAACTTAAATGTGCCTTCCTGAAGTAAGTTGTGGTTTTCATTCTGCTGGCGAGCTTTTTGTCTTGCTGGTGTTCTGTTTTTTTCATCTTCTGACTATCTTTGGTTGATAGCTTGCAAGGATTTGTTTCCTGGGTTCTTAATCTCTACTTAGCAGATAGGTTTTGAGAGGATTTCTTGTTACTCTTGTAATGGCTTTTAACTCCGCTGAAGTTTATTTAACTAAACAGAAAAAAAGAAACCTATCTTCTGCCTAATCCTTCTTGAATGTTTACAATATATGCCAAACTTAAATGCTGTTTAAAGTGGTAATTGTCTGTCTTTCTGCTCTATTCTAATACACTGTTTGTAAAGATACTTAAAGCATATTAATTTAAATGATAATACTGTCATATAGCATGAAAAGTTAAGTTTCTTATCAGTGTTTTCTGATAAGCTACTTACATGTTACAGTAGCGTTTTCAGGCTTCAAACAAATGATAATGATGGAGTGCCGTTCACTTTATCTGTCTCATATATAGCTTCTCACTTCATTTATTACTGAAAGCTGTACAGTTAGGAAACACAGGGCACTCCATTCTTTATAGATGTCAGGATGCAGCCATATTTTATAAAAACTTTAAATCTTGTCTAACTCTATCAAAATAGAATCCATTTGCTTCAGAAAGCATCTGTGATTAAAAGAAGAGTCAGTCTGTGCGTCATGTCAACTTTCTTTCCCATTTGCTGCAGCTGAGGGGAAATTCCATGCTGGGATTTAAAAGGGAGCTGAAATAAAGAACTGTGCCATGAAGATGTGGTCCAAAATCAGGCCAAAGCAAAATGGTGAAAAATAACATCTTAGTTGTCGTATTTTATTGAGTGGGGATGTAAAGGAAATAAAAAAGATGGGATTTTCTGAGCGTTGTGTCTTTGTTTAATGAGATGCTTTTGTAAGTTGCTGGCAGACTTACTTCAATGTGACCTAACTTAGCTGAGCTAAATGCAGTGATACAGGATGCAGAATAAGATTTAGTAGTCATGATGGCTTATTAAAAAAAATCAGGATACTGCTTTTGTAATGTAAATAAAGTAAATGAAGAAGCCTGTTGTGTCTGTTTTCAAACCCAAAACAGCTGTTTATATTGAGTTTCCTGATGTTCAGCAGCTATACTGAAGACTAGTAACTAGCTGTACTTTTTGGATAATTATCATTTAAAATATTCTACCATACATGAGCACAGGTAAATTTGTGTGCAGTTCTTTGGTGGATCTGTGTAACAATCTGAATGTTTGTTTCATGTGGGGTGAGAAGAAATTCCTGCAGACTTCTGGCATTCACTGATCTGCTCTCAAAGCTTATTTACAGCCAGTACTGTGTTTTAAGCCAGGTGCCCATGAGTGATTGGAAACTCTGGGAAGGAGTTATTTTTGCTCAGTGGCCAATGGAAGGGGATGCTTCAGCCTTCTTGCAGTGCTCTCCTTCTCATCAGTCCTTCAGTGAAGGTCCAATGTGACTTTCCTAGCAGATGTGTGCAAAGTGTGTCCAGTGAAGACTGTTGTTGAGGATGCAAGTAAATATAGCCAGTGATCTTGGATTTACTAACTGAAGTTTAACAAGTTAAATGTATGCTTTTTCTTCCTTTTTTTTTTTTTTTTTTTTTTGTTTTGTTTTGTTTTGTTTTGTTTTTGTGTGTGTTTTTTTTTAGTTACCTACCATGGTTTGAAGTCTTTTATAAGCTGCTCAATGTCTTGGCAGATTATTCAGCAAAAGGACAGGTATTATTCTAAAGTACTAACCCTTCTCTTCCCTGCCCCAATATCAAAACGTGGGAGAGAGACTGAAAAGCAAGCTGTTTTAACAGAGAGCAGACATGGCCATGTGAATTTATGAATCTCTATTATGCACTGATAGCAAAGTACTTATTCAGCTAGGCTGAAAGTTTGTCAACCACCTATGAAAAGTAAATCAGCTTTTAAATTGTTTTTGAGAAAAGAATGCATTTAAGAACTGTGACTGTGGATCCAATTCAAGTTAATGGTTTCCCTGCAGTCACTTAAACTCTTTGATGACCTGAGCTGTGTTCACCACATCATGCAGTTCCCAGATCGTGGTGCTTCATGCACCTTGAGCAGATCAATGTCTTATCAAACCTTACTTGTCATGTAAAGTAAGTGAAGAACTGAGTTTAGTGATGCAAAATGCTGACCCAGGTAGCTTAATCTGGCCTACCTCTTTTACATGCTGGTTTTGCTTTGAAAGCAAAACAACATAAAAATGAGTTTTGAGGTAATGTAAGAATGTAAACTAAGCTATTAAAATTTGATTCTAGTTTTATGAAAGGTAGTTCATGATACAGAGAGATCGTGATTGCAATGTCTAGCTTAGTTTCATCTATTTAAAATGTTGCAACTATAATCTTAGGTTGCTGCTTTGATTTATTTTGCAGTAATTAGTTTGCATTTGTCAGAAACATTGCTGTTTGAGGTACAGTCATGTAGGATTGTATCTTCTTCTACGGGGGCTAAATACTTCTTGTTTTAGCCTAAGCTAACGAGTTGTTGTAAAGGACTTGCAGTGCAAACTGGCTTGCTCCAAGCTGAGTAACTATGTACTGATATATTGGTGACTTAGGTTGCAGAAATAACGTGAAAATATGTATGTGGGGATAAAATGTTAAAAAAAATTATAAGATCACCTATCAGAGGAAACTACGTTTATTACTGTGCGTACTCTGATGTATCAAGCCATTCTAACACCTGCCTGTTCTCTGCCCCCCCCATAACAGACATTATCCTTCTGTTTTCCAGTTAGTTTGTTGTAGTAATGCGTACTTTGTTTTCCTTTGTTTTCTTGTTTTGTTCTTTTTTTTTTTTTCTTATTTCAGGATAATCAAAGGAATGAGCTTCTGGAAACATTTCATAAACTTAGCATCCCTGAGCCAAAAACCCCTGTTCAGCTTGGATTGGTGAGTGAAGAGTAAAATAAGATGTAAACTGAGGTGTTTAATTTTCATTGCTTGCCATAATAGAGAAATGTCCAAAGCAGTTCTCCTTTTTGGGACTTGGCATGTAGATATTGTTTTCCTATGAGGACTCAGAGCTGTGAAATTCCCCTTTTCACATCTGAGGCCCTCTGTTTCCCTTTCCTTAACCTCACATGTCTTTGAAATGCTGTTCTTTGATTGGAGGAGGATTGTATGTACTCCCCATGGAAATGTCTCACCGTATCATTTGCGACCTGCTAGAGGTCACAGAGCAGCAGCATGACATTTATTGTCCACACTTCTGCAGAGCTCTTAGACCATGTGAGTGTGCATGGGGCAAGACTGGAAAGCAGTCATGTACTGTTGTAACAGTGTTCTGATTGCTAGCTGTTAATTGAGTTTTCTAACTTCTCCTTTCTCCCGGAAAAACATTCACAAATAAGGTTTTATTTCATATAAATGTTTTGTTAGAAACCTTATCAAAGACCACTGAAAGAATAGATGTGGGATTTTATTGAAGGGATTGTGGTTTGAAATTAGTCTTTTGGGTTGTCTGTGTTCAAATTAATTTTCGTAGAACTACTTTCTGTACCAGGTTGTAGTGGAAAAGTACTAAAGATGCATGTTGGTGCAGTTGCCAATTAGTCATTTGGAGTTCACATGGAAACAAGTGATGTGTGCAGCCAGTTTTCTTCTCCCACTCTCTTTGCCTTTAGTCCTTCTTCTAAAGTATTTTTTGGCTACCACCAGCTTGCTCTCATCACTTCACTGTGATGTCTGTCGACAGGTAACAGTTGTTGGCCTTGCTCAGGTCACCAGTTGGAAGTAGAAATGCTCCAGTCCTTTTGAGGCTGGCTGTTCTATGAATGGCATTTCTCTTTGACCAAAGGAAGAGCTGTCTTGAAAGTCAGTGATCATTTGGGATATTCAGGTTTTTTTTTTCATACCAGTGGTTTCAAGGAATGCTGCTGTTCTCCCCTTGCCTCAGACATTTCATGCGCAGTGAAGCAAGAAAATGTATCAAGAAGCAGACTAAGGAGTGTGCTAGGGTATCTTTATGCATTTTATTTTGGCTGTTGGAAGGCTGTCTTGGGATTGGAGTGAGGCTCCTAAATGTGATACAGTTGTGTATTCTACTACTGTGCTTCTTCATCTTTCTAGCCAAGTAAAACAGTGGTGTATCAAAAAGCAAAAGTTGTGTTTATAGAAATTCATTGTGCTCAGTGTAGCTGGTACACCTGCTGGCTATTTCAGCCTACGGACTGTTGATGAAGCACTGAAACGTATGGGATGTGTACAAGAAAACTGTGCCAGTGGTGGAACTATGCCAAGGATATACAACCCTATAAAGCTTCAACAAATAATAAAAAGTCCTAAGATTGTAAACACTGTGAATACAATGTAAATTGTTGTAACATCAATTTACAAGACAAGTTAGTTGCACAATCTTTTCCTTTCTCGGTGCTGTAACCAAGAATCATGCAAGTTGTGTGTTATCAGAATGGGAACTGGAATGAAGCTGTTTTCTTGGAACGCAGTCAATTAAAAAAAATTAACAATATAACGGTCTGTGAAAGTGGGAAATCAGTTGTCTTTCAAATTCTTTAAGGAAGGTAAAAGTGGCTAAGAACTTGAGTCATAATTTGACAGATTGGTGTAAGAACATAGGACATATTTCTTGGAAATTTCCATAACTTTACTACTGTCTTTAATGAAACTCACTAAAAAGTTAGAAAAGGACCTCCTTGCCTTTGTTTCCTGGTTCACTGTGCAGCTTGCCATGGGCTATGGAAAGCTAGTTTGAGTTACAGACTGCCTTGGATATTTCTTGGCATATGTCATATGTGCTGTGCAAGTCTGTCTGTGTCAGTACCTGCAGAACAAAGGAACGCCATCTTACCTGATTACATATCGTGTTGCATTTGGGATCTGAGATTTCAGCTTTTGAAATCTAGAACAAGCAAATCATCTTGGTAGTTGGTAATTAATGTTTTGTCCTTATTACTTGGTTGAGCAACTGCTAATATGAAGCACAAGTTTAGAATGCTTTTGACAATATCAAAATAATCACGTTTTGCTCTTCTTTTATAGCACTCTTACTTTACTGTGCCTGACATCAGAGAGCTTCCTAGTATACCTGAAAATGTGAGTATAATAGAGGACCATGCACTTTATTTTGCTGATGATACTAAAAAGAAAAGGTAAAGAGGTAGCATTACCTCTGTTTGCCCTGATAATATATTGCATTCAGTAAAACACTGCTGGTTGTTGAAATAAAATTTAGGTGTTTAATTTATACTGAGTGGTGTGAGAGAGAGAAAATGGTGTTTCTAAGTGCAAAGGTACAGGAGTAAAAGGCCTATTGAAGTACATCTACATCATACCAGAGTGAAGTTTTTAGTATTTGCCCTGCTAATTAAGCAGAGGTATCAAATGACTGAGGGAGTAGCAAATTTACAGAATAATTATCTTAAGCTGTAAGTAGAAATCGTTACTCGAAAAATACAAAGCCATGTATTATTATCACTCTATTTTTACAAGCTGTTAACACTCAATAATTTCTTTGTCCTAATGAGTGAGAAAATTTAAAATCTATAGTTCTAGCCTGCTCAAAATCAGCAAAGAACAGGGATTTGGTAACTGTCTGCATGTGAAGGTGTGGTGGCCTTTCAAAAAATTCTGGGGACCAATGATGTGAATTTGCATGAATGGTGGGACTTTACAAGAAGAATATGAAGAGTTCCTGGAAGTAATCCCAAGACAGTTTTGGTTGTCACTTAGAGGAGTGCTACAAATATTCTTCTTTATGTAAAATGCAAAGTTTGAGAGAAAGGATTTTAATCTCTCTCAGGAAGTTGATTTCACCTCTGTAGCAACTTCTGCTTTAAAAGAAACTTCTCACAACTAAGGAACCAATTTTTTCTTTTGCATCCAGGTTCAAGTTTGTGCTCTCTGTGATGTTTCCATACTTTGTTGGCTTTCTTGATGTATCAGAAGCTGAAATTAAAAGCTGAATTTGGAAAGTAATTATTAACATATAGTATTTTTTTTCTCTGTTAGAGAAAGAGCATGCTAGTTCCAAATAAATTTTAGTTAAAGAAAAAAGTTTTGGAACAGCATGTTTTTGGTTTTGTTTTTAAATTTATTCAAATGTCTCAAGGGTGTAATCTAGGCAGTGGAAGAGTTCAATGTTTCAAACATTTTTACAGCTAGTATATAGTAATATAGATCAACTATAGATCAAATACCATTTTGGTACTAATTTGGCTTGTTCTTTAAGATGTTGTGGGTATATTAAGACATCATATCCTTACTTAAAATATTTGTATTAATTCAGAGGAACATCTAGGTTTGTAGACTCTTGTGTTGCTTTAAAGCTACGTTTCTAACTGTTGTTGTGCAGAGTTGTCATTCTTTCATTTGTGATGACATCTTCCTTCTGTATCATATTTAGGCTATAACATTGAAGAGTTTGTCATCTGTATTTGTGACTGCAAGCTGAAATTTATTGAAGTACTGATGGATAAATTGATATGGACAGGGAAAAAAAAAGGGGATCTGTCATTCATTCAGTGAGACCTTTCTGAAAGAATGACATAGGAGACTGGGAAAACATGATCTGCTTCTTAGGTAGTTTGCTGAAAATATATACCTGCATTATTTAGGGCCAGTTCTGAGACTTTTTAAACCTGACAAAATTGTCTTGTATGCTTTTCAGCATTGCTTAAATTTGTTACCAGATGATAGGCCTGTGGGAAGACAGTGCTAGCATTTGCTTCTCTTAGATATTCTTTAATATGCACCTGCTACATCTCTTAGCCAATTTTCTGTGTCTGACATCTCAGTTTTCTTACTTGAGTATTTTGAAGTCTGCCTTAGCGTCATAACTGAAATTTATGGCATGAAAGGAAAGAAGGGGGGAAAAAATAGAAAGAGTGAAGGAAATTATTAAGACATTCTTTCTCATTTGTGGATGATTTGGATAGCAGCTTACACCTGGGGCTTTTTATGTCTGTTTAAAAATGTTGTTAGTGACTTTTCTGTCATAGGCTTTCCATGCAGACATATATCCCCTCAGAAAATTCAGTAAATATGCTTTTTGCTCTAAGATGCTTTATTTTTACAGAAATGTGGTACTTTAGCAGTTATTAAAGAATCTGTTTCTGAATCTAAAATGGCTATCAGTCTAGTGTATTTCCTGTCTTAATCCAGACATGATTATTTGTTTGTAGGATTGATATTTCTTGGTAATCTCTTTCATGCTGATCATCTCAAACTTTAATAGTTTTTATTTGGTAAGCCTCAAATCTCCTGGAGAGCAAGAAATGAAGTTCATTTCCATTTTACTGGCTGGTAAATTAAAAGACAGGAAAAATGAGCAGTAAGAAACTAGTGACAGGATTAAATGTAGGTCTTCTGGCCTGGACCTGCTTTAACTGAGGTAGAGCAGCTTAACGCATGCACTACAGCTGTACTTCCTGAAGCCTTTACTGAGTGTTTATGCTCTGTTCGTTATGTCTGTTGGTCGTGTTCACTTCATATTCGGAGGTATGAGTCAGCTTCCCAAAACATTTGAGCAGGAGATGTGATGAATGCTCGTGAATCAAAGGCAGTTATAAAAGCAGAGGCCTTGGACCAGAAGGAGTTGGAAACCCTTTGAAAGCTGAATGTTCAGCCTTCATGGGAAGGAGTGCTGTGTGATGCTAAAAAGCATCCTCTTTGAATCACTGAGTGGTGCTGATGTGCCTCTGAGGGAATGTGGCTGTTTTGCTGCAGGTATCCTGGGCGCTGATGTCACTGTGAAGGATGGGCTCTGCACAGTGTCTGGGGTGAACCAGGGCACCTCTGGGAATAGAAGTGGAAGAACATTTTGTTCTTTAGCATGTGTGCACGCATGCATGCACACCCAAGTTAAAAAAGATAGGGCTCATTTTATGAAAGAAAAATGTTAAAATTCGGATCCACCGGTCTAACTTTTGTTGCAGTTGACCATTTTGTGTTTCTTTCGTGTGTTTGTCTTTTTTCTATTAGCTATCATGTAATTCATTACGAGAATTTAATCTATCAGTATGGCTTTCATGTAGAATTGCAGCATATTTGGCAGTAGTACAAGGACATTAAATGAGCATGAATCTCCATTCATCAATTGGACTGCTTTATTCAAAATCCTGCTTATCTTATTGATAATTACATTTTAAAACTCCTATTAGCCAAAGTTTTAGTAGTACCAAACTTTGAAGTCATATGCAATGATTAATGGAGTACTGCACAGGACTGTTTGGAATGTTAACATACTTGTTGCAGTTGTCTGCCTGTATCACACCAGTGTGTGAGGAGCCACAAAGCATTTTGCATGGGCACTTTGGTGTAAACGTTAACTCTTATAATTTTTTTACAGTTTGTAAATGCCCTGTAACTTCAGAGAGAAATTGAATTAATTGCGGGAAATATAGCGCAAGTCTTTAAATTTAATAAGTTAAATTTAGTAAGTTTTATTTTGGGAATTCCTATTGCTACATCTCTTATCTCAGTGCCTATTTTTCAATTTGTCATACTGTACATCTTTCACTGTCTGTTTTTCTTATTATTCTCCTTCACTTTTTATTTCTATACTTACGCTGTTTTCTGGAGTACTGTCGTACTGTCTTTGTTATTCCGGTCTCTGGAGTTGCTGCGTGGCATTATTAAAGTATCTTAACTGCATAACAAATGACCTGACTCATGTTAGACTTTGAATTTGTGAAATTACAAAGGAAATAATCATATTTAGAAGATGAGGGATTTCCAGGAGGAGGATGGAGAAGGAAACTTGTTCTCTTCTACTGATCTGTCCAAATAAAAAACATTTACAGAAATTCTGTAAACGCCTTTCAGCAGCAGCGTAAAATGCTGAAGGATAATGCATGTTTTTAATATGCTTGAGCTTCGCTCTTTCTTTGCAGAGCAGAGAGCCCTTTTTGTACCTGTAGTGAAAAGTTTTCATTAGATGACAAAGGAAGAAAGGACTGTTCTGGACCTTGAGAGTCAGCGTGCACGTCCATTTACTGGTACTAAATAGCAGATGATCAAAGAGATGATTGTTCTTCAAATGAACTTTCAAAGAAACATAAGGGAATTTTGTAGCCATTTCTACTGAATTTTGAGGAGTGGTGATACCAGATCCTGTATTCTGTTATGAAAATCCCACTCTTTTTTCTTCTTAGCAAGGTTTAAATCCTAGGAAACAAAGTACGCAACAATTACACTGCAAATTGGAACGCTTTCATTTGTATTTATTTAACTCATTCATGGTTTTGTCACTTATGAGACATGTCTTTCAAAATACATGTGTACGTCCCAATTTCATCTTCAAAGATGACAGCTTTCTTATAAATACAACTTAGAGCTAACACGTGAATTTCCCTAGTATCAATACATTACCATGCAGCCCACATGCTTTGCAGGTGCTGTTGGCAAATTTCTGAGCACAGGGAAGAGTAAAGCTTTGTAAATCTTTCCATTTGAAAGCACGTTTCTGTGTCAAAGCCACTATTACACTACAGTAAACTTGAAAGAATAATTACAAACCCATTCTCTGTGTCTGTTTTCCCTCTCACTAGTCGATACTTTTGCCTTACAAACATATACGTGCATGTTCATGTCTACCTACGTCTTCAGGCAGAATGTAGGGATTAAGTTTTCCTTTTGCCGTACCCTTCATTTGGGTGGCTGCTAAAGAAGTTCAGTGAGTTGCTGGAGAACTCTTTTAATTCACACTATTTGCAGTAATTGTGTCGTCATGCGTTGTGTTTTGGTGTCGTGGAAAGATGGGTGAGAGGCGGAAGAAGAAATGTAGAGAAGACAGCTTATGTTTAGACAAAAATATCATGCTAATCAGCACAGATGGGATGAGAAATACAGAAAAAGTACATGATAGTTTAATAGGTTTTTGGCAAAATGTGTTGGCTGGTTGTTTTTTTTCGGTTGTTTTTTTTTTTTTCCTCCTTTTGACTGTACCTATCTGCTGCAACAGCTCTTCTGTAACAAGACCTGAATGACTGTTTTGTGTTAACATGTTTGAAGCTAACTCTAATGAGCTTAGTTTTTACCATTGTAGATGTGGGTACAAAAATCTTCCAAATACAAGGCTTAATTTTTCTTTGGTTCTTTGTGTTTGGATGGCAAGCTGTGGAACATATTTCTGCACAGTATGAAACATCTTGGCAGACTTCTCAGGCCAAGTATTGGTGGGTTTAGAGTTATCTTTGGATCTGTCAAAAGTGCTAATGGGCTTTGTTGAGCTTCTTTAAGTTTCGAAATCATATTTGCTTTTTGCTTTTCTGTGCTTTTTTATTTAAGGATGATTAAGATTGCACTTGAATTCATGACTAATCCAATTCTGCTCTCACATGTGCTTTTTGTACAAGTCTGCCTTTAGTGTGTAGCAACCCTTTCGTACCCAGAAGAAGCGATTTGGGAACAAATTACCTCGGTCAGCATTTTTGCATGTATTAACATTTCCACTGCTGCGGCTTTTTTAATTTCTCTGATTTAAGAAAATACCTTTTGTAAACCAAAGACTTTTTTTTTTTTTTTTTAGCTGGCCTCACACTATGCAGCCAAAGCTTTTATGCTGGGACAACAGCATACATTTTGATGATCTTATCTACCTGATAGCTTTCTAATCTTGTTGGTAAAAAATCTTAGGTTTGCGTTTGTAAGTTTTAATTCTACTGCTTATTACAATAATCTGAATTCCTTAGTAAATAATACATTGTTCTTGCCACTGCAGCACGTGCCCCGAGCTGTTACACTGGTAATGAATGATGTATGGGTGTTGTTCCTGGCCGATGGGATGTTGTGTGGATGAAACTTGCTTTGTTCTGCTTTTTTTTCTTGTGTTTTATTTTTTGAACCACTGTTGCTCAGGTGGTGTATGTGCACATTTTCAGTAGCATTACCTGCTTGTGTCTTGGTTCTTCCTATCTGTGCTTTAGAGGCAGTTTGCAAATGAAATATATGTTTTTTTAATTTTTGTGCTGCAGTTATTTTTCTACTGTATTCTACATCGATCTGTCAGGTAAATTTGTTTTTTCAACTATGGAGAGTACAGAGAGATCAGATGACCTGTATAACTGCTCTTACCTTGTGCTAAATGCCCGTGTGAATTTCCAATGATAAGAATTACTTTGATATGTAGACTGGAGCTACCCTTTCTTTTCTTTAAAAAACTTGAATTTGTCTCAGTAAAAGTGTTGTATTAGAACATGAGTTTTGTGCCTCATCAGGCAGCATTGACATTTTTTGTAGAAGTGACAGAACAGGTTTTATTTCTCCAGGAATTATCTTGTATTTTAGAACTGTGTATGAAGCATCCTCAATTTCATTAATCTGTGACCTATCTCCCCAAAAGTCAGGGGAAAGACATTGCTAATTAAAAGCTGGTCTGACACAGGGTGACCTGCTGTGTGTAGCCATGTACTCTATGTAGCATAACAAGAGGATGGAGTCTGTTGTGGGTTTTTTTGTTGTTGTTTTTAAATGGAAGACTTTGTTTTGTAATATCATGAATCAAAATTATTTTATCTCTTTTCGTAGAGAAATCTGACAGAGTATTTTGTAGCAGTTGATGTCAACAACATGCTGCATCTCTATGCCAGTATGCTGTATGAACGCCGCATCCTCATTTGTTGTAGTAAGCTCAGCACTGTAAGTAAACTGCAGAATAATTTCTTTTATTCACACTACTGTGTTTTTTTAATGACAGTCATACATAGGCAATAAGCTGAAATATCTAGAATGTGAAGAACAATGTTTGGAAGTCCCTCCTGAAAACATAATTTTGAAAGTTGTACAAGGGAATATCCAGAAACTTGTGAAAAGTTCTCTTCTTGTTGAAGGACGTAGTAAGCAGAGATGAAGCCCTGCTTTTATGTTTAACTACCATCATTAATTTCTGTGTAATTATGTTGACTGGCATGGAGTTTTTCTGGAGTTCTAGAAAAATAAGTGTACATTGATGTGCCACTAACCATTCAGGTTACTTAAGTTTATTTTCTGAAGAAATATCTGTATATATTTTTTAGTTCACAAAAGCATTAAGTACATGAATGTACTTGGCCTGCAAAAAGGGGCCGGAGATGCAATGGAGTCTCTGTCCTTTTATATCCTGGAGATATTTTAAACTGAACAGTGCCCTGAGCAAACAGCTGCAGTTGATGATATTTTGAACGTTTGAGGTCAGATTTGATGACCTCCAGGGCCCCTTCCAGCCTTAGCCATGCAACCTAAACTCAGTTCTGTGCTTCTAAGTGATGGCTTTGCCCAACTTCTTTTCCTCTCTAACATTCAAATTAAAAAGTCTTTTGATACACTCTTTGTTGGGCTTCTTGGTGTGTAAGCATACTAATGTTCAAGCCATAGTGAAGTCTGCTTTTCATAATTTATTTGGCAGAAAAAGAGACTGATAAATGATACTGTCATATACCTTCTCTGGATGGACTCAAAAATTGGACTAAAATAAAACAATCCACTTTTTTTTTTTTTTTTTTCAATTTTGTTTTAAAAGGTTTAGTCTCAATGCTGTTTAGGCTCCATCGAGGATCTAGAGATAAAAGGTACCGAACACTCTGGAGTGCTCTCTTCTAAGAATGACTGCACATCAAAACCAAACATGAGCTTGATTTAGTTCAAAGTTTTGTGTGAGGCATTTGAAGGTTTATCAGTCAATCACATTGTGATTTTTCTTTCTAAAAGAAAATGTTAAGTTTTCATTTGTTTGCTCTGTAGATGGATATTGATTGTTTTCTTTATGAATGGTATGCAGAAGAGGGTTTTAATAAATGCTGCTTTCTTGTTCTATGGCCTAAGTACTCAAACGATCCTTTCTAAAACACAGTCCTCCATGTCTGTTACTGTTTGACCATGGCCTACTTTGTGATTGAGGTTAAAACTGCTTCATGGAATTGTAAATACTGTGTGAAAGGCTGAAGTTATAGGATGTAAGATACGAGGCAGAAAAGGGAAAGAGTAGATTACAATAGTTATTCTCATGTTCTTTGGTAAGGTAAGTAAATCTAGGAGAGTTAGAGTAATCTCTGGAAACTATTAATAATTATTAAATGTTTACAGTCAATCCCACACTGATTGGAACTGGTGGAATTGGAGTGTTATGTGGCTCAGTATCATAGTGAACTTGTAAAATCTTAATTTTATATCTGCCAAGCGTTCTAGGACTTCTCTACTAAAGTAAACTAAGTAAAATTTAAACAGGTGATTTTTTATGAAACTAAGGAATGAAGAGAGTAGGGAATTAACAGAGAAGAGGAAAGAATGGCTATCCAAAGCATCTCAAAATGTGTGTGTGGTTGGTTTAATCTCTCTCTCTTTGTGACAGAGCCTGGGAAGAAGAATTACTTACCTGTCACTTTGCCTTCCTTAATGAGCCATTTCACAAGTAGGGTTGTGTTTTCTTTCCTATCTTCTGCTTTTCCTCTTCCTTTTGCCTCTGTCCAAGATAAAAGCATGTCTCGTTCTTTGGTAGGGAGGGGTATTCATACTGCGGATTCTTATCTTACAACTTTATATATAACTGCTCCAAGATTGGAGTGACAGTGTAAGACAGGTTTGAAGTGTTGGGCCGGAGCCAGTGATTCCTTGCCTGCACGCTCTGCTCTGCATGTTCCAGCAGTAGGAACAAGCTGCATTATTTTATTTCAAACTGTGCTCAGCGGAAGCCAAGACCTTGTAACTGGAAACGTACCAAACAGAATTCTCAAAGTAGAGGGAGGGTGGTGTGGTGGTGGAGAGGGGATTGGTTTCTTGGTTTGGCTTTTTTTTCTTTTTCTTTTTTTTTTTTTTTTTTTTTTTTTGTGTGTGTTCGTTTGTTTCCTTTTTATAACAAAAAAGTAGAGGGATCCTGTGTGCACTTAATTCTTTCCATTGCACACTTCAGTGCACACTGCAGCACACTTCATTCTTAAAGCTTAAATATAATATCAAGTAAAAGAGTGAAAAATAAGCAGTCTTGAGTAGAAAAGTCTTTTATGATAGGATGAATTCATGCTATAGTAAATCACGTGAAATTTGAAATATCCTTAATACTAATTAGAGGTAAGTGGGTCTGTATTTATTGACTAGTTTATAAACTGTATGTACCAAAGCCCTGGAAGATTCATTTTTGTTCTCTTCAATTATTTTTCTTTTGTTTTCTACAAAAGGAAATTCAAGTAATTTTTCAAAACATCAATTACTTTTTCTTAAAAACAACAGCCACAAAAACCACTCTGTGATCTAACTGCTCATACAGAGCCAAATGTGAATCAGAACACATGAAAACTGTTGGACAGAAGAGCACCTACTGGCGGGAGCACGCAGTTACAAACTGTGACCAGCTTTCCTTAAGCCCAGTGCTCTGTCTCCCATCCTACCTTCCCTTGCAGCCCCGGCTCAGGAAGGAGCGTTGGCAGTGTGTGATGACAGCAGGTTGTCTTTCATCATAAAGAGATGGCTTACATGAAACTAGATGAGTCTTAAAAAACTTGAATTTGTGAAATATGATCATATTTCTGTTTGGCTCCATCTTATTGGAGTGAATTTCATTACTTATAAAGCAATATTAAAATGGTGTATTATTACAAAGCAAAAAAATACCGCTCTGGTCTTTTGTTCTTGAAGGCTTAGAGGTTGCCATTTCACTTCTCCTGTGTCACAGAATGTTCTAATGCACAGCTTCTTCTTCCCTGATAGGTTTCTGAGGTGTCTCAGGGCTCAAAGGTTAAGGAAAACACAACGTGTTCAATAGCATTCACTAAATGGCCTTGTGATACAACGTAGCTGAGCTCTCACTGTTCTTGTTCTACAGCAGTCTTAGAACTGCTCCTCTTCACGGGTGAATTCTTCCTTCCCAAGAGCTCTGTTGCAGCCCTTGCAGCCTGCTGCCGGCACAGGTTTTCCATACACAGTCTTTACAGCACCCCTGTTTTCACTGCTTCATTCTTGTACAACTCAGTCTTCATGTTTCTGCTGTGCTTTTAGCCCGAGTGATGCAGAAAGATGATCTTACACTCACATGTTGGTAATTATTTACATATTATGTTTGTAGTGGTGTACTGCATGTGTAACACTGGGCACAGTATGTCCATAGTAGGAGGAGAGTAAAACATACTGGAAGATGGCCTATTATAATTCAACAACAGTTCATAATTTTTATATGTATGAAAAAACTCCATTGATTAATTTGCTTTTAAAACCTTAGTGGTAAAAATGCAGAATGCGATTCACTAACTCAGTGTCTTTTGTACATAGCTATTTTTTTACATTCTCCAGCAACAGCTGCAGGAAGCTGAGGTAGTGGAACTAATCTTATTTTAAAATGCTGGATTCCTATAGTTTTGGCAGTTGGGCATTTCTCAGGCTGCCTTATTATTAAGCTCCTGTTTTCTGTATGGCAATCACTAATCAGGTGAGGTCTCCAGCAAATATGCTATTTTTTTTTTATGAGTCCTTATCTTGGCAGAGTTGAAGGACAGTAGCAGTGCTTACATGAGGTAGTGTGTTATTTGAATTCATGCCAGATAGCAAGGTGGGAGTACATCTCAAAAATAAGTGACAGGTTCTGCTCAGATGTCTGCAGTGTTGAGCATTATGTCTGTTTAATCTTTTCTTGCTGAGTTTTAAAACCAATGGAAGGGGGATTTGGAAGGGGCCTTCTTGGATTACTGAGTTCAGTCCTCTACAGCATCAACCATGCTATGCAGTAATGCCAGGAAATAATCCATTTAAACCTGATAGAATCACTTCTTATGTAAAAAATTAAATTTTTAAACAGTTTTGGTTTTAGACATCTTTTTGATTTGGAGAAGAGAAACTGAAAGGATGTGGAATTGCGTCACATAATTTTCTGCAAAGCACTACAGGGGTTCTCCCCAGCACTTTTGTTTGCTGTTTTTGAGCTTTTTAATTCAGTACCTGCCAATGTCAAAACCATTCTGAATGAGTTTTTAAAAATCACTGGATCAAATGATTGGTGGAGGGTAATAAGATGAACATACTTCTTAAGTAGTAAAAATATGGTCATTGAGTTTGATGTGGTATATTCTTATGAAAACGATGCTACTGATATTGTACCTCCCTGAGCTTAAATATTTTTCAGCTTGTTTTATAATTTCAGTGCATTTTTATTGTATTAATGGATAGTAATTGCCAGGATTAGGGTTTTATTTACCCTTACCATCTTTTTCTTTCTTTTGAGTTTCTATTTCAGTATTTCTTTTGCTTTATGAAACACTGGGTGTTCTTTTCAGGTTTTGTTTGTTGAATGAACTGTGTTTTCAGTTATTTAACAAAGACAGTCGATGTTAGCCACCAAAAACTAGTTGTGCTTTATCCACTGGTACCCTTTTTTTAATGGGAACACTGAATATTGTCTAATAAAGCATGTTATAAAACCAAATTTGATTCTTTTTTTCTTGCATCATTAGTTTTTTAAGGTTTTTTTGTTTGTTTGTTTGTTTTCTGTCTTATTAATGTTCTTCCATTAATCTGTGTGTTTCAGTTAACTGCTTGCATTCATGGATCTGCAGCTATGCTCTACCCAATGTTCTGGCAACACGTTTACATTCCTGTTCTGCCCCCACATCTCTTGGACTACTGTTGGTAAGGCTGTTTGTATGTGATACATGTATGTGTGTGTCTGTGTATGTGTGTGGGTATACATGTAAAATCTAGATTCACAACAGCATTCACATTTCTGTATTGCAAGTCTGGAGTCCTTTTATATGATGATACTGTTAGTCTGAAAATACATATGTGTATTAAGGAAGTGGTGAGCCTACTAAGTAAAAAGAAATATTGATGTCATCAGGTAATTGCGTATTAGTATGTTGAAATACACTGATGTGTCTGGTTACTGTGAAATGCTGCAACTTAAATATTTTGTATTTGTAATTTGTTTTCAGCATATTTATGTCAAGTCATAAAATTTGAGTTAAGACTCTGGAAGATGCAGTGGAGAACATACTTTAGTTTTTCTACTTTCCTGAATTTTTGGGGGGATGCGGAGAAAGCTATTCATTTCCCTACAGTCATCTTTTCGTATTCTCATTGTGTACACAACGTGTATACCTTAGTTAGGGAAATGACTGTAATTCATTTGAAAAATTATTCTTGGTCATGATGTTTCAGATTTTGGCACATCCCAAGAGCAATACCAAGCATTGTCAAAGCTGGCTTTCTTTTGTCCATGAGCTTGGGGCAGCTGCCCTCCTGAGATCCCTTCCAACAAAAATTGTTCTGTGATTCCACGCTGTCTGTATGGCTTAAGAAACCTTTGCAGCTGACATCTCCAGATAAGAGTGTCATTAAATATCTCTTGGAATTGGTGGTCAGTTGTTCAGAAGCCTATCTACAGCACCTCTCAAGCAGTCTCTTGGTTTTTAATTTCTTTTCTGGCACAGAGTCAAACAGTTTAGTCTAATCAGCCATAACGTAATATCTCCCATTTGCTGCATATGGGACCGGAGGAAGAGGATTCTGAGTAATTAGCAAAGGAGTTGAAGATCCTGCAGCATTTAGTTGCTCGGCTTAGTCACTCAGTTTGTGTGACTTGCTGGTTTTGTTCCCACTGTGTATGCAGCAGCAAATGAAGTTTGACCAGGAAGAGTGGCTGCCCGCTTACCTCAGGTGGTCCAGGGACTTAAAATTTCAAGCCCTGCTAGAGAGTTAAAGGAATAGTTGCCTGGACATGCAGGAATAGAATTAGGAAGTCCAAAGTTTGGCTTGAGTTGAAGGGAGGAATGTACAGAGTACATAGAGGCTTCTACAGTTCTAGAACCAAAAGGAAAACACTAAGGAAAATGTGGACCTGCTGCTCTATGGTCACACCGTTGGGTGATGGAGAACATAGAAAAGGCAGAGAAAGCAGGCCATTTGCTCCTGGAAGTTGTAAGGCCGTGCTTCACTGTGTGTGAAACGAATTGGCAGTGAGGGATGTCCTCAGAGAACTGTTACACATCTTTAGAAGAAGCAAGAAGGAAGATCCAGGGAAGGAATTACGGGCCAGTCAGCTCTGCTTCTATTCCTGAAATAAGTAAGGAAGAAGTCTTCATGAAAGCACCACCTCTGCCCTCTCTCACTGCAAGCCCTGGCAGTTTAAAAAGTCCTCTGAAAAAAAATGAGCTGAAAGTGACTGTGTCATACTATTTCACATTTGGCTCTTAGCGTGGTGATTTGGGGGAGGGTGTTCTGTTGTTTTTTTTGTGAGTGATCCTGTTCTGTGTGAGGTTTTCTCTGCATTTAAGCAAGAGGAAGGAGCTAGCAGGGATAACTAGCATTTTTAAGTGCCAGAAGCTGAAACATGTAGATTTAAAGGAAGCTTGTTCCTCTGTAGAATATTTAAATGTTAAGTGTGTGCCTATTGTGAGGATACACAGAATGGAATCTAAAAACTATTATGTCCTGTAGAAATGAACCTTCAATTTACTCACTGCACAGGAAGGGCAGGTTCTAGTCATTTGCACTGCCAGCAGGTGCCCTTTCTCTGCATAATGGGCTTTGCATGTGTAATTAACACATGAAGGCTGCTGCTGCCAGTTTTTTCTTCAGGTACATGCTGCTAGGAGTTTTCAGGATGAGGATGTGGACCACAAGAGGCTTTTTGCTGGGTTTGAAGATGAGATATTCATTGACTTTCTGACAAAGCCATGTTAAAAAGGGGCTGAGTCCAGATCCCACAGCTTTGTACAGAGGTGTGCAAAAGCAAACACTTGGGCAGTGTACCCAGAGAGAAAGACATGAGACACTGAGCTGTACTTGAATGAATTCTTTCATGGTGTAAAACCTTGCCTTATAACAAATAAGCCAGCCAGAGTGTGAAAAGTATGATTTTAAAACCTATTATTATTAGGTTGTAATTGCATGCTCACAAATACAACAGATTGCCTTAGCCTGATATGAACTTCATTTGGAGAGGTAGTCACACGTACAAATTGTTTGAGTAATTACGTTTAGTAACAATTTGTGTGCCATAATAATATTTCTTAAAATAGAGTCAGTTTATTTTGTAACTATGTGAAATTAGAAAGGTAATTTTTGCCTATCTGTTCTGAGAAATCAGCTTCACTCCTTCTGGCTTAAGGCAATCAGATGCTTATAAGAATCTGTCTCTACAGGGAAATGACCTGAAACTATTTAAAACACAAGAGCTTATTTTAATTTAATTTTAATTACTGTCTTGTTATTTTTTTCACAAGTGTGATGTAAGAATTTTAATGAGCTAAAAGGGAAACTAAGAAAATTTGAAGTGATGTGAGTTTTTCCATTCTTATAAATGCAGAAAATGACATTCCTTCAGTTCACTGTGTTTGCTGTCCTTTGGCGCATGCTGACTGTGCTGTTGGTGCTTCTGAAACTTCTGAACATTGTGCAAATTGCTGAAGGGTATCAGATTGCTGTATTGCTTGTTATCTTTGAAAGTCTTGAAAAAAGTATATTCCATATGTGATTATTTGCTTTTAATTATTTGAGCTCCAGTGGAGCCTTTTTGCGGAAAGGAAACTTTTAATGTCCTGACTGATACACTCCATCTCAGTTCCATGTTTGTGGAATTTGAAATCTGCTGTATTTCCGTGGGGCAGCACACGTGATGACTACTAAATCTTTCCAGAACTACAAAAAAGTAAAGCAGCTCTGCTTCCAGTGGCTGGAAAGGTAGAATACTTTAATTCTCCTCTTGGCATTTGAAGATTCTTTTATGCGAGAAACTTCAGAGTGGGGAGAGTTCCCTTGAGCTGTTGTGAGAAAGATGATGAATTGGATAATTGGATAATTGGGTATTGTTACATGTTAATGATAACTCTGCTGCAAGCATGCTTATAGTGAATGTCTCACTGACATGGTTAAAGCTCTTTTTTTTTCCTGAAGTATTATGTCCTTTACCTTTGTTTATGCATCACATATTTTCAAACCACTGTGATTTCTGATTTTTGCAGCTTGACCTTTGCTAATTTTTTTTAGATTCTGATGGAGAAAGAGATCAATTTTCTTCTCACTTCCCTCTCAAAAGGATTAAAAAAAAAAAAAAATTATGTTCAGTTGCTCTCCTTATTCATGTACCTAACAGAACTGAAAGGACAAAACCCTATCTTCAAAATGTTTGTTCTCACCACGCTTGCTCTTTGTGCTAGGAATGCAGAGCCAGTAACAGTGGCTCATGTTTGTGTTAAAGTGATTTCAGTCATCTGATTCCTAGTGTATTGAGGGGCAGCTCTTTTTCTTTCTTTCTTTATTTTTTTTTCTAATTAGGAACCTCTCATCAATGTATTTTCTGTGCAGGGAAAGATTTTGGGTGGAGGAGACAGAAAATTGGTGGAAATTCTGTCATTAAAGTTCACACCTTAATGCACAATTGCATCCTCCTTGAATAGAGAACAGGGGAGGCACATGAACTGTTGCTGTAGGAGGTGGGACTGCATGCCAGCAGGTGCCAAATGCACTGGTTAATGGGCTCCTGCTACCAAGCATCAGTAACCAAGCACGTGCAGATACTTAAATTTGGCCAGATCACATCCATCTATTTTGTTGCTGAGAGTTCAAATATTCCTTGATGTGAAACAGTCTATTAATTTTCCTCACTGCTTGTTTCAGTTTGGTTTTCACGTGGCATAAAAACATTCCCACTGTGTCTGTTTTCTTTCTTTTTGCTCTCATTGTCTGTGTTAAAAATTAGCCTATAAGAAAAGACTTTACTAGGCTGCTGTGACACAGCCTAGCATGTTCTCTCAGTCCAGAGCTTTACCACTGGTCATTAAGTGTGCTTCGACCAGAAGCAGCAGAAAATTTTCTAAGGCGATTTAAAGCACCTTTTATATTAGATAGATCTCTTAGCAGCCGACATAGTTCATTGAGAAAGCCCTCTGCAGAGCTCCCTGACACAGGGGCTGCACGAATGTTCCTACTGGTGCGGTTTTCCCTTTCCTCTGGAGTTTTTATTGGTTCATAAAATTTTTTTTAAGCTCTCTTTCTCTCATTTTCTAAATCTGCACATTGCTCAGTGTGTGCCTTTACAAAGGTGGAGGGGGTGACTGAGGGGCACGTCCTCCTGCTGCTTGGGAAACAAAGGTTCCTTCCTCGTGAGCCTCTGAGTAGCTTTGGGTGTAACCTGCTTCATCTGTGTTCTCACTGGAAGCTGTTGTAGTTGCTCTTCTGGTTTCTTAGCTGTGCCGCTTCTACATCACTCCAATTTATGCAGTCAGGTTTCTAATTTGCATCAATTACCCTGATAAATTTGGGATTGAATTCTTTTACATCTCAGTAAGTAAACTGAAGAGAAATCAGGAGACTGCTTAATGCATAAAATGCAGGTGGTGTATGAGCAACACATTAAGTCAGAGTTTGTGTATCAGGACTTGAACTTACTAAATGTGGTCTAATCAATTTTCCTGGAACTATGGAGCAAATTGGTGCAAATCCCTGTGTAGCTGTAAACTGTGAACTTTCTTTGAGATCTGTAGGTTTTACATTACATTTTGTGGTGAATTGCAGGTTTGTTTGTTTGTTTCTTTTAAGATGAACTTTTTTTGTTGGTTTTATTTGTTGCTGTTGTTTTTCACTTAAGAGGAGGCGTCCCTCTATTTCACCTGATTCTCTTCCAATTAGTTGTTGCCCACCTCTTGGGAGCATAATTAAGAGGTTTCTAGTTAGCCTAAGGAAACGAATTAGAGAAATTGTAAAATGCAACTGTAATAAATGGGCAATATCTCGCCATTAAGTCCATAGTATCCATATTCATGCTTATGCATTGCTTCTTTAATGATTTGGTATTTACCTATATAACTCATTTGGTTGTAAATAACCCTGCATTGGGAACTGCTGTGGCAGGAGAGGAGTAATAGCCTCAGTCTTTGTTCCAAAAGGCTCAGGCAGGCTTTTTGTTTAAGCAGTGAATTTGCACAGCAGAAATTGATACTTCTTATTTTGCCCTTAATGGCTATTGCCTGCCATCAGACAACTTCGAGTGACTGTGAGTTGTGGCTGTAGGAAGTCTTGTGGACTTGTAGGAAGTCTCAGGACTTGTGGAGCAGTGTGTAAAACTGGTCTGTAGGTCAGTCTTTAGTCTGTCGTGGGTCTCAGAAGGATTAGATTGCACAAAGCGTTTCTCCTGTTTATAAAAGCAATGGATGTTACCGAAGCTGACTGGGAAGTCTTGGAAATGCGCATGGAACCTGGTAAAAATGGCTTGAGACCTGAATGGCAGTGAGGAAGGACTACTTAGTGTGGTCTGGATGGTGAGGAGGGGTGCACAGTCCTCTCTGGTACAGCATGGTAGCTGAGTAAGTAATGGCATGCGATGAAGCCTGATGTGAATCTTCAACATTTGCTTCAGGTGTATTTCTTTTTCAGTGATGACAGAAGAGTGTAATCTCTTTGGTAGACTTGATAGGAAATAATTATGTGCTTTTTACCAGAATTACATTTTATTGTGGTTATTTATGTTTGCTTAGTTGATCTTTTGCAAGTATAAGGAGTGAAATTATGTGAATTATCCTTAACATGTTTTTGCTGTTGCTCTGTGATTTATGTATCATGGAACAATATTTTTTTTTCCTTCAAAGATAAAGTTACTCAATATCATCTTCTGAGCTCTACCTCATTCCCTAGCTGAAATCTCTGCAACTATTCACCAAGGTACCACAAATGTTGCAAAATTAGTGCATTTTTAAACAAATTTCTGCTTTGAAGTTTCCTTTTTCTTATTGATCAGCAGAACCTTTCTTATGAAGAGTGAGCTAAACCGCTTTTTGTAGTGTTACAGTATCAACTTGTCCTGCTGCTTTTTGGGCTAGTCCAAGTGCAGCACATGAGGCACCTGACTGGGTCCTTTACAGCACAGCAATGCAAGGTCACGGGGAAAAAAACAACTTCCAAAACCGGACAAAAGTCAGAGTATTGTGGCCTTCGTACCATCCCTGTAATAGCTTTACATGCTGTATTGCCTTTACTTTGATGACTTTCACTAGAAAATTGAAAAGGCAATTCATTGCATCCAAAGGTGACCTTTGTATCTTAAAGCATATCTTTCTATCAGTTCCTAAAGTTTTACTGGGAGTGCAAGATTTTAAGGGTTTAGGCATTTGCATTCTTTTGTGGATGAGCTGGGCAGTTGAAGGATGGACATGATACAGTTAATCAGCTTTTACAGATTCAGATTTTCTTATGCTTGGTGACAGGCTCTGCTTTTGGATGCGTTAATAAAGTGGCTGGTTTTCTGGAATACTGCACTCTTCCTGCTTCCTTTCATTACGTTAGCCAAGGTTCTACTAGATGAGACGTTTGCAGTCTTACGACTTCCTGCCGAGGTTCAGACTTTGTATTTTTGAGATTGAAGCTGTCGTGGTTCTGAAACTACTTAATTAGAAACACATTCATTTCAGTGCGTACTGGAGGAGCCTTGAACAGCATAGCAAGGCACACGGGGAAGTTGAGCATTTGTGCAGCTGGCAGCTAAACCAATGGTTTATACTTTGAATGTGAAATTACTGGGTATTTTCTTGCTCCTGGAATGTGGCCATTGGAAATGAAGAGATGTGGGTGAAAGAGAGAGTGTTTGTCACAAATAAAACATGCAAAATGACAAATAAATACTCCTCAGATGAGCAGCAATCCATATGCACTAAGTGTGTATCATGTTGAATGGTAAAAAATTGTAACACATATCCAAGAACTTGGATATATGTTTTGGTTCTCATCTGTGGAATCCCCAAGGAAGCAGAGGCTTTGGGACTTGTACCAAGTTAGTTCCTGAGTTAACAGCGCCTGTGGGCTGTGACAGGGAGCTGTGTTGGGTGAAGCTTGGGTAAGGGTGTTCTTGGCAGGCCGTGCAGCTCGGTGAGCCTCTTCAGGACCTGTTGGATTCTTTGAAGTTATTTATGCTTTATGTGTTTGCCTTCAAACAAGAATAAAAGAACAAAACAATGTTTCCACGCAGAGCATGTAGTATAGAGGCTGTTTACATCTCTTGGTGCAGTATCCAACAGAGTAGCAGTTTTCAAGGTACAGTGGTAAACATGATAATTATTAATATGCCTACCAGAAATTGTTACTTAAAAAAAAAAAATTCCTCACAAAAATGAGAAGCAGAGTGATTTTTGCTGGTGTGCAGCAGTAGTTCTTCCAGAACTGTTCTTCCCTTACGGAACAGTGGGCAGCCATCTATAAAAGCAATATGGAAGATATTTTAAAACAAGGCAGAACAGTGACATTTCTCTTCTTTCTCATCTGAAATTGAAAATGAGCTCTTTAAGCTTCTGTATCCAAAATCAAATGAGGCTCTATTTTAAAAGTTGTGTCTGTCTGTGCTTTCAGTTTAACAGGCAGTGTATGCCATATTTGCAACTAGCAGTTTTGGCATCCTCTTCGGTATGTTCTAATAAGCAATGCAAATATGAGCTTTTCTTGATTAGCTGAGTGGGAGTCCTGTAGTAAAGCTTAATATTAGAAATACTGTATATACAAAGATTCTGCTTTCATTCAGTATTCTTCCTTGTGACATAGTAGCCCATATTGCTGTTTGCTAACATGGCTGAACAGAAGACTGAAAAGATCAGTCTTTCTTAACTTTCTGTTTGATAACAGAAGTGTCAAACCTATGTTTGAAACTATAAATTTGGCCAACGAACCTCTCGATATAGTTTGTTATTGTATTCTGAAATAATGATCCAGCATATGTCATAGTAATTACAGAGCTGATCAGAATCTTCCAAAGTAGTTTTACATCCTTGTTTTATAAATGTAAATATTTCAAGATTTATACTTAGTTGAATTATTTAAAATGTGTCTGAACCCATAATCAAAGGGTTTAAAATTTACACGACTGCGTGATGTGCATTCACTGAGCTAACCATGTAATGCTACAACTAAATCAGTCTGCTGAAAGAGTATAGAATTATTTGAAAATTGTACTTTAAGAGATCACCTTATTTTGTGTGTGTGTGTGTGTGTGTGTTTAATAGCTGCCCTTATGTACTTGTCTTAACAAAGACACTTAGCAATTCTGATGTCCAAAGAAATCAAATCTTATGATAATAAGGGAATATTGCATAGTAAAAGAAATCTTTCAAATATGGAATAAAATTTTGTTAACATGTGGTTTATATATATATATATATATCCCAAGTCTAATCCAGAATCCCCGGTCTTTTCCTGTAGCTAATTTTATAAGTCATATGTGTTAATCCAGTGCTATGAGAATGTAAAGCAAGTTTTTTCCTCCTCTTTGCAGTGCCCCAATGCCCTACCTCATTGGAATACATTTAAGTTTGATGGAGGTAAGTCTTTCTAACCATTTCTGAAAATACATGTGGTTTTATGACTTAGGCCCACGTTCTCTAAGTAGTTTTACGTACAGTCATTATGAATTAAAAATGAAATAATCCCATTAATTTATTTAAGAGCACACAGAGAATTGCAGTTATGTGTAGGTAATCATGCTAACACACAAGGAAGTCTTCCTCTGTACCTCAAACCCTCTGGTGTCCTTCCTTGGCAGTTCAGCAGTCAGCGATGAGCTCATGGTGTGTTCCCCTCTCCATTCTGTTGCTTCATTTAGTCAGCTTTCCACCTCTAGTTTTACTCTGTACTACAAAGGCAGAGTTAATATTAAACCAAAATGTTGACAGTTACAGTTCTCTTTTAGGCATTCCAGCCGGATTGTTGTTTTTTTTGTTTTTTTTTTTTTAATGTTGAAAAGACCTGAAAAGAAGGAACTTGCTGTTAACGTTAACACGAAACTGGCAGAAAAGCAGGCCTCACAGAAAGCGTCACATATAAACAATCCATAATAATTTGTCTGACTTTAAACCAAACGAACAACAACGACTAAAACAACCCACACCCTCTTAAAAGTGGAAATAACGCATTTCCTCTTGCTTCCCATACTGGAGAAACACTTGATGACTTTCCTTAAGAGTATCTGGAGCACATAATCTATTAATTTAGATGCCTATGAAAATGCTTGCTCTTATTAATTGTGCCCCTTTACACAGGAAGCCTGAGTGCTGTGTATGTGCTTGATGAGGCATTCCTTCTCAGAAAGCACTGCCTCTCCACAGGAACTGAAATCAGTACTCAGTGCTGAACTGGAAGGCTTTGCATCTGCCCTTGGAAGTTAGTTGGCTTGTGCCCCTGCTTGAGTTACATGTGTTTAGAAATTTAAGCTTATTTGTTTAGGGTATGCAACAACTTATGATTCTGATTTTTCCATCGTATAAATTAATGCATATTACTAGAATATTTGTTTTTATATTGTCCATAAAATTTGTTACTTCTCTGGAAGTAGGTACTGATCAAACATTTTCTTTCATGGGAGCATATCTGTGAAACAATGATCCTCTCTGTCTTCATTGTAAATCTTCAGTATTATACTGTGTAGCTTTCCTTTTTCTTTCTCCAGTACTAATGTGAAATCAATTCTTAGAAGTCACCTTTTCATAAGCTAGATGGAACATTCAGGACTTCCCCCTGCTTCTGCTTGTACACAGATAATTTTTGATGCTCTTTATATTTCTAAATAAAGTACAGAATTTTAGTATGATGTGTTGGTGAATAAGCTGTTGATCCAAAAGTCAACATGCACATTTGTTTGCGCTTAGTATGTTTTTGTTACAGGGATTTCTGATAATTGCATTTGAATACTATGTAGGCAGGACCAATGTAATATCTAGGGAGTAGCCTACCATACAGTTTTCATATGGAGTAAGAGCTTTTCTGCTCGCTGTCTGTGTCAGGTAACCATCGCCTTGCTTATTAGGGTCCCTCTAGTAAGAGGCCTGTTAGAGGGTGGGGTAACATCTTGATGTGGGCACTTGTCAGCTTTCACATATCATCATCTTTCACAAAGAGCTTCGTGGTCAGCCTGGCGAAGGGTGTAGGAACAAAAAGCTGATAACTACTTGTTAGAGTTGCTTTGTCTCGCTCCTGCCTTGCAGCTTCAGATATTGTAGCTCTTCCTTCTCTCAGCTTTTCACATTGCAGGGCTCTGTAGGCCTTCCAAACTCCATCTGTAAAAACTCAAAAAAAACCGAGCTGCTCTTGGAGCAGCCAATTTTCATCCATTTCTATAGCTTGCGAAAAATCTGTTTAGTACTAAATCCAGTATGGCTTCTGAATAGCTGGAGATTCTGGAACACACACGCATTGGCAAAGTGCAGTTTTTCAAAGTGCCTTATGAAGTAAATGAAATAAATAAAACTGCCTTCTCTCCTGCTCTTACGGGTAAATTGAATTCTTTCCAATACAGCTAGATGTGTTTATTGAAAAATAAAATAAAATCACACAGTGAGCTATTGTATATGTTATTTGTTGACAAGTGCTGTATAATTTGTCTGTGCCTTGGGAGAAGGAAAGGTGACATCTGTCAAACAAACTAGACAATAACTAGTTTACCTCATAGCCTGGTTTGGGTGTTGAAAGCTTATTTGCTTTCTCCTTTTCCTCGTATGTAGGCTTATTTGCTAGAATAACTGTTCAGTAGCAACAGCAATTTATTCTCGTGTTCCAACAGTTGAGTATTTTAAAAAATATTTTGCATTAATTTCTCCATCTGAAAAATATTTTTATAAACAGCAAAGAAAATATTGTCATTATCCATTTTATTGTCATTATCCATTTTATTGTCATTATCCATTTTTCACTAACTGCTGAAGTTTCAGCGCTTAGTCCTTTTCAAAGTGTTGATTCACACACTCTAGATTCAGAATAAGGGATTAATTCCTCTTTTCCCATTCCATTTAAGATGGGTGGACTGTTGTCTTCTGTAGAGCCCCATGGGGGTTGAGTGTATGCAGGCTCACAGTTTGCTCCAGCAGCTCTGCAGGATTTGTCGTTGTTGCATAGATGTTAGTGGAGCCTAAACCTGAGCACAGAAAACTGGTGTAAAGGGAAGAGAGAGTTTGGAGTGTAGGAAGAAGAATAATTTTCCAGCTTTGGTGTTGCTTCTGTGGACTTTTGCTCTCCCCATTTCACAACGGGACCTCTGGCAGAAATACCATAGCAGTTATAATGCTTTAAACAAAGTACACCCTCTGTCTCACCTCAAAAGTTTTATTTCAAACCGTTGTGCATCTTGAAGTTAGTTTGCAGTCTTCTATTATATGGGGTCTCTAGAAGCTCTTTTAATGGAAAATGACAATTTTTTCTTACGATTAAAATATCAAACATATCCACTGACTGTTAAGTCTAATTTGCTGTGACTGAAATGTTCTCCAGTGAGATAAGATAATCTCCTGTTGTAGGTCAGAGGGCTCTGGCTGATATATGACTGAAAATCGTGGTAGAAAATGTAGAGCTGTGTTTTGTGCTCTTATTTTTCAGCTTTTCTATCATCACCTACTTTGTCATTCTTTATAAGATTTCCATTTAGCAATCCACAGAGTAACTTCAAAGAAGGCTAAAAGTTTATAAGCTGTTGGATAAGCAAGGCTGGAGTTATCACATGAATAATGGAACATGCTTACAGAACTAATTGAATTCATATTAGACGAAGATAAGTACTTAGCACTGATAAATAACGAGATAGGGAGCTGAAACTCCATCAAACGAACACATCCCTTTCATAATCTTACTTTATGTTGTGCCTGCATGCTGCATGCTATTTTATTGTTAATGCTACAGCGAATCAACCTTTGTGTTACACACAGCATCAAACCGTGCTGGCAGCCTCTTACCTTGTGTTGTAGCCAGTGGTTTTTCCAGCAGCTGTCTGTAGCAAAGGCCTTCAGCGTGATCTCGCTGATGGCAGAGGAGTGTCCCTGCCCTGCTACACTGCCTGCTGGAATTCGGGCACATGTGGATCTCATTAAGCACGGGGAGCAGCTCTTCTAGCTGTTTGGTTCTGAGCTGCTGACAGCAGAATCTGCTGTGCCAGGCTTCCAGCCATGGCGTTAGAGCAGTGCCTGGCCTGACCTCCCTTTGCTCACAGCACAAACAGGACGTTTGGAAGTGATGTTGAAAATTAGAGAAGTATTTATTAGTTTACTTATCCATTCAGTTTTAAGGTTCCAGTCACTTGAGAGCTTTTTCTGAGACTTTGGAATCTTAATTCTTTTAAAATTCTCCAGAGTGAATTTGTGAGTGAAATTTGGTCAAAGTGGGTTTCTAGCATCCTTTCTTGGCACCAAAAAGAGATGAGCATTTTAAAGCATACCAAATTACTTATTGAACTGTCTTTTATCCAACTGTTGGAAGAAACAAAAATGATGGTATGTTTATATAAGAGATTCTGGAGCGGATGCACTCCCGGCGGGTAAGTGTTACTGCGACTTGTGCAGCACCAGGAGGCACGGTGGTGGCTGCAGGTTTGCTGCCGCTGTCCCGCGGCGTTAGAGCAGCACCGGTGATGTCTGTCACTCAGTTGGCAGCAGCTGCCTGCGATAAGGATCTGGAGAATCACCTGTGCAGGATCAGGGTTCAGCACATCAAGGTCGGGGCAGTGGCGGAAGAGTGGAAGATGCACGGGGGGCTCGGGCCACCTGCTGTGCCCAGATCAAAGGGGCGCGGGGTCAGGGGGCACAGCCAGCGCGGCCGGGCCTGTCTGCGGAATCGCTGCTTCAGGTTGTAAATCTGAGGGTGATTTCATTAAGTCCTTCTGGCTGCTGTTGGGGCATGAAATAATAAAATTTTATATCCGCTGCCTTTCCTGCTTCTGGCAGCCAGATTGACACATTGTTGTCTGCAGTGTTGTGGTGTTCTTAAGAAAATAAATGGAAACTATTAACTAATTAGAGGCGAGTCATTAAGCAAATGGATTTTAACTAGTGAATCATGCTTTCATAATAGCTTCACATATTATGTACAAAATAGCTATTGAAATATGAGGGCTATTTTAAGATTCAAAATAATTACTGGAAAGTGAATTTTCTGTGCCATTGCCATGTTTTCAATACATTGATCTGTTTGTGTCTGGCCATCAAACCTCACGGTCAGGTTGGTTCATGTCTTGGCACTGTGCTTTTTAAAGGAGTTATCCAGTGCCATTGTTCAGCTAAGTGTGACTCGGTGGCTTTTATGGAAGGAGAAGCAAAAGCTGCCAGCAGTAAACGGTGAAAATAAAGTAACGTTTAGTACAAATGGCATTAGTATTATTGATGTATATTTCTTCTAGCATATGACCCAAAGTACAACAGAGGTGCACCTCTTAACATTGCTATATAGTTTCTTAGTGTTTTTGCTAACTTTCACATAAAACATTTAAATTACTCCAAGTGTGGCTGCTTGTGAGCAGGACAGGTTGTACTAACTGCTCCTTATTTACTGACCTAGTGTTTAAGGCCCCCTGGAGTTTGTTTGAAAAGTTAAGAGATTTTCACAGTAAAGGTGCCATTTCTGAAATTTAAAGTGCTCTTTTCACCAGGAGATAAGTTCTCTCTGATTAAGTCAGTAATTCTTACTAAGCCATGTTTATAGAGGCCATAAACAATGGGTTCAGTGTGCTTGTTAAACCAGCTTTCCTTACCTCTCCACTCTTTTAAACAGAGACATATAAAATAAAAGGCAGGTGTAGATGTTAGTCCAATTTGGTTGGGTTTAGATGATTAATTATGGCTATAAGGAGTCCAGGAAGGATGGTTAAAAAAGGCTTGCAGTTGTAATCTGTGATGTTCAGTTTCACTGAATCACTTCTTTTGACCCAGCAAATCTCAGGTGTGCAGAAAGTTTAGATAAGCAAACTGTAATATTCATATTTCCTCTTGTTTTTACTCTCCACATTTTCTGCGAAATCTGAGCATACCGACTGTAAGTCCACTCTATTCAGCAGGTATCATCTCACTTGTAAACTTTATTTTTGTATTCAGGAAGTTATGAAATGTGGATGTATACAGCTGTGTGGCTGTGTACAGCTTAGTGGCTGCTTTTCTATAATTTGACTGGCAAGGCATACCTGTGAAATAACCTACATGTTGTTGCGATTTGCAGTGTGCAGTGGGATTTAATATGAAAACAGCAATTGGATGCTTGGAGTTTTTACTGAAATTCCAGCAGAGTAAATGCTTTAATTTCCAGGTTCAGCTCGGCTGATGCGTACTGCATCATTCAGCAAAAGAACCATTTGATTATTTTCAAAAGCCCTTAAGTCTGTCTGATAATATCTTTATTAAAAAGCATAGCGATATGAATGATAGCTAAAACAGATCGTGGTGAATCAATCAGTCTGCATTTCTCTGGGATATGGCACAACTGGACCATTGAAAAGCTGTATTTTTTTCAATGCAGTGCCAGAGAGATGCTATAAATCAAGTTATTCTCTGGTGTTTTATTAAATTTGAGCGTTTGTCTGCAGGGAAATCCACCGTCTTAATACGACTGTTGAGGTGTTTAAAGTAAGGTTGTGCTCTTTACTCTGTAAAGGTAGAGCACAGCATTTAAATGTTAGCCTGCTTTTCTGATACAGTCATTTCTGAGCCGTGTGTGGAGGTGATTACAGTGATCAGCATTTATAGTCCATGCATTGTGAACTGAATCCCGTTGTACTGTGTGCCGTGGCAGATACGTGCTGGTGAAAAGCTGTACAGCTGCAGAAGATCCCAATGTTTTGCTGAAGGGAGAGTTCGAAATCATCACTAGAGTTACAAAAACACCCATCGACAAGTTTGGGCACATTTGTTGCTTCTTTGGCAGGAATCAAGAGAAGGTTTTAATTTCTTCTGTCTTGTCCTACTAGCACTTGATTTTGACAAGCTTCTGGCTTTAGTTAAGTACGTTGCAAGACCTTTTTGTATGGGCTTTTTAGACTCCTCTGAGTATAAGAGATTTTTAATTTTCTGAAACAGGAAGGAGCAAATCAGTTTGTCTGGTGCTTCCGGACTCCTAGAAGGAGCGAGGCTCCTGGATTGCTTTAGAGTTTATCAGATGCAGCCAAGGGAGTGACCTTTGGTTCCTGAAATGGGGAGGAAAGTACCTTGGTTTATCATGCGGTACTTGTGCTTTTTGTATGGAAAGCATTAAACAGGGCTTTTTGCTATTTAAGTTAAAGAAAATCCTCACAGAAGACTTAAATTTAAATGTCTTCAGAATGTTTTAATAGTTATTGGCTTTTTTGTTTGTTCTCCCCCCACCGCTGCTATAACTACACAGCAGCTTTATTTATAGACAGAGAACTGAGCCTTGAAAACTGAAGGTAATTATTTAGATGCCTAAGGCTCAACGTTGCCATTGTTTTAGAGCTCTAGTTCCTTTCTTTTAAGGAAAACAATTCCCTCCACCCCACAAAATCTTAATTAAAAAATGTGAATGTTTGTGTTCATTTTCTTCCTTGATAACACACATTTAGTACTGCATATAATAAGTATTTGGGTTCTTGAATGTTTGTTTACAGTGCAGTGGGAAATTTCCTTGATCACCAGATCTTGCAGTTACACTTCTTCTGATTTTGAATTTACAAAACTGAATTTGCAAAGGGCATAACTCTGTACAGTTAGTAAAAACAAAAAGCCAACAGCAAAAAAAAAAAAAAGAAAAGAACACCATGATTCAATTGAGTTGATAGTGGAAATAGTGTTAAAATAAATGCTTAAATATTGTTCTTGTTTCTCTGCATTAGAGATGCAAGATTCAGCACAAGTTCAGAAGCCAAGCAGCATCCTTTACTTAATACATGTCTTACCTACTGGAAAAAACAGTAATTATAAATTAGTTTACAAATACGAAAAAATAAGCTTCAGATCTTTACTTAGCTAGAAGCTGTTCAACATACAAACTGTGTATCAGAGCTAAGATGAACATTAGCAGAGCTGCTTGAAGCAACTCCTTGATTGAATGAATAATCTTAAGCAGTGACCTTGTGGTTTCCACCGTTTCAGAATGAGCAATCTCAGGAGCTCCCTTCCACAAATAGAATGTTAATTCTTTAACACTGTAAGATAAAAGAAATGAGACAAGCAGTGACAGAAAGACAGGAATGTTGGTGTTTTCTTTAAACGTTCGAGTATTGTAACACCATGATGTCATGCTGTCAGTTGTGTACTTTATACATAGGAATTAACTCCTTGTATTTATGCCTTCCTTTTCCTTCTCTTGAATTTGCTTATCTTTAGAAAGTGAGAAACATGGCCTTAGAAGATGTAGTGATTCTTAACGTAGACACCAACACACTGGAAACCCCTTTTGATGACCTTCAGAGCCTACCTAATGATGTGGTATGTATTAAATTATTTTATTCAACCGTTTCATCACTTAGAAACGTAGATCCATTTGACCTGTTTGTACATTCAAGTGTCTCATTGTGCTGCCCTTAATATTCTGAGTAAACTGTTCTACCTCACTTGAGTTTTAATGAACACTGTGTGTTTTTTATGCTGAACTTTGATACTAAGTGGACTGTTTCATATTCACTTCTATCAACGCTCAATGAAAATAATTAATGAACTTATTTTTGTTCTCATTCAAACTTCTGGTAATTTATTTTTTAATAATTTGATAGAAATGTAATACTAGTGCTTGATCTACCCCTTTATTGGGCAAAAATACATCCGGCTCGTTACTTGCTGCTATAATTATCTTCAACAAAGAGTGGAAATGTGAATAAGAGCTTAAGAAGATATTTTTGAGTCAGAGGGTGACTGCTTAGGAGAAAAAGGGAAAAATCTATGGGGATTTTTTTTGTTGTTTTGTTTTTAACTAGTTCAAAATATTTTGCTGTCTGTTAGATCTATACCTTTTTATGTGTAGTTGAGAAATAAAATTGATATGCAGGGAGCTCAATATAAGCTGGTCTGTTTGACGAAAAATTCAAGTAATGGTGAATACCCAGTGCCTCCTACTGTGACATCCCATCATTTCTCTATGATCTGTGATCCATTCTTCGAAAACAGTGAGCTGCAGATAAAAGGTCCGTCTTGATTGTGAGCATGTTGGCTTTAGTCAAGCATTTAGTCTATAAAAGTTACTTCCATGAATCTTTCTGGCTTTTTATAGTTTTTCATTTTGATTTCACTCCCAGCATCCAAGTCTGCCAGCTGGTCATCACTCCTGCCATTATCCGCAACCCGGGAAATGACAGACTTGTAAATTTCATGAAATTATGTAAGAAATGTCTGGATAGCAGTGAGTGCTGGGCCTCAAACATGTATATGATTTGTCAACAATCAAGTATTATATTAGACTTTATGAGACTTCGTTAAAGGAGCTGTTGTAGGTGCACTGTAGAACATCAGAAGAGACTTCACCAATAAACACAGAACTTCAAGCTTTGGAATGCAGTAAATTTTAAGAGACTTCCTTCCTTTCGTTATTTACTTTTACTTTACTTTTTTAACAGTAAAGAGTTGTGTTTTATTAGTTCAAATTTCTTGATTCAGTTTTCCACAGGTCTTTTTAAAAGCTACATTTTGTCTTGGAGGATGTTTGGAGCATAGCAGAGGAAGTGCTGCCAGCAAATTCAATTAACTGGCATGGCTCACAAATAGCATATAGGGTGTAATTTTTTTTTTATTTTTTTTTTCACAACTGCTATATAAATACAGCTGGGATTAATATTTGTTGTAACAAAGCCTAAACTTGAATTGTGTTGCTTTGCATAATTAATATTTGGGATCACTGTTTATGTCTTGCTTAGCTTTGTTTCATTATTTTTGTTACCTAGATAGTAAAGTATTCTCCTCTAGGTCTTTTCCTTTCCCTCATACTGCTTAATATTTGGCTTTGACCACTAGAGAGCAGCTGCTCTTCTTTGCAAGAATTGAATTTCTGTCAGTTCTTTCATGCATCATGTGTTTGGAACTGTAAGTGGATCAAGTTGTTCATCTCAGCAGGGAGACTCTAAAGCCAATCCATTATACTTTTTTTTCTTTCTTTTTCTTATTTTTTTTTCTTCCCTGGGAGGATGGGGAGATTCTGAGTGTGTGTCCCTCCATGGATCTCAGTCTAAAAAGATACATTTATGATCTGAGAAACTAAAAATGTCTTCAACAGTTTCACTGCTCATAAATGGCTGTTTTGTCAAACTATTCTGCCAGTTTTCAACTCAGTATGAATAGCAAGTAATTCATGTACTGCTGAATATACACGATATTTACTTTGCTAAATTGAACGTGCTTATTTTCAGTATATTTTCATATAGTAGAGGACAAACATCTGTGTGATGCATTTGCCTTTGAGTAATTAATCCAGTGGAACAGTTGTAAAGCTCTTTTTATTTTTTCCCCTTTCCTTAAACAGCTTTCTAAATCAAGTAACTTAATGCCTTGAAGCCCTATGATTACTTTGGAGTTTGGAGTAGTGGACCTTACTCAAGTTTCAGGATAGTGATGTTGCTACCTGTACAGCTGATTCTCAGCCATCTAGGATAAACTTTCATTACTGTCTTGTACTGTCCAGATGAGCATGGGCTATAGTGAAATGTCTTCCCAGTTAACATTTGTGTTTCAGGAGCAGGATAGTATTGAGACAGTTCAGGTGGAACCAAATTAAGTCATTTCTTTGCTTGGTTACCTCGGCAGTACCTGGTAGCAAGCAGAATTCAGGTTGGGTCCCTGAAAATCAAGCTGCGTATTACTGTGTTACCGATTAACTGAAACGTGAAAAACTGTCCCTCCATCACCTTCTGCTTCTGATAGCTTGCTGAAAATCTGGCAGCATGAGAGCACCCTGGGAAGTAACTTTCCTTTAAAATAGTCAATATTAAAAAAAGAGATTTATTAAGGACTGTGATTACAATAAGTGCATCTGCTGCTGACAAGTCTCCTACACCACCGTCTGTGTTGCAAGGAATAGCAAAGAGAGGGGGTAGTAATTTTTTTTTATGCAACCCTTATGGATTTATCATGTATTTCCAAATAAGTGTCATCTTCTAGGCTCAGTTGTAGCCAGAGCTTCATATTACATGGAACAGAACAAAAGCTGACAATGTCAACTTGAGTTTTAGTAAATGAAGCTGTGATGCAATGCCTAATGTACAGTATACAGCAGTAAAAAGATCTTACGTATCTTATGACTGTGTTTGTACACTTGTACTGTTCTGTGAGTATTTTAGGCTGTCAGTAATTTGGTTTTGTCCACTCGATAGCAAGTTGCTACAAGTGGGGAGCCTGTATTACAGTTTTTCCACTTAGTGGGAAATTAACTGCTTGCAGGAGAGCAAGAAGTACTAAAGTACAACTCTATAGGAAAACCATTTCCTTAAAGGTGAATCCATTTTTATTTCTTAAACTGTGTTTGCAATAGAATGTTTCTTGCTTTATTCATGTTGACAACTGAAAAGCCTTGGACCTAATTAAAAGAATTTCCACTAGCACCTTTACTGAACCATTTCATTATGCTGCATTGCACAGATTGCATTTTGAAACATGGTGATAGTTTAAATCTGACCTTTAAACCTGAACTGCCAGAAGTATAAAAATCTTCTTTAAAACACTCTCAGGGTAGACTGCATGTATATGTGTCTGTTTGGCTAGAAATAATCTTCATATTGAGTGGTCACAGTCTTGTTTTTATAAAAGTGCTACTGTTTCTTTTAGGCAAGAGAAAATCATGATTTCACTTGTGTACTAAGCAGAGCTTTGTACTGCAAAATCTAACTGGTCCTGTGTATTAACTTTTACCAGAGTAAAAAATGAACTTTTTTACTCCTGTTAGTCTCTTAACATTTAATTTCCTTAAAATTATGACATTTCTATTGCAGTGACTTGATAGGGGGAATTAATGGGTGCATACATGAAACAAACATCCATACAGTGTTAATCTTAGGAGGGAACAAATTATCTGAAAGCTTAAGGAATAAGCAAAATATCCATCAGTGATCTATAGGGAAACTGAAACTTTCAGTTTGTTGTGCAGCTGAGAATAGTCTCTTCCTTCTAGACAGATGGCGAGTTCTTTATCTTCAAACTAATGGTTAAAGAAAACCACATACAAACGTGTTTGAAATGGATTTACAAGTTTTTCATGGGCAGAGGCATTTTATTTCATTTTTGAGAACTACCTGTAAACAATTTACTTAATACAGGAAATGAAGTCCTATTTCATGTTTACAACTATCATCAGACTCCTTCAGACATGAAAGAGTTTGGTGTGCTGTTCAAGTTTGAAAATGTGATTAAGCTGTTACACTTGGAGAATGACAGAAGTCCTTGAGAGACATAATCTCACTGAGCAGCGCTGAGCTTGATTTTGGGATGCAGTAGACTTTGCACTGAACCTCTTCTCCTGTATGATGGCAGTATGTTCTTATAGGTTCATTAGCGCGTGGATCATTGACATAAGCCGTGGCATCCCGATTTATAAACAGTACTGGACGTGCTCTTGATTACTGCTGTTACCCTAAATAGCCGTAATGAAAGTTCTTCTATAGCTGAAGCTGCAGGGGAAAAAAAAAGTAAAAAAAAAAAAAAAAAAAAAAAGGCAAATTTTTTTCAAACTGTTTTAATGAAAATAGGTGGCAATATCTAGTTTTATATATTTATGTATTTAAAACCTAGCAACAAAATGAGGAATTATTCCCTTCCCTTTGCAAGGAACAAGTGAGTGATGTGCTTTCCAGAGAGGTAAAACTGAAGCACCCGAGCAGCTGATTCCTGAAACCGAATTACTGAAGGGAAGCTTGTAGCAAAACTCCAAGGCAGAAAAAACTCATTTGATAAAATTTTGGAGATACAGATGAGGCAAGACTAAGCTTTTTGTTCTGAGATGGAGAATGAGATTCTGGAAAGGTCTTGGAAGTTGATTTGAACACGTGAACCATTGGTGTAGCTTTGTGAGGTGCTGTTCATGCTCTCAGAAAACAGTGGTTGTGTTCACTGTGGTGGAATCTCCCACTTCTGTAAATTGTTCTCCATATCTGTTCTGTGAAGTATTTAGAGCTGCTCCAAAGGAGTTTTTCAGAATAGCATTTGAGTTAAAGAAAGTCTCGCTTTTTATTGGTTTCTTTAAAGTCACAATACACACTTTTAGGAGTCGTGATCTTCTGCAAATCAGGGTGGGTGGGGGTTTCTGCGTCCCTCGGCAGTGCTGGCTCCTTCCTGCCTTCCCCTTAAGGAATCCCACCACTCTCAGCTGCCTTAAAAAGCGCTGGTGGAATTTGTTTCCAGATTGTTGTTTTTGTATTGCTGGGTGTTCCGTGAGATCTGTCTCAAAAAATTACTTGTCCTAGTTCTGTCTTCAGTACCAAAAAATTGCTACTGACATAACTATTTGTTAATGATTTAACAAACCCAATAGCGGTTGCAGCACAGGCTCAGCAAGCTTGATGTTTGACTTTGAAAGGTTTTTTATCTCCTTTTATGGCCTGTGTTTGGGAGAGAAAAGCGCTGTCACTACCAATAGCGTATAGGTACAGCACCTTCCTTCAGCAGCTCTCAGCAGCAAAGGTATCAAACTAAGAACCTCCTTGTGTGTCTGAGCAGCGCTGAGTGCAGAGAACAGCAGTGGGTGACCCTGTACAACTTCAGCCCTGCTGTACATAGGAAACATCTGCATGTGGAGGGCAGGGCAGGGCGGGCACTGCGGAGACGGAGCACATGGACTGTTCTGAGGGGCAGAATGGTGTGGGCTGGAAGAAGTGCTGGGCTCGGAGCTCTGCCCTGCGCTGGGTGCTGGCACTCAGGTGTGGGGCTGCAGCCGGTTGTGGGCCGCAGGGCGCAGCCGTGCCCATGGGTCAGGCGGTGCCTCAGGGAGTGCGATCGTGGGAAAGGCCTTCTGACTTCAGTTTAATATTGGTAAAAACATCTTTGTGAGTCTGAAGTTTAATTCAGCTGATTTTTTTTTTTCATGAATTCTAATCAAGAATGACACAGAACTCCACGGGCTGCATTCAGAACAGTGCCCGGTGTTGGTGGCCTCTGTGTGGAGGGAGGGCTGAGATGAAGCCGTTGTCATCCTGATGGTTCCGTAGTAGTCATTCCTGGGAGGACAGAAATGGCAGAGGAATGATTTCGGAGCAGAAGACTTCAGTTCTGAATTAATGATGTCCTTTTTTGTTGTAACTGTGAGAGCTTTTTCTTTAGCTGCGTCCCGTGGTGTGAAGCTGTTTGTGATACGAGAGTCACCTGCAGTGGTGGTGTGATTTCAGGTTTCTGCTCTGAAGAACAGATTGAAGAAAGTTTCTACAACCACTGGAGATGGCGTTGCCAGGGCTTTTCTAAAGGCGCAGGCGTCTTTCTTCGGGAGCTACAGAAACGCACTGAAAATCGAACCTGTAAGTGGGGAAGAAGTCGGGATCTGTGGGTGGGCAGATGGGGCTGATGGGCGTTCAAAGCGCGTAACCCACTGCCTGCGGTCTGTGTTTGGGCAGCCTGGAGGACCAGCTGATAAAGAAATGCAGCAGGCGTGGTTGGGAGAAAACCTCTCTCAGGAGAGGGATGGGAGTTACTGCCTGTAGAAGAGAACAAAATTAGGAAAAAGATGATAAAAATGTCTTCGTTAATGATCATAGGATGCACAGCTGACCATTTTCTCTCTCAGCAAAACCTCAGTATTCGCTGTACTGTTTTTAAAGGCAGTAAAAGATTTGTTTCTTTTAATGTGATTTATGCGTGAATTTGAAACAAGTAAGTGCAAATTATGGAATCATGGGGTTTAAGAAGCTAGTAAAAATTAGTAAAGAAATTGTGCTTTTACAAAAAAAAAAGTCTGGAGTTCGAACTACTGACACTAAACGTTCTCATAGGGAAATTTAATCTCATGCTTCTGGTTCAAAGCTGATCTGTAGTTAGCAATGATTTCGTGCCATCTGAGCGGGGGAAAGATTTTTCAGTACTTGATCCTTTATTTTATTGCTTCTAGTGAGGCATCTGCTCCTGGCTTACTGCAAGGGCTTCGTGGACTTAAATACAAGTAATTCCAGCCAAATTCACTTATTTCCATGTTTTGTGACATTTCTATGAGGTACATAGGAGGTTTCTATTAGAGTGTGTGCGTTAGCTGATAGACAGAGTCAAGGTGTCAGAGATGGTGTGATGAACATTGAGGTATAATTTATGAGATGCATTCCAGAAATATGGGAAATGGCACAAATAAAAATAATAAACGTAGAGTGTTCTGCAGAACACTCTAAAAAGTGCCATGTATATTCTATTCCCGTCCCTAATCTAAATCAGGGGAAATTTAAGCATGTGCAGTGACAAATCTCAGGGTGGTGGTCACAGGCTTATTTGATCTACTGCTGTTTAGATCACTGGCTGCTTCAGAGGAAGTCTGTAGAGGGGAAACCGTACTCTTGCCTTAATGCCATCATCTCTCATCCACAAACATTTGGAGGTAGAGCAGAAAGTTGGTGGTACCTGCGGAGAGCCTGAATACCCCTGGGAGATGCTAAAATGCATTCTGAGTGTACGTGGGGAGGGTAAATGAGGAGAATGAGAATGAAGGCTTGCTAGTTGGACAAAGGTATATTCTGTGTTCTGCTTTTCTGTGAAGACTATTTGTCTACGTGCCAGACATTATTAGTACTCTCCCATCTAATTTTAGTCATTGTGTAAAAGAAAGGGAGTTGGATGGCTAGCGTAGTGTTTGTTGGGGTTGAAGATGTTTCTATTCTTAAAATCTCATCATTCCTATTGTATGTTTTACATGTTATTCTTAATGCCAAAGGGAAAACTACTTAGTCTGAATTTTAGAGTCTCGTTAGCACCATCGAATAAGCATCACTCCAAGAAGCCACATTCAGGGTTCAAAAGGGACACTTGAAATCAGTGTGATTCCTTCCACTTCTTACTTGGGGAAATGCACGTATGGTGTATGTGGGGGAAAAAATAAATAGCATCCACTTGTATGTGCATAGCTGGGTGTAAGTATTGTGCTTTCAGAGGTGAAATAGTGGCAGATATTTGAATTGTTGTCCATATAAACAACAAAGATGTCAGGGAGACTTCCCTTTATTTACACGGGCTGTCTTGTTCTCTGATGCTCCTCCCAGTAGTTGCCAGGCAACTCTGGGAATATTGGTGTGTGCTTTGCCTGGGTGTGTGTGAGATTATCTAGTTAAGGAATTCGTGAAGAAAAATAAAAATTTAAATTGCTTTTCTGGAAATACCATCTGGTATTTTGAAGGCTGAATGTTAAAGATGAACATTCCAAATTAGTTGACAATGGCACATCCCTAGAAATAGCAACTTCAAGGCACAGCTAACCTCAGGAAGTAGAAGAAATGTCGTTTGTATGTGATTTCATCAAAGAAAACACGTAAACATAGTTGCACAGATCTATTATAAAATGCAATTCTAAGGATGAAGAGGTAAAAATTTCAAAGCATTATTTACCAAGTCATTTTATATGTTAAAAATCTTATTTCTGATTATAAATTTTAATATCATGTTCTATGTAAAAGACTTGCAAAGCATAGCAAGTGTTTCTTTCGCGTGCTGAGCACATCAGGATCAAATGACCTTGGTTCTGTTTCCAGTTCTGCCACAGGTAGCTTGTAAGGTATTGAGGGGTCACACAACTACTCTACACTTCATTTTGAAGTATGCCAACAGTGAATGCAGTTACTGAGAAACTTTTGTTGCTGTTGGGAAAACTGTGTTTCAGAGTTAACTGAAAGCTCGTAGAAAACTTCATCTCAAGTAGATGCAGCAAAGCTGCACACAGTAGTCCATAGTGCAGCAAAATGATCAGAAAATGTACTCAGTATTTTCCCAAAAGAAAATGTGAATATAATAGTAACTCATCATCACTGGCAATTTGGAACGTAGCCGACATCTTGCAGCTTAAAGCACTGTTTTCTGGTGTGGAGCACTTCAGATGCTGCTCTGGAAATTCTGCTCTTTGCTCTCATGCAGTTCCGTCTCCTTAGATGAGCTCTTACTCTGGAAGCTTCTAATCCAAAGATTGTGGTCTTACGTACTGTACATCCAAACCAGCACAAAAAGGGAGTCGCTGCTGCTGTGAACCTTCTGAGGAGTTCAGTAGCTACGACTTCTGCAAGAAAACGCATATCCAGATAGTGCAAACTGCAACTGCAATCAGAAGTGATGGTGTAACATGATCACTGATTCATTTATGTTTCCTACTGTGCATACATGCTTCTGGAAATTGCTTTAAGCCAGATTGATTGTGTGAAAGTATATCTCTTCCATGTGGTGTACTTACATCTCCATAAAGCTCTGCTGCTGTCAGGCTCGGTAGATCACTTTAGAAGTGGTGTGTTTGCTTTGGCTGTATGCAGATTGGTGCAGATTGTTCACATTAAGAATGTTACTTAAAGCAGGGATGCCATTGGGAGCACTTTGTTCCACTGAACGATTTTTTAAAAATGCCCAATTTTTTGCCGTTTGTGGAGGGGATGTTTTTATCGTACTGCTGTACCTTTGGGTTGTTTGTAGTACTTCGAAGTTGTGTGGATTGGTAACCGGGAGGAACAATGAGAGCTGTCATCTGCGCCGCGGGTGTCGTCCGTGCACTTTGCTATGCTGACACCTAGCGGTTAGCAGCAGCATTTCATTTACTTCCCTGATGATCTTTGTTAAGAAACAAACATCATCACATCTGTGGTGTAGGTAACTTCTGCCTGGATTCACTAAAAGCAGTAGCAGGTCGGGTGTGATGCAGTAGAGTGACTTGGCTTTAGGTTTGTCGTGTCCTGTAGGTAATGTAAGTCACACGGATGCTTTTTCATCCAGAACTCGTGTGGCAGCTCAGCAGCAGGCTCCAAGTTTGGCAGTCTTCTGAAATTGTGAGCTTTGCTGTGTGCTCTCTGGGTATGTGGTCACTCCAGTAGATATTGCAACAGGCCTTATGTATGCTGAGTGCAACTTATTTTTTTGCTGGGAGATTTGAAAAGCTTGTTTACTTGCACCATATAATCTAAACACTTCAGTTTCCAGATCTTTGTTCCTTTTCTATTTTGTTGCTGTTAGTACACTGTAAGGTGAAAATTTAGGTGCTTTTCTTGAGTGCTGCTATGTTTTAATGGATAACTAAGGAAGTTCATTTTAATATTCATAACACAAGCAGATATCAGCAGCTACGTGCTGCTGCAGGTAGTTTTTTTCTTCAACTTCACAGTTTTGATTTGATAATTTCTCATTCATGCAGACACTGCAGACTTTGGTATTTTCTTAATGACTCAGTATACATGGCATGCTGAACTGAGAGGTATTTGTAATACAAGGTGAAATAAAGTAAATTGTTTTCCTGCTGATCTGCCTCCGAAGAAGCCTGTCTGTGCATGAGATGCTGGTGTTTGTCTGTATTTGAATCATGCTGCTCTAGTTTGTTTTTAAAGTTGATTATGGATTTATTAATGCACATTAGAGTGATGAACTCTGCCTTCTGGATGAAAGTTTCTTTCTTATATTGTCAAACCTGTATCAATCTGATTTTGGTGGAAATGACAAGCATCTAGCATCTTTTACACTGGTTTCATACAATAGCAGTATATGTGGGTGCTTGCAGTATGTGCCAGTTTGTGGCTCTAATTTGTAACAGAGTCTCTGAGGGGGTGAGATTAATGCAGTTGCCATAGTTGTAGTGAGAACTGCAGTCCGCACTATTTGGCTTTTGCTGTTTTCTTGAGCCCAACAAAATCCTTCATTGCTTTGCTCTCCTTGAGAGGCCCTTCTATCTGCAAATGAATTGGAATGAAGCACTAACTGTGTTATCTATCAAGTTTTGCACTCTTTCTAAACAAATCAGTCTGAAAAGTGGGGAGGAAAATAGCAAAGGAAACTGACTGTATTGTAAGCGTAATTATAATTTTATGTGGGCATTGTGAAATCAATGTCAAAATGGAAAAAATTGGTTTTAGCATCATGTGAAGCAGTAATTTATTTTTATGCCTTCATGATTAATTAATCAATATTACTGAGGTTTATCACCTGTCCAGCCATTTCTTGTATAACTGAATAATTTCTGACTAACTTCAATTGTCCTGTATTGAATTGGTTCAAATGTAACTTAAATACTCTTCAGGTAAAATAAAATCTCGAAGGACAGAGTGTGAGTGTGCTTTTGCACTTCCACTTGCTGTGGACTCTCCTTGGTGCAGTCAGTTGGTGATTTATCAAGTGGACAACTGTGTCTTAAGACTTTATGAAACTCTTCGTATGAAACTGTGCCTGTTGGAATTATATAACTCAGTTTTCAAACTGCTTTATCTGAATTACATTGTATGTATGTACACATCATTTTCTTAGTTCTATTCTCCTTTCAAGTCCTGCTAATTTATGTTTGAATTCTAAACAGAGGAGATGGTGTGCTACTATTTTTCGTAATTGGAACTTCGGTGCAAATTTTCTGTGAGCAATTGTGGGGAAAAGGAAAGACCAATGTGAATAAAAAAAATAAAATGTGTTCTTTTAGAGCAGTAACATTCAGTTCATGGTAAAGAAATGAGTCTTTTCAGTTTGTGGTTTTGTCTTACTTCCTCAGCAGTGTAGGGGCATCTGGAGGAAGTGCAGGACATTGGACTTTCATAAGGAACATGTAATAAAACAAAGGTATCTCCTGTATTGCATTTCCAACTTTCCTGCCTTGTTGCAGGAGTGTAGAGACATCCCTGGAGAGTTGTTCTGTGCTCTTGTTCTCTGCTGCCAGTTTCTGGTATCCAGTCTGGTAAAGATAGCAGTCATCTGTCTGCACTGCTGTGTGCCCACACCTCTGGGGAGGCGGGTTTCCATGGCACTTCCCTCGGCAGTTTGCTGGCCTCTGAGCTCTCCCTGTCTGCAGGACACACAGCCTTCTTGGCCCTGCTTCCACCAGTGCCCCTGCAGCACACAGCATGGAGATGTGCTCCAGTTCTGGTGTTGTGTTGGTGTTAAGATTTCACAGTGTAAGATACTTCAGGTGTGTTGTTGACTTATCAGTTGTAATTAGGTATTAACTTTGATTCCATTCCTGTTACAAATTCCCTCCTCAGAATCTGGGCCAGTATCACAGTAAGGATTTTCCCATACTCTGAGGATAGTTTGGTCACCTTTTTTTGTTTTTGTTTTTGCACCTCTTAGAATTTTTGTGCTTCTGGGAATCATAAGAAGTGCAGTGAAACATCGATACACATCAGAGCAGCGATGTGATGCTGTGACGTAAGGCCAGTGCATCATTTTATATCAGTCTCTGTCTCAGACAGGCACTGTCATTTTCTTTAGCAATTCCAGAGCCGTGAGATCCGAGTGGGACAGATGTCAGAAAAGCAGAATAGATAACCTGTGATGCAGAGTAAAAGAGCAAATGCCAGATTTGTCTGACTGGAAGTTTTGTTGCAATATGTGTATGCAGGAGCACCAAACGTTTGTGTTACGTACTGGTGCGTAATTCACTTTGAAAATGCTTTGTAGCAGTTGATGCTTTGTCTTCTGTGGTCTGATTGTTGCCATGGTGATTTTTTAATAATTTTTTTTATTTTAAAGTTACTCGGTGCAAGGGTAAACAGTTGTGTCCAGCTTCCAGGAACTGCCACAACTCGGTTACTTCCATCTAACTACCACTTGTGTTTCTTTTCTTTCCCCTCCAGATGTAAGTTTTAAAGATATGCATTGTACACAGAGCAGATGGATCCTTTTCATGAGGGTTGTCTTGTTATGCCAGAGTCTTGCAGGAGCATTTGTTCACAGATAGAAAAACCAATTAAGGAAGTGTGCCGGTGAACACGCTGTGTGTGTACAAACTGCTCAGAAAAAAACACTGCAGGGCAAACGGTGAGCAGAAGCAAATATAAAGTACTTCCCTCTCAGTTTTGTTGTGATCCTTTTCAGACAGCACCTATGTCCAATATAGTTTTGCATTTTTATTTTGCTTGCTGTCATGTCAGCTCACTGCTGTGTGCCTGTATGGACAGTCCAGTAGTTTCTATGTGATGGTAATCCCCCAGTCTCAGCTCGTTGGCTTTACTGATAGCAGTGCAAAGTGACAGAATATAAAACCTGATTTTTTTGCATTATGAAAGTGGAGATAAGTTGAACTGAAATTGACACTTTTTTCCTAGTGTGGAGACCTTGTGGTGATTTGTGAAAAAGCTATTTAGTTACTGGGGAAATATTGTTTTGTTTTGATTCCAAGTAATTTGCATTTGCGTTGCAGTCCTGTTGCTGTGTTCTCCCTGTGAGCAATACTTTTGCTGTAGACAGATTTCAGCCTTTGCTTGTGCTGTTTTATACCTTCGAAAGGCTTTTTTTCCCCCTAATAACACAGTTATGGTTCTTCAAAGGTATTTAATATTCTACATCTTTTTTTATATATAAAAATGTATGTAATGAAACTTCAAGTGATTATTTCTAATATCTTGTAACAGTTTGAGGTAATTACAATTTTTTTATACTTTCCAAACTGAGATGAGGCGTTGTGCTCTGCTCTTCTGTGTAGCACAGCAGGGGCAGGAATGACAAGAGAATTAAAAATCACTAAGATTCTGAATGAAAGTAATAAAAGAATATATTTGAGAAAAGCTATCACAGCTCTGCTGAGAATGGCACACAGGAAACATGGGAAAACTGCAACTCCCATGAAGGACATTTCTACCCTAGGATGTGCAGTCAAACTTTCCTGTCTGCCATGTGTTACAGTGCAGAACCAGAAATGGTAGAATGGAAATGTAGGGATCGTGTTCTGTGCATCTGAGGTGCGCAAAGAGCAGCATTGGATGAACTTTTAAGTTTCTTTGTGATTTTTTGAAGCCTGACTTCACAAGACTGCTCTTGAGATTATCAGTGTTTACCTGGATGTGCTGACGTTGAAGTTTCTGTGTTCGCTTTGTTGGAACCTGTGAGCTGAGCATGCTGAAGAGCAGCATTTGTGCTTTGTTGCATGAGTGACTCTGCAGCCTTTGCAGATGTTACACCTGCAGCTGTCAGGCTGGGTGGCGTCGGGCTGGGGGTCTTCTGCCTTGGTGCTGGAGAAACAAAAGCATCTGCTCAAAAGCCCCCAGATCTGCCTATTACCAGGGGAAGTTGGAAAGTGCGGAGCAGAACCATGATATTTCAGCTTCACTGGGGGAGGATTTGTACATTCAGCTGATAAATTATTCCTCTGTGCCTTTCACACCTGATTCTCTGGCTTGTACTGTTTTATACATTTGTTTTTGTTTCTCCTCAAATTGTTTCAAGCCTTTGTTAGTTTTTGTCTTACTTTTAGCTTTGCTTTTATCGCGTTTTCTCCTGATACTTTACTTATAATTGAGAGTGCACAGCCTCAGCAAGCAATGAAGCAGTGTGCAAATGCTGCCAGGCAGGAAAAGTTGAAGATATTTCCTGAACTAATAAAGCGCAGGGGACTTAGAGTAAAACAATGAAGCAAGTAAACAAACACCAAGGATAAAATGACACAACCAGTGAATTCTGCTTCTGTACAAGGCACTCAGTGTCTGTAGGCTTTTGAAATGAGCTGTGAATAAGTTACATTTTGTATTGGCGGAAAAAAAAAAATCTAACCAAAACAAAAAACAGAAAACAGCCCCAACTAACCAGAACCACCAACAGAAAGCAACCAAACCCAATTCTGATCGGTAGAGGAGGAGGAAAATCTGCATTCTGCCTGGTGTGAGCAGCTGGGTGGCTCAGCATCAGTGCAGCTCCTGTGAAAAGAGTTGGCAGAAAAGGTGGCAGATTTGCAAAGCAGTCTTTGGTAGCAGACAAACTTGATGAAATCATGAAAAAAAATTAGAATATTAAAACAGGTTAAGGACAAATTAATAGCACTTAATAACTAAAAATCATGCTGCTTTGGGCTTCCACTATGCACATAACAGATTTTGTAAGATTTGAAACATAAACTTGTAGTACAAAAAGAAGTATTTAAGTAAAGTGAAGGGCAGCGAATCAAAATTATTTGCAATGATTTGCATAGGTAAGCGATGGAGCTCATTCAGTGAAAGCCTAAAAAGATGCAGGTGTAAAGACAGAATGAGACACTTGTATGCATGACATAATTGACAGGTGAGTGATTGATTTTTGTGACAGCGTAGGAGACCTGCTCTCATCCAGACTTGTGCTTTAACTCAGCATCACATTAAGGTATTCTGATGCTGCCCTGGGGCTCAGCAGTATCACATGTGAATGAAGCCTCAGCAGTGCTCGCGCTGCCGCCTTGCTCTGCAGTGCTGGGCAGGGTGGGCGCGCTGCTGGCCCCGGTATTTGCCTGGGACTCATCGCTTGCTTAAGGCTTCTGCAAGGGAAGATGCAGAAGGGGACTGAGGTTCTTTTTTGGTGTGGATTGTGCATATTAACAGAGAACTGGGCAACCTTTTCCCTCAAAATGTTGATTTTGTTGTGGACTGAGCATTAATGAAAGGTAAACGGGCTCCTAGGCAGGGAGCTGTATGGGCAGGAATCATGTCAGTGATGGGGACCACCACGTTTTTCTTCTTTCTGTATCTGAACTGTAAACCCTGCAGACGGCTGTGCTGTTCTTTAAAAAACAACTTTAGTCTAGTAGCACATCAAATGAAAAGGTTTCTTCCTATTTTTTTGTAATTTGATTCATTGTGTTCTGTTCCTTTCATTCAATGATGAGTAACTTTTGGCAATGACAGATATTCTATTGTGACAGAAATATGCATTTTGTAAGTCATAGCTTTACTTGGTATTTAAATACACTGTGTATGTACAGTGTGCAAGATTTATGCAGAGCACAGCTGGAGGTATTCTGCTCAGTATTCCTATGGCTTAAAATGTCTCTTTCAAGTTTGAAAATGTGTTGTGAAGAAGCTACCATTATGATAATTGGAAGTTCAGCTTCTCTGTCTTGCCTCTATTATTTTTTTGAATACAATTAACACATCACACACACTTCACCTGGTCTCTCCTCATTTACCTGTGACACTTCCTTGATATTTATTTAGACACATGTGGTGTTTTTGCTTTGAACTCAATAGTTGGTATACTCACTATTCCCTTTTTTTTAATAAACATTTTTCTCGTTTAAAGATATACAATTAGTTTGCATTGTTAGAGAAAAGTATACATATTGATGTCAATTTATGTCTTCTGCTTATTTGTTAGATGATCAGGATGTAAATTGTATAAAGATTGTAGAGATAACTGTGATTACTTTCAAATCAAAATACCTGCTGAGGAGTTGCTCATACAGCTCATCTCGTTGTGGTTCTCATGAGGAAACAGTGCTGAGAAGATGTGCAAAGAGTCACCTAGAGAAAAACATATGGCTGTCAACACTAAATATTAAAGAAATATTTGAATTATACATTTTATTTCAGATAGTTGTTTTTTCTTTAGGGTAACATAAATACAAAGCACAGAACTCAGTGATTTCTTTAAATTAAGCTTTATTCTGTCACATTCAGCTACAATGCTTTTATCACTGAGAATAAAAGTGAGGCAGTGCATTTGTTTGAAAAATGAAGAAAATTTCTTAACCTGGACTCAGTAAAATGGTATTGGCATAGTTTTTGCTTCTTAGATAATTGACATATCGTGCTGTAGCATATAATTTGTATATAGCTATTGGCAATTTAACCTCAGTATCCTCCAGAATAAAAGCTGGGAATTGCATCAAACAGTTGTTAAAATTTTGGGAAAGGGGAAGAGTCTGTCTTTGACAGATCGGATTTTAGTGATATGAAAATATCACAGTACTGTATTTAATTTGTGGAAATCGGATTCACAGAGGGGTTTTATTATTTTAGGAACATTCCCAAGGCTCAGAGGTTTCATAAGAAATAAATCCAAAATTTTCTGTGTTTGATCCTCATGCTGAAACGGAAATTTTGGATTGTTGCATTAATGCTAGCAGCAGTTGGGGATGAATTGGGGCTGTGTTTCTGCAGAGTTCCTGTTCACTTTCCATTCTTGTGATTACTGCTTTCCAGAATATTTGCAATAACTGTGGTACTGAACATGCTGATACTTGTACATTAGTGTAATCTAGGAAGAAGGTACCATCTACTGATGGCACTATGTATCTACTATTCATTGCTTTGTTTTTGCATTGTATTGAAACAAGCATGATCAACTTGAGGCTTTTCAGACCACAAGGTCTTCATGCTGGTTCAGAAATGTTCAGAAAACAAATGGGAAGGACACTGTGCATTGGAAGGAGTTGTATCCACAGCATGGTTTTGTTCTTGTAAGAGGTTTGCCTCTCAGCTCTCGTGCATTGCAAGGCCTTCCTTGTTTCCTGCAGCACTGCTAAGGTACGAAGCGTATATCCACGTGGCGTAAGGCATTTTGAAATGTTGCCCGGGATAAAAGATGTGTGGTTGACAAACGACAAGAATGAGGTGTGCTGGTTGCCTCGCTGCAGTGGGCACTGCGGGGAGATCTGTTGTTCTGCAGCCGCATCTTGACAGGGTTGCTTGGGGAAGGGCATGAGGCAGGTGTCTTTAAAATAGGGCATTTATAGAGACACATCGCAAGAATGCAAAGGGAAATCAGTATTTTCTTTTGAGAAACCTTTGGCTTGGACTTCCAGGTTTTCAAATGCGTATTTAAAATGATCTCTGTGTAAAACCACTTGGAAGAGGGGTTTTTTTCTTTCTTTTTTTTTTTTTTTTTTTTTTTCTTTTTTTTAATAAATGAAATCATTCTGTGATAAAATATTTCAAGTACTGGCTAAGCTGTAAAGCTTAGGGCTGATAAACAAAGCATCTGAAGCCAAATGGCCCTGCAGCTAACCCCAATTAAAATAAAGATTTCATTGCGCTCTGTCCTGACAGAGAGGGAACATATTGTTGCCTTTAAGGGAGTTTGGTTTAGTTAATGAAAGAATTTATTTCATTTTTTCAAATACAGAACCTAATTAAATAAGTTTCAACTTGACTTGTACTTGAGGACATTTTAACTCCTTAAAGGTTACTTTTGTGTCTATAGTGGAGCTCTCATTCGAATAACTTCCAAGATAGAAGTTAGTCACGCGATTTATATAAGAAATTTTATCGTGTATCTTGTGTGAGAGCCATGTGCCTGTTTTATATATACATACAGAGCTGTTGTTCATTCTAAAATTAAAAGGCTTGTTACTGGTGTTGCTCTCTTGAAGCTTTCTGTTTAGCATTCAATATTACTCAGATAGCAAGTTGTGCAACACGCAGCCTTAACAGTGATGCAGGGTGAGGATGGCAGGTCTTTGCTCTGAATGCACTTTAAAAGCTCTGAGGAGTATACATACGTTGCTTAGTGCTGCTATTCACTGAAACTCAAAGATGTATCAAATGATTGTTTTTGTGACGTTCCCAGAGCTGTGGTTAAAATCTGTGTCTCTAGAATGTTTGTTCTTAGCAGGGATTATTGGTGAAAACGAAAGCAATTTGTAGGAATTACCAACAGGATTAATTTGCCTTCATTAAGGATCTCTCTGTATTTGTACAGTGAGGTTCATCCTGCATTTATTGACCAAATTCTCCGATAAAAATATAAGAAATAAAGAACACTGCTCTCAGAGATGCTTTTCTTCTTACACATACAAATGTTTTATATTCAGCACTTCTTGAAGATGAGAATGCTGTCATTTGCCTCACTTACTGGCCTGAAAGTTAGTAACTAAGTTACTGATGTGCCTGTTGTACTGGGATCTTGTGAGAATGGTTGGTTCTTATTGGGTGATGGTGAATAAAGCTCTTTGGATGTGCTCTTGATAATTTTTCCAGCGTATTAACTGTAATTAAAAGCACCCAACCAGCAATATTCATAAAGTGCTGCATTCTTCTAAATTAGTTCTGACAGAAGCTGAATCCAGGCAATGAAGTTCATGTAAATAAGTCCAGGTAAATAATTTTCAGTTGTAACACATATGTAAATATTTTCCCCAAAAAGCATTACATCTAGCCAGATTTCTAGGTATCACAACTGCACTAAAAATCATGTTTCCTATTAATTATTTTGCCATAGCTTATATTGTGCTCAATTTTAATTAAATTTGAATTGCTCTTTTGCAGTCATAACTGATGTGAACATTTCCCAAAGTCTGTTATACCTACAGGACATTTCCCCTACGTCTTTTTCTTGCTTCTTGTTTTTCATCTTGTCCAAATGCTGTTCTTTGGAAACTTTGGCATTGTATGAAGGAGAAAACGATGCAGCAGTTTGACTGGCAGGTACTCAAATAGAAGAAATCAATTGCATTCTGTTTTCTTTTGAACTGCTGATTACAATAGCCAGATAAGAAGCCTTAAAAACCTATGTATTTGATAAGGATAATGGGGTTTATTTGATTGTACTTATGTTCAGTGTAATGAATACAATGGATATCCCACATTTAGTTTTCATACAGAGACTGAATCTCTAAATATAAAAACTAATTCCGTGATGCTGCAGCCTGCAATTCTTGCTTTTCTGTCTTTAATGGCATTGTATTCACACATATTAGACACAGCTTTTACTTTGATATCCCAGAGTCTAAAAAATCACTTTTTATGCTTAAGAAATTCAAAACAGTGTTAGAACATCAGTCCTTATCATTGCATTGGAAGCACTGTAATATTAATTGGTTGTCAGATCCCTAAGAAATAATGGATTCATGCACTCGATCATAATGCCCTGTTCAGAAGTTGAAGTTTGTTGATGTCCCCAGCCTCTCCATTTAACACAATTACAGATATGCTTTCAGGACGTTTGAGTGGATTGCGTTTCATTAATATGATTTGAGCAGACAACATTAAGTTGCTGTTGGGCCTTCTCTGACAGCTAATTACTGAAATGAAGTGTGTAAATGACTAAGAAACAATGGAGCACTTGTCAGAAACATTAAAACAATGCAGAAATAGTGCCAAATGCTAGAGTCACTCTGTATGTTTTTTTCCGGCCCTAAAGAGCAAGCCTGGGACACGCATAGCTGTGGTGGCCAGTTAGAGCTTGGGGAAACAAAGTTTGTTATCACTGACAAAAACACAACTGACAACACTGACAACAAGTATTCTTAGATTGCTGTATGGTTACATTTCCGCTCTTCAATTCATGCACTAGCACGTACTTAGCAGATTGTTAACGCACCGAGTTTTTGCTTACAGATGTCATTTTTGCACATTTTCCCCATAAAATGCCTGATCTGATTATTTAAATATTGCAGATTCTGTGCATGTCAGCCAATTTTGTAATCTTATTTGCAGGAAGGGGTCTCGTGGACAAGTTGGAGGAAGTGGATAGCGGGTGATTTTGTTTATTCCCATACGTAAAACAGCAAGGCAAACCAATGAGGGTTTGTAACAGGAAGGTCTGAAGCAAGCAGAGAGGGGCTTTTCTGCATACAATAGGTAGCAGACCTGCTGGGTGAACCTTAGGGCATGATACTGAGGAACTTGTATCAGCTGTAGGGGACATTGGAGAGGGGCCTCTGCTTGGGTTTATTTAATACACAAGTGACACGAGGCTCCTTGAATTTTTTCGGATAGTAGAGCAATGACATTCAGGATTTCCACCTTCCTGGTGTGTTCTAAGCATCTGCTTGTGGCTCCACTGGAGACAGATAACCAGGGAGACAGCCTATTCATGGGATCAGTTATGGCGTTTCTTTACTAAAACCGCAATTTTCTATTTTTTTTCCCCCTCCTTATCCTAAATTTGGGGATCAACCACGAGAAATGCTGTTGCTTGAGTACGATGTAACTTGTTAGAAAGAAAAAGCAGCAATTTGCTTCTGACACAGTGGATGAGGCTCTGTCATCCCAGCTCCCTGTGATACAGTCAGGTACTTTGATAACAAGTTTGTTTCAGAAGATTTTATGGTTCTGTTTAAGAAATGGTGTTGCACTTTTGGTCTTGAATACCTGTATACTTTCTCACAGCTTCTTGTATACTCGTCCTTTTGGAGCATAAGAAGCTAAAGCCACAGTGGCTGCAATGCTGGGGAACGGGCCTATCGCAAGGCTTTTGTTAATCCTTTATTACACCATGTATTCTTCATTTATATGCCTGCAGAATTATTAAAAGCAGTGTAGTGCAGGTTACAAAGTATTTCTGTCATCCTATTCAAGTGACTTCTGCATTGTTGTAAGAGAAGGTGCTGGTTATTATTGAGATATTTTTTTATGCACGTTGAGAAGATTCTTGGATTATCGGTGTCTGTTATTTTGATGTGTTCAGCCATACCCTGATTGATAATGAGAGCTGGTGCCACCTGTGAGCAGCTCCCATAATTTAATCTGTGCAGCTCAAAGTCCACAAGTAATATGAAGACAAGGGAGTTCATATTTAATATGCTGCAGCCCTTATGACCTCAGTGATACTTGCACGTTCTCTGGTTTTGCAGGGGATTTTTCTTTCCAATCTTTAACCGTTTCAGTTAGTAAAGGCAAACAGAATAAACTGAGTGGTTTTCTACATTCCATTGACAATGAGAGTCAAGCATTACCTTGATCTAATCACTTTTGCTATCTAGTGACCTATACAAAGTTACAGCTTAGTTTCTTAGTTGGAAAATGCACCCTTTAAATTATATAGCTTTTCCTGAAAACTCAGGAGTTGTAAGTAATATGCTTCAGAGATCTTAGTTTAATGTTCTTTCAAGAGCAATTTGAGGATCTGCAAAGGTGGGTTACTGCAAACATAATAAATGCAATGGATGTGACAATGTATGTAGCACAGGTATTCAAGCACATAATGCACTGCAGTGACCTAGATGATTTAAGGGGCATTGTTATGATGCATAGATTGATTTACTTTATTTCAGTTACCGATGTCTCCAGGTTCTCCTTAAGGAGCTTTCCTTTAGATTTTCTTCCTGCTTGCATGTTTTGTGTTATTTGGTATTTGCAGTTTCTCTATGGCCAGTACATCCAGCCATGGTGCTGGCAGCTGGGTCCTGTTGCAGCAGGAAGGGGAAGATGCATGTTACTGATGGCGATGAGGAGGCTCCCGTTCTTGCAGTTAAAATGTTGAGTGTCTGTCTAGACCTAGTTCTTATTCCTCTTACTGATGCTAATCCTTTCTGTGCATGGCACAAACAGCTGATAAAAGGTTGTGAGGAAGACAGTGGTTTTGGAGGAATGCTGTGATTTGGAGTCTTGAAGCATTCCAGAAGATGCAGTAAGGTGTGCTTGCAAAGCAGGGCAGAGTTTTGTTTACCATTGCGTGCAATAATAGAACAGCATATTTTTCTGATACACAGCAGAGATTGTATTAGCGAAAATATTAACCGCTATCTACTACAGATAAAAAAATTCTACGTAAATTTTTATTTAAGTATAAACTTAATAAAATTACCATGCTATGCATATATATATATATATATATGTAAAACTCATCAAAATTTTTTCTTGTCAGCATTTTTCAATGCATTATTCAATGTATTCAATGTATGTACATTTTTCAGTGTATTGCAGGGGGAGAATAGGTGGAGGTACTCTGCCAGAGAGATTCCATGTGAGCAGGACGCAGGGTTACACAACTCAGTAGAATGCTTTTTGAGGGGAATTGATGTAAACTGCCTTGCAAGTTCTGGGAGTGGAAATCGTGTGGATACCAGGAAGTAAAAAAAAAATCTCTCTACAAACCCTGTGATCAAGTAGTAAAATAATTGTGATGAAAAATACTCTTTGATGTTTTTTAATTCAAATCTAAGAATTTTGGATTTTTGCAGGCTGATTCGAACTAGAGACAAAAAGGACAGCAGTAGGTTACGTGGCAGGAGCCTGTGCAGCCTGTTCAACTCAAGTGTTCACGTTGAGGTGCTGCAATACTTTGCCATCCTTACAATTCATTCTGCAAAAACAAATTCCAGACTGAGCTCTGCTTTCATGTATTCTCTCTCCATGGAAATTATGTCCTTATTTCAAATTAGATGAGTACAATGAAATCCTTATTTTACATATTTATTAACAAGGCTTTCATCCCTGTGGTATTGTAATTTCACTGCTTTGTGCAGAGAAATTACAAAGAGAACTTGCAAACATTGAGGAGGTTTATGTGATCACTCTTTTCCGGCGTTATTGCTCTTATCTGTGTTGTTCTTCACATTGCTCCACCAACCAATATTTTCTAGTGCTCCTTCCATATACTGTTGATATCTTGACTTCTTGTAATTCAGAAACTAACCGCATTATAGACCTCACGTAAAGTTCAGATCTCTGTGGATATTTGTTGTTAGAAACCTAATGTGTGAAGAAATGACGTTGAGCCCACTTTCTGGCTTGGCGGGAGTTAAGAGGATTGTTAGCATCACCAGAAAGTATTTGGTCAGGTACTCAGGTGCTGGAAATTTTCTTAGCAACATTGGTCACTTAGGAACATGATCATCTGCTGTTCTGGGGTGGAGATTACAAAGCTTAATGATTAGCTTCTATAAGCTGCAGCTGATGCCAGACTCTACCCCCTTTACACCTAATTAGCCTCATTAATGAGCTCTTCTGCACTCCTTAGAGAGGGCTTCCTCCTTGGAATAGGAGGCAGAAATGCCTCACCCAGGTAGATGTGCTGAAACCTTTAATTATTGCTCACACCTGCAAAGCCCTGTGTCTCTGAAAGCAATGTTGTTTAGCTGAAACTGTGCTTGTTTACGGTGACCACCGTACAAAGTATTAACTCTTTAGCACCAAATGAGTTGTTTTTAAGCTTTAGAAGTATTAATGTACAGTAGAAATCTAAGTGAGCAAAGACTTTTTACTTAGTAAAATTGGGCATGTTGGGGAGAGGGGCATGTTATATGTTTTTTAACATATATGTTAACATACATGTTCTTGAATATTTATTTTGCTTAACGCTGAAAAATGAGTTGGAACTGCTATTGAATGTGAAATCTTGCATTACTAGAACAAAGAACACTGTTAGAGAACTTTCATTCCATGAATGTCCAACTTTTACAGGTGGAGAAACATAATTCTGTAGTGCTAAGAATAAAACTGGGAAAAGAGCATGAGTAGAAATCAGCGATTTCAGTAGACAGTGACTGACATCAGAGTCTTTGAGCTTTGAGGATACCATAAGAATGGACTTCATGATTAGCTCTTCTTAGGAATGTGCAGGACAAAATTAAGTTTTGCTCTGCTAGAACTGGGGCCTCACCCACAGAGCATGTTGTCCTGCAATGTGTGAGCTGCAGAAATTCGTATGCATTGTTTCATAATTGTGATTTGAAATGAATGCCAAAATAAAGCATCACAGCGAAGGAAGCAAATATTTGGATGGTGTTTTGTCAGTTGTCAGTCCTACTTACAACTGATGCACATGGCATCAAAGTCTGTGGAGCCTTCTTGACAGAAACCCCTGCAGGCCTACCTGTGCTTCGTGGGTGAGAAGGCCTGAGGTTGTGGGGCAGGTGAGAAGGACTTGTACAAAATACAATTAGCACTGAGGGTGTGTGGGCCTGGAGGGAAACCCTGGCCTGCAGGCAGCTGCCCAGCTGCTCTCTGTCAGAACAGGTTAGCAGTGTGGCCGGGCCCCTCTGCTGCTGGGCACCGTGCAGCCGTCTCCAGGACAGCCGTGTGGCTGCTGTGTGCCCGGCCAGATGTGTCTCTGCACAGGTGGTCTAATTAGGTGGCAGCTTTTCCTTCACAAAAGACTTAAGAAATTTTGTGTTGTTTCCATGTCAAAAATACGCAGCTGAAATAATGAGAGCTGGGAGGAATAATGTGGCCAAACAGTAAATAATTCCACTTGCTACAAAGCTGGGCTTCAGCGTGCACAAGTGACATGCTCACAGTGGAGAGCAGATTCCCTTTGGCTGCTTCATTGTGGATCGAGCAAACCCTGAGGGACAAAGGTGGTGATAAGATAAATCTGCTTTTGTCATCCTCATGCTTGCTGCAGCTTTCTCTTTCTGAACGTGTTGGAAGCCGTCCGAGGACTGGGACAGACTGCACGTCCTGCTCTCAGCTCTTGCAATGTGCAACACTCTCAGCTCTGAGGCTGGATTTATTTTTTTTTTCCTCCCCAACTATTTAAATAAAAACTGCAGAAAGTGAAATGTAGAGGAGACCCTGGGGAAACAAAATCAAACCTAACTTAAAAAAATGGATCTTCAACCTGTTTTTGGTCTGGGGAAAGGGCTTCATTCAGTGCAGATCATAGAGCAGCTCTGTTAAAAGTAAAGGAAAAGGACCACACTTCTGGTGATTGCACCAAGCTGGCTGTTTCTTGAGCCTGGTACGTTTTCTCATGGTTAAGTCACAGCCTCATTCTGACAAACCAAGAGTAAGTAGGTGGTGGAAGGAAAATAAAAGAATTCTCCTTGAGTACTCTTAAAGGGAACACTTTACTTTGCTCTTTTCCACCTGTGAGGAGAAACATCTTGAGCACATGTGGGCTTGGTGTCTTCGTTCTTTCCAGACTGTTTTGTGCAGACATGGAATGCAACAGTAGTGTGCAGCAATCACTGCAGTGTGAGTGCTGTGGTCTGGCAGGAATGGAGGTCTGGCTGATCCCAACAGCAGGCGATATTGCAGCTGTGAGAGTAGTGACTGAAGTTAAGGGTTTATAATCCATCATGTGGTAACTAACGTGGCAAGTGTGCGTGTGCATGCGTTTATATGGTAATGACTGATCACTTAGGTTTCCCCAGAGACCATGGCAGGACTAGATCAGAAAGGAATGAAACCTTTTGCAGTCTTCCTAATGCAGTCTGATATGATTGCTTTTCTGGCTGGTTTTCGTGGCAGTAGCTGAGGTTTCCACACCAAATTAGCAAGTGGTGTAACATGATGACAGATCAAAACTCAGTGAGTTCTGTTACAGTAATAGCAGTAAGTGCCAGATACGATTGAAAGGAGGTGATGTAGATCATGCTATCTCATCTCGTGTGCATTAGCGTATTACCAGAGACTGGATCTCAGTGAAAATTTCAAGTTCAATCCCATTTATTTAGAAGGTTGTTTTTTGGTTGCTGTTACTGAGATAAGTGGGACTTTCATTACCTACCTTTGTGACTAAAACTTCTCCTTTACCCTGCATTACTGAAGTTTAAGACCTGTTTATTTTCCTTCCACATTTTAGCTACACGTTAAGATATTTCTATCTTCAGTGTGACTTTGGGGATCGTTGTGCAACACAATCAAATGTGTCAGTGCAAAATGTGTTTGCAGCGTTTTTTAATAGGTGAATCTTGGGAGCTTCATTGTTTTGGATAATTGTTTTTTTACGTATCTACGGAATCAAAAGAATTCATTGTTGTGATTTGTCGCCTCTGGACTCCTTATTGTAGCACTCTTTGTTTATGGCCAGTCATTCATGATTTCTGTGGAGGTTTCTTTATTCTTTCTAACAATATGTTGAATTTTAATAAGTGAAACAAAGAAAAGGTCATCAGGCATCTCTTGGGGAATACTTTGTGTAGACTGACTTCTATATTTTGTCATAGTATAAAATAACGCATAGAAAGAATCACTCTGCAATTTTTCTCCTTTCTTGTGTTGTTGCTAATGCACTACAATAGCTAAAATAGAAAAAGGCTTTTTTCATTATAGGGAATTGATAGCCACTTTGCATGCAGAACGTACTAGCTTCAATGGGAGTGCTGCTCATGGAGTGATTGCAGAACCAGGCCCTGAAATTACCTTGCCAGCTAATGATAAAATCGCATGCAGGCCACAGGGGTTTTTGTGGAATAAATATAAGAGTTGAACAATATACAGTACACATTATACCAGTAATTTAAAGCATATCCAGGACAAAGAGAGAGTTCTCGGTGCAGGCAGCATCATAGAGATTTGCTGTATCTGATAAAGATTAGGTTTCTCAGCTCATAATACTATACTATTACTTTTCTTTTGTTAGTCTTTCAACACCTACACTCATGCATTGACACAATATCAAGTAGGAAGAGGAAGAATAGCCTTATATTTAAGGTACTGAACAGGGATTAAAGAAATTTTGGTTCTTTTTCCTGCCTCTGCCAGAGACTTTTGTGACCATGTAAAAGTTGCTTATTATTTTCTTGCCTCTATTCTTGATCTGTGAAATGGTGATTTTATTTTTTTTATTATTTTTTTTAATATTTTTGTCTCCCCCTTTCATTCCTCCTCCTCCCTTCCAACCCTAAGTGCATTATTACTGGCTTCTTTGCACGTTGTCTTCCAGGGCTCTTGCTTGAGCTCTGGAGGCATGAGGCTGTATTAGTAGTTGGGTCAGAGAACAGCTGGCCGTGTGGATGATTCAGACATCAGAGCTGACAGGCTCCTGTAAAAAAAACAACAGCTTGTCTATTACAGGAAAGTAGTTCTCAAATTTGTGAATATGTACTTGGTCTAAGAAAAGCTATCCTCAGGAATTAAAAAGAATTAAAAGGAAAAGCAAAAAATGTCATTATGTGATTTAGTTATTTTCCACTGACACTTTTTTTGTTAGTTTCATCTCTTATTTAAAGTTTTTGTCTGATCCCTTAATGATGCAGGAAGTTACGGGCTGAAATAATTTGTGAAGGGGGTAGTGTTGAACTCTGCTGTCTTTGTCAGTATCTGAACTGTTTCTCCTCAGTGCAATAAAGCAATTAAATCTTACTTTGTATTCTTTCTTGCAAAAGTTTCATAGCGATTTTAATACAGCTAATACGGTTTTTGGGTCTGAAGGCATTTTGATTTTTGTAGAATTAATTACAAGTTAGTAATGCATAATCATCATCATCGTCATGTAATAATAATGTTAGCAAAGGCATAGAAGATGCACTTGTGGCCACAGAATTCTCATGATTTTACATGCAAAGTTGATTGTGTGTTTAAATTTGCTTCATTCTAGCTGGCAGCCTGCTGATAAATGATAAACTGGCTGTAGGAGGCAGATCTGTGTCCTTTCTGAGGAGTTATTTGAATTTTCTTGATCAAAATCCATCAAAAACAGTTTTGTTGGTGTGAATCTGCTTCTGTCTGCAGGCAGAGACCCGGCTGGTGTCTGGTTTTGTACAGAGAATTACATGAGCATTGAGAATGCTTAAAATTTTTTTATTTTTTTTTTAATTTTGACATCAGTGTAGTTTGGGTCTGTGTGTGTGTGTACCTGGTTACTGCTGTGTGTTTGTGTAAGCATTAAACAAAAGCAAAAAACCCTTTTGTATTGCTTCAGATTTTTCTGATTTCTGTTTGTTAGTGCAGAGTGGATTCTACTTTGTGGTACAATCAGAAAAAATGTGAGTGCCCGTTTAATGCAGTCCAAACTAGGAGTGCCATGGCACGTCTCACTGCCTCTCGTGAGCCATCTGAGTCCGTGTTGAAATGGAGGCTCCCAAACACCTTCGTGGTGCCTCTGTCGCTGCGCAGCTTGCTGCCCATGCCTGTGCCTATGAACCATGGCACCAGTGTAAGGAAAGTTCTGACATACAACATTTTGAAGGCAGGGTTGATGTGGTTGAGTGTTATGAGTGATGTCAGTGATTTGCCTGACTTGCAGTCATTCTCCCTTTTATTTGTCCTTCAGTGCTATAATTGCAGGAGTTATCAGACCGTGTGCCGAAAAATGACAGCGGTCAGAAGGGAATTTCAATTCACCAGCACCTGCAAGAGAGTTTAGGGAAATGTACCATTTTGTGTGATACTTTTAATACATGATTTAATAAGATTTACAGTACATATGCTTTAAATACTGTTTTTTGTTTTTTTTTTTAAGTAGGAAAAAAGTTCACTCTCAGTGTAACTTTACCCATAGTGGTTATTTACTGTATTGAGGAAAATGGTAAGAAGTCCGAATTGGACTGATGATGGAAACAGATATTTACATGAGACAGTAAGTGTTTGAGGAGTACAGTCTGGATGGGTAAGTGCATGATTTTGAAATACTTTCCAAGATTACTCTTAGAAATCCTAATTTATCAGACCTGGTAAACTGGTTTCTTTTTGAAGAGTCTAATTTATTTTCTTCAGAAGAAGTCTGGTAAAATCTCTGAGCATGTGATTTCTTTGTTCCTGAGCAGCATCTTGAAATGCTAATAAAGCTCTGTACCATTTGCTTAATGCAGAGTGTTTGATCCATGCTTTCTTGATTCCATTATGACTGAGGCAGATGCAGAGAGCTTTCTTGTGCTGAACGTAGGTACTAGTTACGGGGAGGTTATTTGTCGTTGCAAATGCAAGCTGAATGAGGCAGTGTCCTCTCTGGTGTCTATCACCAATTTCAGATTTTCTTTATGGAATCCTGCTGGCTGACTGATCATCCTTCTTCAGCTGTGACGAGCTAATCTTTCCTTGACATCGTAATCACAATTCTTGAAAGGCCTGCAGAGCAGTGGCTTGCCTTTGGTTGCTGTTGTGTCTGACGTTGATATATATATCCAGATCAGTGAGATTGTTCTCGTATCTTTAGTTTCCTTATAAGTCTGGATGGAATTAAGAATGATTATTCCTAGAATATCTCTGCAGGCTTTACTTTGTCACCTGCCACATAACCAATTTTAGTAAAAGATGTGGTCATTTGCAACATCTAATTGGTAATGAAACAGTGATATATGGATCTCTTACACATCGTTGTTCTTGCTGTATGTTTGGATTCTGGCTGCCTGGAGTACTGACACCAACTTACAGCTTGTAGACTGTCAGACTGTCAACTTGTTCTGCACCTTTAAATTCTACCCACATTTTTTCATTTCGTGGGTAGTATACAGAGCAGCTTTAATGGCTTGTGTATTTATTAGAGAGGTTTTGAAAGAGCACCTACGTGGTTTAAAGGCATGCATACAGCAGCACAAAATTCATTACCCTGTGCCACATGCTGACCATGATAATGCGCAGGAGATTGCCTGCCTCTTCCATGGTGTAACTTTACAGTTTTCTAAACAAAGTCTCCTTTATCTTTATTCGCTTTTTTGTTAACCCTTAGAATTAGATTTTTTGAAATCTTTTTGTGTGCAAGAGCAAAGAGCTGTCGTTTTTATCTTTGAGTGCTCTCCAGGCGCATGGTGGCCTTGAAGCCCCGTTGTCCCGTGCACGTTGGTCGTCCATTCTGTGGTTAGAGTGGAAATAGTTGGACTTTGTGAGTTCCCTGGGCACCCATGTGTCTTTTCAGAATCGTTGGTGTTTGCCCTTGTCCCCACCTCCAAGTCTTTCTCCATCCTGCGCCTATCTTCTCTGTCACACATAGTTTTAGTCCTTCCTGTTCATTGTGAACGTTAATGCAGTAGCCAGGTAGTGGCCTGTCTGCAGGAGGGCAGTTCAGGCAGTTCGGGTCTGGTTCTTCTCTCTCTGACAGTAACTGTATGCAGGAGATCCTGCATCTTTCTCTGAAAGAAAGTTGTGCTTTTTGAGAAGTGATTGTCCGGAAAGCCTGGGATGTCACTGTCGGGCTCTTGGAGCGCGGGTGATCAGAACTGACTTTGTATTTCAGTTTGATCTGGGGCTTTGTAAAGTATGCAACAGCGAGTTTCTTGAAACTATAGGAGCGACTTAAAGCAGTCCTGGCCTCCTTTCATTTCTCACTTGCTTCTTTAAAGTTTTAAACATTATTTTAGAATGTAAGAGAATTCCAATTTTAGAGTAGTGCTGGCAGCAGATCAGAAGTGGGCTGAAACTTTTCGGCTTTTTAGGGGTCGTGAGCAAACAGCCCTGCTCTGATGAACTTCGTTATGCCATATGACTATAAAATATTCATAGAAAGGTAGGTGTGTGAAGGCACCTATTTTTTCAATACATCTAGGAGTCTAAGATTCTCAACTTATATTTGGAAGTTTCTTTTCTTGCTTTACGGTTGTAGATTATGTTTCTTTGAAATGTGTGAACTTCTCTATTCTAAAACAGTAATAATGATGTTATCTAAACTTGATGTGTAGGTGTGTTTATCTAACTTTGCAAATACATCAGTTGCCTTGCTGGGTTGCTTTGTCTGCACATTCAGAGTATTTGCAATGATCCTGTGCTTTTAGTTGGAGAGAAGAAAAATGGAAATTCAAGGTGTTGATAAATCAAGGCCTACATTCTAATTGTTGGAAATAGCAACTTTAGTAGTTGGCGGATTTATAAGAAGTCACTGTAATTGTTTTACCTGTGAACAAGACCACTGATTTCATCAAATATCTGTGATTCTTAGCTTATCCCCTCTCATATAATGTCATCTGTCAGTAAAAGCAGAGCTGATAGGTGTCATAATTTACAGCTAACTCAATCTGTCAAGGAAATGATCTTATTGTCCACCTTGCCATTTTGTAATGAAGCTGTGGATGGAGGTTAGCAACAGTGTGTTCACCCTTCTGGAAGTCGTGGAGGATGGGAGGTACTAATGCGTTCTGAGCTGAAAAGCTCACGCTTGACCTTGATGATTAAAGTTTTTCCTATCATGCAGCAGCAGTTGAGCCTGAATTGGCTCTTAAGAAGTCAAAAGGTCTAATCAACCTAATGAACAAATTCAGTCATTAGTACTTCGGGGAAGGAAGTGTGGTAGCACCATACTGCTCTGCCCAGCTGCTGTGCGAGTGCTGCGCGGAGCGGAGTGAGGCTCAGCTGGGCACCAGGAGCTGCTGGCTCTGGACACAGCTTCTGCTGGGCACAGCCTGCTGTCCACAGCACTCGCATCCCTCTGCCGTGGGACAAACGTTACTTTGCAGGTTATAGGAAACGAAGCTTGTGTTCTTTATAGTAGTTAGAAAGTGAGGATTAAATGAAAGCTAAACTTCCTTGTAGTGAACTACTGCTCCAATCTGAACATGAGCTAAATCTATGCTTTTTTTTGTGATATTGTTCCTGCTGTTTTCACACTCCAGTTTTTGTCTGTAGCCACAAATGGTTTTTGTGCAGCCTGTGTTGTGTTCCAACAGCTGAATTTGGGGAAGCCTTTTTCACGCTAATCAAGTAAATACCTGCTACTGTCAATCGAAGACAGGTTGGTATTTTTTAAATTAGGTTAACCATTCCGAAACGACAGTTGTCACATAAGAAACCTGCTTTCTCCTCCAAAATCTTGGAAATTCTTGGGCTTCAGGAAAAGATGGCTCATACATTTTTCAGGTGCTCACTTGGGATGGGTCCTTTCCTCAGGTTAGGAACACCCTGTGACTCTGGCATTTGTTGGCTGTGGGGCTGGGGGTGAGGTACATCATGTAGTCTCACGTTGATTCCTTGGGTCAGGAGCAATTAGCTTACTACATTCTGATTATTTCAAGGCAAGTAAATCCTTCACATTCCTCATAAATTGCATTAAAAACTGTCAGAACTGCTCCCACTGTTTGGTGACAGTGGCAGGGCCAGTTTGGTGGCCATGTGACAGCTTCCTGCAGAAGTGATGGGGAAAACCCAGCGCCCTCCACAGTGCAGTGAGTGGGGCTGTGAGCAGGCCCTGCGCGAGCCTTGCTGTCCCGCCTTCACATGGCCAATGGCAAACCAGGTTTCTAATACAAAAGGCTTTTGGAAATGCAGTGGTAGTGCACATTTAAAGGTGTGCTTTCAGGTTTTTTTACTGTCTAATGTTTATTCTAAACTCTCAACAGATTAAAAAAAAAAACAACAAATACATTTTAACATGGTTATGAAAAAGCCTTCATATTAATTATACATCATTGCAATTTTATCTTGCTTTGCTACTTTCTTGGTTTTAATTCAGTAAATATATTTGCTTGTTACACTGAGTATTTGTCGACTTAAGTGTGGAGGTAATTTGTGCCCTTATGGCAGGTGCACAGCAGCCTTCAGCATTAACATAACTCATTAAAATAAGATAAAAGTAGAGCTGCAAAACAATCTCCGTCTTTCGCCAACAAGGATGTGAAAAAGAGAAATTTCAGTCAATTCAGTATATGAAAGTATAATCTTTCTGAACTGTGGAAAGAACTGAGTAGACGTTACTGACTTGTTTGTGCAGGTTGACTGAAGAAAAGATGAGCACAGTACACAAAATTTAGATGACTTGGTGTCATATTTTGGAAACTTTAAGTAAAATTACCTATTTTTGGCTGATGAGAGGTCCTTCTCCAGCTTTATTAGTATGTGTAGTAAGTGAATGTGTTTTAATTTGGTGATGCGTAATTTGCCACTGTTTCTCAGTTACCAGATTAAAACCTGGAAATAAGCTGCAGTTTGCTGAACTTAATGCAAGTTTTATTTATCTATTTATTTTGGAAAGGAGGTAGATAAAATGGAGACAGTGGATTTAAATGGATTAATTACAAGCTTCTTCGGTGTTTAATCCTCTGAATTCTACAGGGCGAACCCATCACTTTTTGTGAAGAAACGTTTGTGTCCCATCGTTCTGCAGTCATGAGGCAGTTCCTTCAGAACGCCATTCAGCTCCAGCTCTTCAAGCAGGTACTGGCTTCATTGCTCTAGTTGCTCTAATGCAGGAGAGTATTTTGCAGTACAGTTGTTTTTCATTGCTTTCTTTATTGCACAGAAAACATATTATTGTTGAATATGATGTTACTGCCTCAAGAGGGCTGAGAACATGGGTGTACAGACAGATGTTATTTTTTATAGCATTTTGTTTTGGTAAACATTTTGCCTTTTTTTTTTTTTTTTTGCATTTTCATTCCCTTTCTGGGTCACTTCTTTATGAGAACATTGTCCTTGCTGCTGCAAATGTAGAATAGAATCTTTCTGGAAAAAACTCTTAATGCTGATATTGTAGTTCATCGATGGCCGTCTGGATCTTCTTAACTCCGGGGAGGGCTTCAATGATGCTTTTGAAGAAGAAATAAATATGGGAGAGTATGCAGGTAAGCAAGACGTCCTTCCAGGTGATTTCAGCGGTTGTCCCTGACTTGCCGTTTTTGGCTGTCTGACATCGTGGTCATTGTTTGCACTCATCTCATTAGCAGTGAGCGCTCTGTAGTATCTGAAATCTTAAATTGTTGTTTCTGCATAAGGAACTTTGAGTCACTTATCACAGTCTGAATGAAATCGGTTTGGCCTTAGAAAACCTCAGCTTTACCTCTTGGTTGAAGTACAACTGGAAGAGTTATTGCAGTGCCAGACGCTGAAATACCCTTGTCTTCACCCAGAGTCACCTAATGTTTCTTTTGGCAACCTTAAAAAATCTCAGCATTCTCAAATGCCTGAAAGAAAGTCCAGATAAAATAGAGATTCCTCTTTGCAAGTAAAAGAAAGAATGTAAATACCTGATCAGTTTTTGGTTTTGCTGTTTACAGTAAAATGGAAGTATGATTATCCTCTCCTGTAGTGCTCGTGCTGCTAGAACCACTGAGTGCTAACACTGCATTGCTGGCTTGTTTTCCGTGTGGGAGAGTTACACTTTATTTTTGTGGTTCTGTCTAGGTAGTGACAAATTGTACCTCCAGTGGCTCTCTACAGTAAGGGTAAGAACACAAAACACTTCCAACAGGCATTCTAACTCTCACTGGACCATTGAACAGTTCTGCATGGCTGTAGACAAGAACAAGACTAACTTGTCTCCTGTAGGGTTTAGCTGTGGTGAACTTGAGCTTAGCTGTGAGAAACTAACACGCTCTTCAGTCGGAAAAAAAAGAAAAAAGAAAATGTACATTAAAATCAACACAGGAATTCTTACGTGTTTTGGAAACAGATAGAAATAAGTTATTGTTATTTGAGGAAGAAATGTGTTTTATCCTTCTTTACTAAAAAAAAAGGAAAGAAAAGGGACCATTGCCACTGCAAAACGCTGCTCCAAGTAGTAATTGGCATCTGGTTTTAGACTTCTCTTTTAGTGCCTAAAATATGATACGATGTATCAAAAGGTAAAATATTTCTTGTTTAAGAGTGTGAGTCAGTAGGAAGGGCCAGTTTCTTTCCTGACAGACCTGTTTCTGGCCATTCCATTTGCCTTTTTTCTGGTTATGAATGGAATTATGTCTCTTATACAAAAAGGCTGGCCCCAGGATTGTCTTGATAATTCTGAATGAGCAGCTATACCTTATGAGAGTAATGTAAAAAATAGTGTGGTTGGATGGAAAAACCTACATACATTTCTATACATAAGTACATAGGATGATGATTTTAAAATTATATTAATTATAATTATAATTATATAATAAATTATATTAATTATATTTATATTTTAAAGTTATAGTGGATGGCTGACAGTTAATATGAAAATCTGTGTAATTACATTTGATATTTGGTATTTTTTGTTAAAGATCAATTGTTCTGTAGAAATATATGTAGCAGTTTTACAAATTGACTGCTTGTGCATCTGATGTCTGAAAGTATGATTTTGCACAAAAATAGGGAAACAGAGAGTTTTATAAGATTTGATTCTTTCAGTTTTGCCCATTTCTTTTATCAAGAGAGGTACTGTTCAGCAGGTCAGCGTGTGGAAGATGTGTAAAACGTCGGATTGTTCTGTCTGACATTGTGCTTCCTTATGACTTATTATATTTATCACGTGCAAATCAACTTCTCTAAGATTGTTTAGTACTTAGATTTCTTTCGCCTTCACTTTATCCCTTTATCCATTTAGACCTTGGAAGAGGGAAAATTAAAAAAAAAAAAAAAGAAAAGAATTCCAATTGAATATTTAGGGTTACCTGAAACTGAGTTTTCTGCCTCCAATATTGATTTGGTAGGATACTTTTTTATTAAACACGGTTAGGATTTTAACACAATGTACAGGACACCTTGAGGGTGAGTGGAGCAGTCATGTAATACTGTTTTACGAGTTGACCTGTTAGTACCACAAGAAACGGACATCTTTTAATTTGAGAACCACTCTGTTAAACAGAGTCAGGCTTCCTCCAGTGAAACAGAAAGAAAGAGTCAATCTGTTTTTACTTTTGTTCTCTTTTATTTAATTTAAGATTGTAATACTGTGCTCTGCTAATAAACATAGGTAATGCTTTGTTAAAGTTAAGAATGATGTTAAGAATGGACTGCTATTGGCTTTAAGGAGCTTTGATAAAATTAATTCCATTGTTACTTTAATTGTAGAAAGGAAGTGGAGCCATTTTAAACACAGTAAAGACCAAAGCCAACCCTGCCATGAAGACTGTCTATAAGTTCGTAAGTACCAAGCATTGGTTTACTACTGAGATAAGAGTCTAATTATAATCCTGTTTTAACCTTTCAAATGAAACTCAAGGCTTGAATTCATTTTCTTGGGCTCAAAAAATTATTTGAAATATGTATTCATTTCAATTTCAAATTTAAATAGAAAAGTCATTTTGAAATTTAAACATAATTGAAATGCAGCGGAGAATGAGAACCTGCGATTTCTTTTGTAAGTATAGATGATGCATTCTATTTATTTCTGGGAAACAGTGCCTGTATACTCTGCTAAGCAGCTCTACCATCTCATCATTACTCAGTTGGAAATCATTGTTACCTCAGGTTTCTCTGCTTGCAGTTTCATCGAAATAAGGGAATCCTCTCATTTTCCAAATTGTTCCATCTTTTCTAAATGTCAATTAATTTTCCCTAGAGATTTCTTATACATACTTATTTAGAGTCCAACTTACTGAGTTATTCTTTAAATGAAAGTGTTTTTGGTTCTGTTAACAAACAGTAGCATGTTACTGGATTGTCATGTGTGGCTGCCACTTTTGCTGTGCAAGGCAAAACAGCACAGAAACAAGTGCAGATTTCTGTAAGCTCAGTTTTAGGAAATAATGCTACAAAAAGCATTGAGATAACTATTTTTCTTTTCCTGCTTTTCTCCAACCTGAGAGAAATGAGTAGGATGAAATTGGTTCTACTAAATGGAACAGACATCCAGGAAGAAGTTTGCAGGTATTGATCATTAACCAGTAGCAAAGATAAATAGGTAGGGGGAAGGACAGAGGGTGTAGAGTGTGAAGAGATGAAAGATGTCTCTGGCATCAAAGCAGAAAGCAAAATTTCTGTAAAATTGAATGTATGCTTAGTATTTCTTTATTATTGTTTTAGCTTTCTATTTGTTTCAGTGTTTCAGTACCCTGTTTCAATTTTTTCCTTGCCATTTTTTAGTAACTGCAGAAGGTGAATCTGGATGTACTGATATCAGACATAGTTACTGCTAGAAATAAGAGGGAGATTTTAACTTAAATTAATTTTTCATGCAGGCAAAAGATCATGCAAAAATGGGAATAAAAGAAGTGAAAAACCGCTTGAAGCAAAAGGTACTTGAAGTTCTTATTCAAAATGTGTAAGCACCATGTATGAAACACTTACTCACAAAAAGCATTATGTGATCAATAGGAAGCTGTTTGATACAGTGTTGTTAGCACACTTCAAAATGCATTACCAGCTGTCCTGGATTTTTCACACTGTTGTAAATATTCACAGACCAGAATAACAAAACAACACAACAACAACAACAAAAAACCAGCCATCTTCAAATGCATTAAGACTGACTTAAACCCATAAAAGCCAGAAAATAGAGTTTTCTATTTGGAGCGGTCCATCTCCTGTCCATTTTGCTGGGGCATTGTGGAAGGGGACTTTGCATGAACTGGGAGATCTTTCTCACAGAAATGGCAATGAACTCCTTCCAAATGGCAGATTGTTGTCATTTCTGCAGGAAAAATTGCACAGCGTCCCTTATTGGGCAAAGGATTTACACGCTTCATGCCTGTATACTGTAAAGTTTAGGCAGAAGGAATTGAATTAAGTGTGTATATTCAGTTCAGATCTGAATTTTTGCTGCAAAAAATACTCACACTGTTTGCTGTTCTCCGAATCTGTTTTTGTTTATAAACAGTGCAATTCCCAGAACACTGAATTGTGTTTGAGGAAAGTGTTATCCAATTTTCATTGCTCCTTTTAAGCCAGAAGCATGGTTGTTCTCATACATGCCTTATGGATGAATGGTTGATTCTGCCTTGGTTTATTTCAGATACTCTATTTATTCTTTGGAGCTACTAGAGAGTTTTGGAAAAACAAGATAGCTGATTTGTTAATATAACTGAAGTTCTTATTTAGAATTTGTTGCATAACAGGGTTGTGTGTGTGTGTGTTTCGTCTGTGCTAGCAGTAATTTTTTCACTAAATTTCTTAAGATAGTACTGCAGTGTTCTCATATAGCACAAGTAGAAATCTGCTGTAACATGTCCACAGAATATTAATACAAAGGGATTCTTCTGTAGCAGGGTTATAAACTCATGAAATTAACTTTGTGCACAGTGCACAGTCTGTAGATACTCTAGCAGATTGCGAGAGGTTTGGGGAAAGATAAACCACTTCAGGTGCTTTTAATTCGATTTCATCACATTTACTACTTTGTATGTGACCACTTACAGCATAATATGAAAATATTAAATAGAAACATGAAACAGTTTTCTTGTGCATGGAAATTTATATATAATTCCATGTGTTTCTCTTCTGGACATAACCTTCATGAATAATAAAATGGTTGCCCTTCTCGTGTGCATTTTGAAGCAGTTGGTGGTGTGTAAAATAACCAGATTGTTTTCCTGTATCTTAAATGCTAATATAATTGTATGTTATTCTGTGACATTTGTATAAACGGCTCAGAAACATTCCTTCATTGCTTTGTTTTATTATTTTTGTCTTCCTAGTCCTTCAAGCAGCAGGCATTCCCTTTTAAAAAACACATACAGCATTTACAAATAAGTGGCCCGATTTTGTTTCACTTTCCTTACTATGTGGCATTTCTGTGAAGTAGTGAAACGTGATTGCTCAATATATATTTTCACAAGAGCTGAAAAGACTTCTATAGGTAGCTGGCACATACTGTTCTACCTCTTCTTTTTTCAATAGGTCTTTTCTTTCCCATCCTCTTCTCCATTTGAAGTGTAATATGAGAAAATATTTCTAAAGAGATACCGCCCTGTTTAAGATGATAATAGCAAAAATTACACCACCTTACATTTTTTTAATCTAGATGCCTGTGCTGCTCTATTTCTATGTCTATTAGGTGGAAATGAGGGGGCACATTGTATTTTTCATGCATTTACTTGCAGTATACACAGATGTTTTGTGTTTGAAATTCTGTTGTTGCTAAATGCTAAATTTTTGCCAAATTTGGGGTGACAGTCTTCATATTCTATAGATAACCCGAGGTTATTTTTAAACTGAACTTACTGTCCACTGCATTTTAAAATATTATTTCCCATTATTAATACAGAAAGTATGAAGGCCACTGGTAAGGAAAAGTCAAATATAAACATCCTTTTTCCAGTTTTCACTGCCAAATACGAGCAGCTTCTGTACAAGACAGAATTTAAAAATGCAATAAAGCTAGAGGTCTGCTTCCTACAACTCTGCATAGCAATGATGACCTCTTAAATATAATCAAGAGCCCATTTTGCCCTTGGTCTGCTCCAGTCTTGGGTTTGAATTGCAAATGGGAAATGCAGGATTGACCTGTTGAGAGGTCACTGTGGTGTGTGTAAGGTCCTTCTTTAATATGATAGTAGAGATTGAATGGGGTTCTATTTCCATCCCTTGTTCATTTGTGGTACAGTATTTCAAAGCAACAGAAATAGTTTTCAGAGGATTCTTATGAGTGATAGCAAATAATTGTTAATAGATACAGCATGGTAGCTTTATTTTATATCTGCTACAGAAGTTTTTTCTTCTTTCTCTTTTTCTTTCTTTCTTTCTTTCTTGCTTTTTTTTTCTTTTTTCCCTTTTGTAAAGGCCGCTATTTCTGTTTTACAAATGGACCATGGTGGTCAAGTCACTCTGTTATTGGCTTGTTTGAAGCTTAACTACACAGAATTAGGAAGAAGGAGGAATGCGAATGGTACCATCCTCAACTTTCAGTAAGGAGAATGTAACTCACTGAAAGCTTATGGATAAGACAATTTATATAAATGGTAGGGCACTTGGCATTAATGTATTCAACATTATTTTACTTACTAGAGCCCCGCGTGGCTCTAGTTAATGTCTGTTATCAATGGGCTGTTGTCAGTGCTTTATTATCAGTGCTGCTGGAAACATCTCATTTAGAGGTTTATAAAATAACCCAAGGATGTTCTGGCACGTGCTGCTTGTGCTTCTAATAGACAGTATTTGTATTCCATTATATCAGATCCCTAGAAAAATTAATAATGCATTTTTAAGCAGATGAAAACCTTATTCAGCTTAAAGTACATATGCCTAGTTATATCTTGCTTCTGCTCTGAAGTTCCACCTTTAAAATAAATAGGTAGCAGAGGCTGCCCCTGGACAGTTGGTTGTTAGGGGAAGCGCCATTTATATACTGAGTTAACTGCAGTGTGATCGTCCTTATCCAGTAATTCATAAAATATATTCTGTTCCTGAAGTAAGAGGTCTTTTTTGTTTTAACAACATTCTTAAATTGTACTTTCTTTTTTTTAAAAAAGGCGTTGTTAGGTTTTTGTATTTCTGGAGTTTTTAAAGTAATGAATAACTTTATCATCGGATTTTTTTGTTTGTTTGGTGTTTTTTTTTTGCCATCTATTCTGGGAGAGAGGGCTCAGGCTTTTTGTTATCTTGAATGATCGATGACTTAAGCTATTTCTGGAATGTCTTACTGGCTCATACAAAATCCCATGCTGGGGATGTATCAGAACTGAGCAGTCAGACGTAGGACATCATCCGCACAGAATGGTGCATGGCAGTGCAAAGAACTGCTTGCAGGCTCCAACCGTGCAGATACGTTTACACAGCACAGATGAAGTCCCAACACTGATCTCAAAAGCGGTATGGAAACACGGGTCAGCATTCCGGCTGGAAATTTGCTCCCTCAGGTGGCATGCAGATGTTACTCTGCTTTTCTTTCTTTTTTTCTTTTCTGCTTTTCTTATCAGGAAAGGTGCATTTTCAAGGCCTTTCTGCACTGTGTTCCACTGCAATTCGTCAGTCATTTCTGCTCACAAGCACGGTTTTTAGCAGTGGACATTTTACCGAATTTCAGAGTTGGTGTCTCCTGATTTCCTGTTTGTGGTTCCTGTCTCCGTCCTGAACTCTTGTGCTCTGCACTGACAGAACTCTGAGTAGCTGTATTCAGTCTGATAGTGGACTGAAGGCCTGTCACAGAGATCTTTGAAGGACTTAAATTGAATTATATATTTTTGAGGACAGTGTAAATATGTTTTAGGAAAATATAATCGTTTGTACGCAGTTATATCATCAGAGAAGTACAGAAGTAAAAGCAGCAGGGACTTGCAGTGATCGTTGTACACCTTAGGGGATTTTGCTTTGGTCTGTCTACATCTTCTCTTTCCTTTCCCACTGCATGCGTGTCCATCTTTTGCATCTACTTTAAATTTTTCTGGAATGCCTGTCCTGGGTGCTGCTTTGTTCTCCTCATTGGTTCCCAGCTGTCTGTTGCCTTGGTTAGAGCTGCAGGGCAGTTCAGCAGATGTGTTGGACGTGTGAGCAGTGTGTGCACAAAAGGCCTGGAGCTTGGCTTGGTGCACCTTTAGTGTGGCTAGGCTGCATTAGAACTTTTCTTTAATTGTGTAACGTTTCAGATCAGTTGTGTTGCTGCCACAGGTGATGTGATTCCAAAACTGACCAGACCCCTGGCTAGTTTGGTGAAGTTTTGGAGCAGAAGTATGAATTTGACAGAAACTTACATTTCTCATCGTTGAGTTGTCTTCTGGCTTTGTTACTAATGCGGTGTACGTGGATGTATTTTACAAAGACAAGGTAGCATTGTGCTGGTGGGGGGGGGGGGAGGGGAGGAAAAAGTTTTTCTCTCTAGTTTGACCTTAAGAAGTTGTTAATTTCCCCATGATCCTTATGCCCATAGTGGTGAACCACTGCTCTACCGGCTGGATCTAAAAAGGTCTCTGAGCTTCTCTGTGGAGCAGACAAAGCCCCTTAGAAAGTCCATCCAGCTTTTTGTTTCATTTGACCTAAACACATTAGGTCAGTCTGTGTCCAAAGGAACCATTTCTAATTGGCCATCAGCTTACATGTCTCATTATTGTACCTTAGCAAGACGGAAACTTGAGGGGGCATGTCAAAGGTCAGTGAATCAAAGCAGTGTGTGTCAGCAGCCAACCTTAGGTCAGTCTTGCAGAGCTACAGTGTGTGCAGGTTTCTCTCTATATTTACCAAGCATTGCAAGAGCAGAGCATTGTTGCAAAGAGATTTAAGGTTTGGGGCCCACTGCGTTACAGACTGTTTCTCAACTGATTTTCAAACTCTTTTCTCCTTTTCTGATTCTTTCTGTCTGCATGCCTTTGTCTTTTTCAAAACCTGTGTTAGGCACACCATCCGTACACTTGCCAAGTCTTGTAACCTAGACTGATGGGTCACTTTACTTCTGAAGATGAGGAGTAACCTCAAAAGCAAAACAAAACAAAAAAGCATCCTGCTATGCAGCAGTTTGCTTTATATAATCTCCTGCAGGCATACTCAGTATGCACAGACTCAAAGATGAGATACAAAGTTAACTAAGCTGTGAGTTTGATCTCTCCTTGCAACTTCCACAAGTAATTGTTCTATTAAAGGTCATTCTGTGAAGCAGGTAAGTAGAATTACTGTTTTCATTTGCAAGAAAAACCCCACAGCAAACAGTCAACAAATGGAACAGCCCTGTTCCTGGGATTCTGTTGACTTTGTTCACAGAATGAAAATTTTGAGCTATGTTTTGTTCTCAGATTTTCTAGCTTTTTCATGTTTAAGTCAGACATTCTGTTGAATGTATTTGCATGCAGCATTGGTATTTGAAGGACAGGGTGGTTGTTTACAATACCTTTGATTGACAGAATGCAGTGAAATGTTTTATTATAATGAGGTTTACTTTTCCGTACTTTGTTTTCTTCTTGCAAACATATGAGTGAGTACTCAACATTATCTTCTAGTGTTCCTCTTTGTGCTTCTTACTATTAATCAGGAATGCTTTTGGCCATGCTAGTCACCTTTTCTTCCACACAGGACGTAGCTGAGAATGGATGTTCTGCAGCACCAGAGCAGTCTCTACCAGGACCAGCACCTTCTCCATTGGTTGAAAAGAAAGACACTAAATTAAGAGAGGACAGAAGACCAATCACAGTACATTTTGGTCAGGTACGTGTTGGTGTTAGGATTTTAAGTTGTGTGACACAGGAAAGAGCAAAAGTAGTTCAGAGAAAGCTCAAATATGCAGGTTGTTTTTGGGTTTTTTTTGTGACTGGGTTGTGCTGTTATACATTAATTTCTGTTATATGGGATTTTAAAAACCTGTTGTCTGTGGCTCATGCATTCCTTTTGTTCATATGATGGTTTTAAGGAAAATAAATCCTATGTCAATTTAGGGGAAAACAAAAGTAAAATGATTGTAGCAATTTTATAAGATATTTTGCAGTTTTAGCATGCAAAGTACTACAGCCCCCAGGAGTGAGTATGTATAATTTAAAATGATCTCTGTTATCCAGACAGATCATTAGTGTCAATATGGAACATCCAACTATTAAAGCATTTTAGCACTCTTTGAAAATTAAAGGTGGTGAACTAAGATGAAAAAATCAATTAATAGCTTATTTATGTGCTCTATTTCAGCATTGACAACTGAGATATGCGCATTAGTTACTCTGAAAATATTTATTTCAATATGTTTGCAGAAGAGTGAGTGTGTTTTTAAGAGCTAATTATTTAGAAAATGTTGAATTTGCTGTGATTATCATGGAAAAACATACAATATTTACTACCAGTTTGCCAGTGTTCCCCTATTAGGTGCTGCTTGACTCAAAAGTAACATTATTTTATTTCAATTATTTTCTTTCTCTGTATGTATCGTGCATGTATCTAATCATGATAAAAAAAATGGAAGTTAGTTTAGGAACCATAATGTGCCTTTAAAAAATTATAAAATGGATGATAATTATAAAATGTGAAGCAAACCAGACTTTCAGATAAGTATTTATTAATAGAAACTGCACTGCCTGGGTAGGTACTAGGCAGGAATACCTAAGATACAATCATTGCTCAGAGCAATGTTGCCGGTTTCATTTTAGAATCTGATTTGTTTCTTTCAGAACTTTTTCTGGAGCACTAAATGTAATTTCTTGGGGGCTTTTTTTTTTTTTTCAAAAACAGATTCTCTTTCAGTTAAATGTTTGCAGTAGCAATTTATTTGTCGCTTACTTTCTGTGCCAATACAGCTGAGAAGGACTGGGACTACTGGAGAGACGTAGCGATCTCAATTCATTTAACACAGCCAAAAATCCAGATAGGGATTTTATGAAAGATGGATGGTTCAAGCTTTTTAGTGATTAATGAAATGAATAATCAAATGCAAACTGTGAATTTAAATTCATGAGATTTTTGAATGGTCGCTTTCTGTGTGTCAAAAGGAAAAGCACGCAAGCTTTAGAGAACCTCTGGCTGCGGTGAACGACTCGCTTGCTGAATGCCTGCTGCTGACATTACGTTACAAACGCTGCTTTCCAAAAAATCAGCCAGCTTCACAGCTGTACGGCTGTCTCACTTACAGCCTTTGTCCTTTTGCAAGTCCTTTTTTCCCAATAGCCCTATGCCAAACTGAAAATTAAATCATACTTTGTTTCAAAAGGCAAAGATGGTCAGGTTTATGAAATACAAATTAAGGCTTTTGGGAGAAAAAAAGCAGCATTTACTGCTTAAATGGAAGATGGCTTCTAACTAGTGATTAAAGGGAGAGATTTTAGCGTCACTTTTAACTCTGTCTAGAATACTGTAGGTGGGAACAATTAAAAAGCCACAAGAACTCTGAAATAAGGGCTGTTTGTGCATTCACAGTTCTTATAAACTGAAGAGGATGAAAGAGGCTTTTTTCTCATTGTCGCTTGCTTTCTATGTCTGCTAGTATTATGCTGGTATATATGGCAAAGGCAGACTTTTTTAAAATGCATGCATGCGGATTAGGGTCAAGCCCTGTGTATCAGTAATGCAGTAAGCCTCGTCCATAGCACTGCAGTGAGAGAGCCTACCAACAGCAGCGAGATGCTTTAATTGAGACATGCTGTCAAAGTGACAAACACATTTGCATACAGTCTATTTATTTTCGTTGGAAAGGTCTGCAGTCTGCTGTTGGTTGAACATTCTTAATCAGCTCGCTGTAAGTGAGCCGGCAGCTAGCTGTCCTATGCTAGGTGCTTCTCTTCATTACATGACAGATTAGCTAAAGGGGGATGGGCTAGCAAGCCAGTAGCAACCTTTAATTTTAACTCATTATCTCTCACCATATAGTGAGTTGGTTTTCAGCTTTTCTAAATACAGTTGTGTATCTGCAGTCGTTAGAGTACAAAAAATACCAGTAAAACATCTTAAATTGCCTCTGAATGTATAGCACTTCAACTGACTGTTCTCAAACATGTAGCAACCATTACCTAACTGTATGAGATTTTGGAGTGTAGTACCTCATTTTGGTGAGTGGTTATCAGACATTGTTTAAAAGGGTTGTTTATTGTTTTTAAATTAGTTTCTGTAATACTAAGACATTGTGCAAAAGCTCTCCTTGGTAATGAAAAGGATTTTAGCCAGATAGCCTAGGACAAGGACAAGTGATCTTTCTTGGTAAGGCTCCATGAGGAGACTGCAGTGGAAGAGTGCGACCGCAGCTCTTCCTCTTTGACTTCTTGTGCTCTGCAGTTTACAAAGGGTGTAGCTTTAATGTGATTCCTCCGATCAGGCAGGTGTGAGGAACTCTCAGGGACTCTGAGGCGATGCAGTTCCTCAACAAGTAGCAAGAGCAGTACAGACCGCCTAATGGGGCTTAATGAGTGGGGAGAAGGGGGAGCAGTTTTCCAATCATTGATAAGATTCCAATGAATAGTGTGTAGTACTGAGTAAAACTGCCTGGTTTGGGGAAAACTGGGATTCATTTTAGTAGAAAATACTCTGCTACAGAGAACATCCTTTGTGAATGTCTTGCTATTGCTTGCCTTCTTCCTGCTTTTTGCCTTACAACGTGACCAAAACTTACCTAACACATCCAAACACACACTGCATATTCAGCCTCTGGCAGCCACCGCCTTGCTGACGTGGGGCTGTGTGGCACTGCCAGCCCACAGCCTATGGCTCAGCAGTGCTACAGCTCCATGCACACGCTCCTGCTTTTTAGGTAGCTTACGTATTTATCTTTGTCATTTTTACCTGTGTGGAAAATAAATACTGTGTCACAGTGGCTGTTTGAAACACATTCCTTGTCCATGCAAGCAGCTATTAGCAGCTCCTGAGACAGGACCCAAAGCTTGAAACCTTGCTGGGACACTGGAACTTGTTGGGTTTTGTGGGTTCTTTTGTTTTAAATATGTCCTTTTGTTTTCACCGTAATGGCTACAGAGATTTTAGTTCTCTTCATTGGTCTTCAGTTTTATCTTTTCATGTTCAAAATACCTTTTCATGATACTTTTTCAGATTGTGTCTATGTTAATGTTGCAGAGATTGTGTTTTGGCTGTAAATTTCACTTTCCTTTACTGACCTGTTACTGGTGGGAAAACTACTGTGGCGAGGATGCTGCACACAAGCATCACACTAACAACCTTCGAGTTCTTCGCTCTGATTTTTGTTTACTGATGATTGATCTGTATTGCGTTTGAATGTTGTCTGATTTTAGAAGTTTGTTGTGAATGTTGTCTGGGAAGCTTTTAATATCTCTGTATGAGCATGACTTCTTATTTGCTGCCTTTATGCCACAGGGGAAAAAAAAAAAAAAAAAGAGAAAGAAAATCACGCAAGAAATGGAAGAGGTCATTTACATTTTCTTTCTGCAAGATTTAGCAATCCTGACAAGATGTTTTTGGTGTTTTTTTGTAGTTTTGGGATTTTTTAGAGGCAAAAGTCTCAAATGTCTGCTTCAAGTATTTGGCTACGGAATATTTATACACGTTACATATGTCATATCCAAAAAGAAAAGAGTCTGGGAAATGCAGGCATTTCCTTAATGATGTTGATTGTATCCCTGTTTCAAGTTTCAAGTAACCAGGCAGCTTCCAAAATTGCTTGCTGAGTTTTTAATGAGCAGAAGGCTTTCTCTGTTCTTTTTCTTATGCATTTATTTTTTGCGTTATCTAAAGGAAAAAGTAAAATAGAATGGATAATTTTGCTGAGGGAGAAAGGTGGTTTAATATCCAAATCTGATCCTTAAGAAGCCTTTTTCTTTACTGGGCCACTCATACGCCAGTAGAGCTGTGGTAAACACCTACTGTATCCGTGTGCCACAGCCATGACAGGAAATGTTCAGTGATTTTTCAGTTTTGTGACCTACTGAGCTCACAGGATACATTGACTGGTCTGAATTACTGCAGCTGTGTGTCCTGGTGTGTGCAGGTATGGCTCCACTGGAACTTGTCGCATTATGCAGTCTGAGATGGTCTAACAGAGCACTCGTGTTTGGTGGTTGCAACTCTCTTTTTGGGGAGTGAAAGGAGCACTTTATTTTCCAAAAACATACTTGCGTTTTACACGTCCTTCTTCTAATGAAGTTTTTGCTAACCATACTGCATCCTTTCCCTTCCACCCCTAATCAAATGCTCCGATGAAATGCTGCATGACTGTTCCTACAAGAACCTCTTTATTCGTGGTAGGTCATTGCCTGTGCCTGGTATTCTCATCAATCTTTGAGAAGTGGTGTAGATAAACGTAAAAGGGGGTAAGTCTAGCTTCTTTAACAATAAATCTAAACTTCTGTACAGATTTTTACATGGCCAGTAGTCCAGCTGGTCAGGTACAACCAAAGCAGCAAATGACAACAAGCTGCTAAAACCATTCTTTGTTGGGGAAGAATGTTGTTTCGTTAGATTCAAGTTATACTGGCAGATCTGCTCAGCTCTCTAATTGTTTCTTGTACAGTTAAGATGTCTTTTGTCAAATTAAGTTTGCGTTTTGGTTTCTATGGCTTATTATTATTTACAGGCAAATGGAATATTTTATTTTATTTATGGGCAAGAATGTAAGGCTAAATAAAATTTAAAAGTGCCTTATAAATACATCCCAAGAGATTCATTCATAATCCGTTACGTACTCGGGAGAATTAGTATTTCAGGGATTGATGTTAACAATGAAACAAATAGAAGAATGCTCATGTACTCGTGATAAAGCAGCATATCAGACTGTGGAAAAACTCGTCCAAAACTTTAAACTTTCGTGGGCCATGGAATTGAAATAGTCACCTTATTTGCTGTTTTGTTCATTTGCTGTAAAGGAACTACACATAAATCTTCTTTTCCATTCATGATCTGCACCTAGACGTGCAAAATGAAGAACTCTGCTTTGTAGGGCAGGTTTCTTCTTCAAGAAGATTAAAGAGCATTAAGAGGTCAGGGGGAGGATGGGGAGAAAACCAGCCAGCTACATTCCAGAAATGCAAAACTGGATCAGTGAGGGCAGAGGCAAGCAGAAGGGAGGATTAACTCCAGTGTAAAAGCGAGCGAGTAAGGATGGAAGGAAGGCTGCTTTGCCAGACCCTGTGACTCCCTTCACACCCAAGTGCATTGGAACAATAGCAGATTTCCCCAGATCACAGCAAGCATTGTGTAGCACTGAGGTAGAAACCAAAGGGGAAAGGGGAAAACAAGTTCATTTTCTAATATTTATGCAACTGTATGCTGTGACTGCAAAGCCAGCCTCCTCTTCTCCTTGCCACTCTGAACTATTCTGACAATAGAGGTACCTTCGTTAACAAAATGAGTTCCCATTCCTCCCTTCCCCACTGATGAGCATTATGCTTTCTCTGTTCCTTTCTGCTGAACCATGTAGAGTTTCCTCTCTCTCTCCATTTGATCCTCTATGTATTTATTAAAAGTATAAGCTTTTTTCTTTAAAATTCTTCCGTCTCCAGAAACCATATTTTCTATCCTCGTTTCTTCTCACTTCTTTCTTTGACTGTTCCTTTTAGAAAGGAGTTCACTGTAGCTCAGTAGAAGTCACTTTGCTAGAAATGAAAATGTATTGTCCATCCAATGTCTGTTTAAGACAACTCAGATGTCTGATCGCGTTCTTAGATTCCTGTATTTGTAGAAAGGGGAACAAAAACAACGCCCATTGACAAGAAGGTAATTCCTTTGATTAAATTCTGCTGTGTGGTGTGCAAGATTTTCGAAGATGACAATCCGTGGGGAACGAATTATCTAACTAAAAGGCTTGCACTCTTGTCATGCATGTAAGTATTTGACAAGTGAGACCTGGCTCTCACTTTAGGAAGATATATACACTGCCTGTCGTGCATACCCAGAAGTTACTGCCTCTAAGGTACACACTTGCCAGTATTTTGTAACGAGCAACCAGGCAGGTGTGTCTTCGGCAGCCACTCCAACATAGCATGCATGTAGCTTATACCATGTAGGAGTGCCTAATTTGCTGTAGGATTTTGTGACTCTGCTCCGGCATCCAGCAGAACTGTTCATCCACAAAGCATATTCTGGGCTATGGCTTTTAGTATTTGCCGACTGTCCTGGCTTTTCAAGCACTTCTTAAACAAGGATGATCAGAATAAATTTACTGCCCTGAGTACATTCAAGTTATATGCCATAATGGTTGGATGTATGGAGAAAATATACTGTGGTTGAGCTGACCTCCTTAGTGCTCTGTGACAAGCAGTAGCAGCTGTAACGTGTCTGTGCAGAATTCCCTTGTTAGTCTTGTTGTGTCAAGGAACCCATAAATATCTTGGAGAGAGTTTCGTGGTCCGTCACTGCTGGCATGTGGAAACAAAATTGTGCTTTATAAATAATACATACATATAAAATAAATACGTCAGTGCATGCAAGGCTAACCAAATCATCTAGATTGACAACTTTAGAAAAAGCTCAGAGGCCTAATGGGTGACTTGCATAGTGTATCAGTGTTGAGCAGCATCCAGAAGTTTCTTAGGTACTTCTTATGAAGTGGATAGGCCAGAACTGTCTGAATTGACCTCTAAATCACTTGATTAAACTAAAATATTAAAAGGAGAGAATATGTGGAGCATGTGATTCTTCCAGCTGCTAACTCCTCTGTGATTGCTTGTTTGGCCAAGCATCCTTTGGATTTGCCCTTCAGAGCTGAGTAAAATGGTTGAACAATGCCATGCTGCAGATACAGGAGCCATGTACTTTTGCATGTTTACATGGAAGAATGATGATTCGCCGTGATTATGCAATGTCCTGAGTGAATGATGAAATTGAACCCAGCAGATAGTCATTGCTGTTAGGAGATTCCTTAAATAAGAGACCCTCTCTCTCTCTTTTTTTTAATACAAGTATTCTACTTACTAGAGAGCAGCAGTTGTTAATAGATAATAAGGGCTATACACGTTTTCCAACACTTTAAATCATGTCATTTGAGCAGTTTACTTGGTTTGAATCCTGGTATCAGGCCCCCAGAAAGCCCAGTGTAGAACTGACAAAAAGACCGGTTGAAAAAGAAAACAGATGAAAAGTGTGACTTTTTTTTTCTTTATATTTAAAATCACATTGCTGTATTTTCCAGTATTTTAAATGAAAAATATATGTAGTTAGTTCCATGTTGACAATGTCCTTGAGGATTTGACAGTGAGATTTTCCAGCGGTTGCTCTTCGTTAGAATCCTGGTGGAGTTTAATAAGGCAGCCGAACTGCTGGCACCTCCAGTTCTTGTTTGTTCTCCGAGGGCTCGGGGCTGCTGCAGTAAGCACATCGACCAGGGCTGATCATTACAAGGGCGTACGCCACCATGAATAAAAATGTCACACGTTTTCCCATCTCACAGCAGTACAAAATGTCAGTCCTGTCAAACAGACATTGCAGGTAGCAGCGAGAGTCAGTACAAATTGGGAAGCCGAATATTCCCCAGCTTTCTGATATTCTTCATTTGAAGCGGAAGAAAAACAGTTGTTAACCTATTAGCTGTGATTTTAAACTCTGCTGAGATAGTAGATGGATAGACTTTAATACACAGGGATAAATGTATTCCTAAGGCCTGGGATTTTTTTTTGCAGTGTGTGCCTCCATCGACGTATGTTGAGAAATAGAATGAAAAGAAGCCATTGCAAATCACACTTAATTTTGGGACAAGTACTTTGGAAATTTGAAAGTCTGCTCAGTGAGATACTCTCTCTCTCTGAACCCTTCCCTATTTTATCTCTGTGAATAGTTCTGAAAAACCTCCTTGCTGTTTTACTGGCAATACGGAATGGGTGCAGTGCTGTTCAGTATGTCTGGGGAGTTTGCTTTTTGGTCCTCTCATCATTCCATAGTATAACTACAGGTTGGGATTTCTGCACAAATGAAAGTTACACTGCTTTCAGGCTGAGGTGTGTTGTGTGATGTGGAGTCCATGGGGTTTGCTGTTTTCTGGGTGTTAATTTGGGTGTGACTTAGATGCCTGATAGAAGGTTCTTTGTTCTCCTTTCTTGGGGGAAACCATGAGCTTATAGGCTCCTTTCGCTTCCTTCTTTGATTGTATGCTTTTATATTATGTAATGGAAGATTCCTGCCTAGAAAGGTAAGGGGATCATCCTTGTTTTCTCATTAGACTAATCAAAGGGTTTAGTTGTGACAGATTCTCTTCCCCTCCATAAGTTCTTGGCATTGAACTTGAACATTGAACATATCTATAGGCATTGCCATGGTTTTTTGCCAGATTTGTGCTACCTTCCCAAGCTACAAATACAGTTCAAAGAATGAGACATCTCCTAAGACATGGAGGATTTTTTTTTAACCACAGGACCCAGCAGATTTCTGTTTGAAGTATTTTAGAGTGTAAATCAAAAATATATGTTGTAAAGCATACACTGTTCTTGTCACACCAGTTTGTGAGCTGTGCATATGGGAGTATGTAAAAAGTAGTGTATGTGCTGTGCAGGATCTGAATGGGTAATAAAACAGCTGCTTCATAGATTCCATCTGCTTTCTGTACTGAATCTTTTTAGGCACCATACATTTTCAGTGTTGTTATTGTATCTCCCTGCCCCCTTCCCCCCCCTTTTTTTTTCTCCATTGAATGTTGAGTTGAGGTTCAGCATATTTTTCCAAAGCCAGTGATCCAAATCCTTTGCAGCATGATGTATTTGAGCTTGGGTACATTCAGGACAGTGCATCTTTATCTCGTCTCATTGTCTTTAAGACATACGAACAGTTTGTAAATCAGCCCTGAATTTCTGAAGAAATTAAGTTGTCTGTGGAGAAAAGCTTTGCTTTGGAAATGGTTGGAAACACGCCTCACTACTAACTTGAGAATGAGAAACACTTCCTTCTGTATGAGCTGACATACCAGCTTTCGTCTAGTTGGGTTTCCTTTATGCCTTTATTTCCAGTTGCACTTGTTGCTGCATGTGACATAGCACCTCTAATTTACTGATAAAGGCTCTGTTTTGAATGCCACCATCTCAACCGAACCCTTACTTCACAGTACAGAAATGATCTTTTTGTAATGTTTTCTCTAGTATAAAAAAACCTGAATTGCTGTATTGTGAAAGTTTCTTGGATATATAATAGCTACTTTATGATCTGTGGTATGTATACTTTTTAAATAGTATTTTTACAGTGTAAAAGTGAATGTAAGATTTTTTTCTTCCTCCAGCATCTCACAGTTTAAAATTGCTTGTCTTGTAATTAGAAAACAGTGCCATATCTGCAGTCATAAAATTGGCTTCCTGCAAATTTTCTTTGTCTTGTTGCTTCAGAAGTATTTAGAGTAAAACAATTAAGGAAATATCTAGAGTAAAAAAGTATGCTGGTAAACAGCTACTGGTAAGAAAGTGCTAATTTAGACATTTCTCCTCTTTGAAGAAAAAAACCACTATAGTATACATATTTAGGGACATACCTAGGATAGCAATTTAGCAGCTTTTAGCAATGTAGCTCTGGGCTGTTTCATCCTTACAGCGCAGGTAATTAAGTTGATAATCCAACACAGCTTCCCCTACTGACCTTTCAGAATCGGAGTGTTTTGCTGCATTAACAAATTAACTTCTAATCAGTGGCTTTTCCAGTAAATATGGTCTTCGTATAATTCAAATATACTTGCTTGTCCCATTTTGGTGACACATATTTACATCAACATTAACAGTGGAGCTCTGGCAAAGGACAAATAACTGTTACCTCTTGGTGGGCCTCCATCTCAGCGACTCCTCCCTGCCCTTTGCCTATGCTCTTTTCAGTGCTTCAGACCACTGGTTGTTTAAGCTGTGCTGTCTCCCTGTCCCTCTGTTATTGAAAGAACACACTGCTCTTGGTGTGGAGATTTGTCTTATTGTTCTTCTCGGAACTCTTTAATGTTTCAAAAATTAGTATGTGCTGTGATAAGTGCAAGACTTGGTGCAGTGGCTGTACTGTGGCCAGTGAGGGTCATGCAAGGTGAAGGTATTGCTAACTGTAAACTTTTCCCAGTACTCCGCCATGACGACTTGCAGCATGCTGGCTCTTGTAACAGAATTGTCACTTTCTGATCTTTACTCTCTTTACTGTCTAACAACTTATGTAGTAGGTAATTAAGGAACCCTCTCACACGCTTCCTCAGACATATTTTTCTTTCTATGTCTGGGGGGGGGTGGGGGGGGGAAGCAAAATTGAGCTGTACGTGTCCCTGCAGTGCCTATAATCAATGCATTGGCTGTCTCTCTACAGGGCAGTCCTCATCACTGCATTGTCTGTCTGTCCTTTTGTGCCTTTGTCACACTTCTTTTCACAAACTTTGATAATACTGCCACTGCTTTATCAGTTAATACTGTTGATGCTGCAGTCTTGCAGTGCTTCCTGAAAAGTTACCCTGTTTTTTGCCATGGAGGGAGAAACCGATCAGATTTGTTCAGTGATATGAACTAATACTGAAGAAATAATATCAACTTCTTGGTACAATATGAAGTGATGACTTTCAATTCTTACATCAATCAAAACATTTTTGTCCAGAATTTTAAAAGTCATGGAAAATAAGTGGTGCTCAGGACACTGCTAGCTGGGAGGTTACTTGAAAATCCCACCTAAGAGAATTCTGTGATGCAGAAATGTTCATAATTTTCAGGTAACTAAAGTGAAAAAAAGCAAACTGAAGCATACATAGAGAAGGCATTAGGGAGAAAAAAAGAAAAAGAAAGAAAGAATAATAGCGTATTGTTTTCCTGCTTCATCAAATAGTTTGTCTAAGTAGCTGTGTCATAAGTGAGTGCCTTTAACATCACTAGAAAAGTGCAAATTTCAAATTTTTTCAATTGTTTCATTGTGATTCTGAAACAGAATGGAAAATAAGTATGGTATGTCACATAACAAGAGTTAAATATACTTTAAGATTATGCTCTCAACCTGAGCAGGTAAAGTGGGGAAATACTCAGTGCTACAACTCAACGTCTGTGATGGAATTGCATAATAAGAGATGCGAAGAAAAACTAGGCAGAAGGGCTAACAGTAACCACCTCAGCTCACCAGCAGGTCGTTTCTCTCCATTTTCCTTTGATTTGGTGCTTACTTTCTTGGAATATATAGTTGGAAGCTATCACATGGAAAGATTTTGGCCTCAGCTCTCCATGACAAGTGCCATTTTTTCCCCGCCCACCTCAAAAATCTGAGCTGAGTGAATGTGTACAATCTGGCACTCCTCCTGGCACATGAGTAAGGCTGAATAAACCCATTGGTGCAAATTGTAAGTTAATGGGAAAGCGTGATGAGATGCAAGAAGAGCATGAAAATGGTCTGAAAAAGAGTAGGCTGTGACACAGCACGAGGGTAGCAGAATGAGAATGTGTGTCACTTTGGAATAAAGACTATGCTAATAAGAAGTTAAAAACTGCTGAAATATGAATCTGGAATCTTTTTTTGAGAGAAATTCAGTAATTTGTGTAAGCTTTCTTTTTCTGTCTGAAGAGCCCAACTCCTGCTGCCAGTTGCTGTTCCCTCTGTTGGGTTGACAGGCTTTTGTCCGCAGGATGCAGTGCCATGTGCTGCGGGCAGCAGCACGGCCTGTTGTCTGCTGGAGCAGGCATTTGAAGGAGTTCCTGCCACTCCTCACTGCAGGCTCTACTTTTCACTTTCAGTACTAATATGTGTATTGAAGATACTGCAGAAAAGGCATTAACTTTGATTTTGTTCTCAATATCAAAGTTGTACTTTAGGATGATTTTATTTAGAATCTCATTAATTATCAGTGGGCTCCTTGTCTAACAGAGCATACCTTAAGATACCATCTGTGTGAGGAGACTCATGCTGCTGGCTCAGTCAAAAGCAGCTCAATTGGAATAGCTCCAGCACAGTTACAAAGCAGTAAGTTGGCCAACTGCTAATTTTAAAAGCGAGAGACCAAAATAAGCACCACTGCTCCTGCCTTTGCTAGAACTGTTGGTGATGCAGGGATTTGCTTTCTTTACTATAACAGTGCACTCTTTTGCTGTAGGCAATTCATTTAAACCTCGGTCCACTACAGTACGTAACCATGTGTTCATCTGTTTATGAGAGGTTTAATTGACCTACAGTGTTCCCTCATGCTTTTAAATGTCTTTGCTGGTTTGAGGCCTGTAGAGTGTAAGCACTAAAATCTCTCTTGGGATTTTAATGTAAGCTATTTTGAAAATCCTGCTTTGCAGCATTCTTTTCATTTGTCCGTAGAACACGTGGACCTGTAGCTTAGAATCCTTCTTAAGCATCTGTGTTGTCTCAGGTGAATTTTGGATGATCTGGCATGGAGTGTTGATTGTACTACCTTTAGTTTAGCACAACCAATGTCAGTATCTATAGCTTCCTTTTCTGATGCGGCACTTTGAAGGTCAGGAGATATCTCTGTTTTGAAAATGATTGCATGTTGTACAGTGAGTATGAAGTTAGATAAATCATGTCATCCACTCCAACTGCTTTTGCCACAAAATAAGAGGTGTTTTCATGTAGTGACTATTTAATTTACCTATGACTTAAGTTTCCACTTTGATACAGCAGCAAAGACTCCGTCCGCCTCGGCCACCGCCTCCAAAGATACAGCGTTCAACTAGGCCCGTGAGTAGCTGGGAGTTTTGTTTCACTGCCACAGCTTAACACTGCCTGAATTGCTCTACTAGTAGTATTACTAAACCTTGGTAGTTTGGGTTGTCAAACAAGCAATGTGTGAATTATGCACCTAAACTCCCTTCTTCTCTGCTGCGGCACAGCCCTGGGATCTGCATTTATTCTGCTTTTCTTTGACGAGTTCTGCAGCTTTCAGTCAGTTCTGCAGGTAACTGATGCTGCTATTGCAATATTTGTTTTACTTTTGTGGTGATTTCTTGAACAAAAAGTCTTGCTAGGCTGGGATAAGTTTTTAGCCAGTGAGTTTTTGAAGACTTGCACTAAACTAAAATACAAAAGGAAGCAGAAGTCTGAAGAGATTCAACAAGTTCTGCTTTAAATTAATTTGAGACACTTTATTTTTCACCATGGAATAGATGAGTGAATATATATAAAAAAGCAAAGTCTCTATTTGGACAGTGGAATATTAATACCATATTATGGATGATATACATCTATACTTCATGTTCATGTAACATTACCTGGAATGAAAAACGTTGGCCTAAGAAATGAGTCTTCTTCAGAAGAACTGCACGGAAATTGCTCTCAGTGTAACTCCTGTGTTAGGATGGGATACCTTATCTAAGCATTTTTCATTCAAAGCTCTACTGCAGTCTGATTATTAAATGTAAACTATACCAGATGCCCCTGAGGATGGAAACTGTACTGGGTCTGTTTCAGTGACTTCTTCATACAGGAAAGTGACATCAGTTTAGAGGGGTGTTGTTTTTGCAGCAGTCTTGAAAGATATTTGTTTCTATTCAGGCCTTCTGCTTTATGAATGTAATTTCACCAATAAACAGAAAGACCTTACTCCTTGCTTCCTTAACAGGAAGGTGTGTAAGAAAAACAGATGCAAGTTTTCAAATCTAATCTTGCTAAAACTTGTTACAAATGTGCAGTTTTGGATGAGCAGGCAACTGGTTAACAAGTGCACCTGGGTGTGTGTGAACTTTTGATCTTTGATATGCATGTTCCTATGTTACATTTCAGTAGCATGTTTTTCTTTTCCCCTCTCTTTTAACTCTGGGTGTTCAGCTTAACAGTCACTGTTATGGATTTGTGCACTGAAGATTTCTGTTTTCTGTGTTTAAAAGGTAGCATTGACTGTGCTTGTGTGTGTTCTCTGGAACATAACCTGTACGGCAGGCCCTCCTGGATTCGTTACACTGGGAACAAACTTTCCGTGGTACAAAGGGGTTCCCATACTGCTTCTTGGTCCTCTTGCTTTGTGCTTGGCAGGGGAAGCCCCATGAGGGCTCACTGCAGTTTCTCTGTACTGAGGTTGCTGAGCAGTATTGTTCAGATTGAGTAATTTATTACATGAAAGTCTTGCTAAGACTGTTTAATGTTATTGTAGTGTGTTAATAGTCCTCGCTATGATGTGTTTGTGTCAACTATCTTTGCTCCCAATGTCATTGATAAAAGGTTGGAAATGTAATAAAAGCTCCTGTTGCATTCATCTTGCTGTGTCAGTAAGTGGAACAGAAATTCGTCAGTTGTCAAGAGGAAATTCAGGATAAATGTAGATTATTATAATAGCTCCCAAAACTATGCTTCTACCAAATGTATGTAAATTTGTTGTTGTTCTGAACTGTTATTTGGCTTTTAATAGATGAAACACATTTTTTGTGTGTAAATATTCTTTTGTGCAGGCTGATTTTTCCCTCTTAGAATATTGGCATATATTGCAGAGGTGGGTATCAGCAAGTAATTCATCCTGACCTTTTACAGGAAGGCCTGAATGAGAGGCCAGCTCTCTCTGCTCCTCCGACCAAGTCAACATAATGGCAGAATTGCTGAGAAGTTGTTTTCAGGCTGTATCTGTTACAAGAAGGAATTTGTGGGAATTAGTCCTTGCAGTGTGAGTCATTACTAATAGTGAGAACAAAAACACAAACCAAAGAAGGTTAAAGAAGCAGAACAGATATGTTTTTTACATTCTGTTGTTTTGGAAATGAATTGTAGTGATGTTGTGAGAGGGTGATTGTTTGTAATTAATAGAGATCTGTTAGAATTAATAGGAGCTGATTGGAAACTTCATTCAATTAGCAAAAGTTGTAATATGATAATTATTCATAAAGTTGATAGGGACAGTAATAAGCACATTTAATCCTGTACTGAATATTTACCTTTATTCTCTAGTCCCTGTGCTCATGTAATTGGATTTCTTTCCTACCTTTGCATTTGATATGCATTTAACCCTGCCTATTTGGCTAAAAATCCAGAGAGGAATTGGCTCGATTCCTGATTTTTCCTAGCAGTCCCTCATGAACAATACTCTAAATCCTACTTAGCATGTCACCCTATGCTTTACTGGTCTGGTGACCCCCTGGAGCCATCCAAAATTCTCATCTCTTTTGCTCATCACAATTGCTCCCCCAGGATATCAACCGAAAGGTGAAAGTGTTCACAGCATGATGACAAGCCAGTGTTACACACCATATTTCAGCTTAAATTTAATTAAACAAGTTTCTTTCTTCCTCTTTTTTTCTCCTCCTTGTTCTCCCCCTCCATCCAGTTCGTCTTGCTTCTCTCCCCCCCACCCTTGCACACTCTTTCTCTTGCTCACTCTCTCTGTTTTATCAGCCCTAATGAAGCAGTATTCCTCATCGATCCTGCTGATTGCCAGCCCATTCCTTTTGTTTGTTGGCACCGAGCCATTCAGCCGCACTCTGACAGCTCAGCTCGTCTAATTAGCTCTGTTGTTCTTTTCCCCATGTTTCACCACGTTGCAAGTTCAGTTGAAGTTGCCACAAACTTAATCCTTCCATAAATTCACGTTCTTAAGCTGTCTTTATTGAAGAGAGGAAAGGCCTTGTGTGGGGACAGATCTTCAAGACCTTAACATCTGACCTTTGTATAAACTCTTTTTCCTGAGAAACTGTGGCAATACATCTCTGGATTTCTTCATCATATCTGCTCTACACCTTTTTCTTTGAAATGAAAATTCAATACAATGATCTTGCTGTTGAGTTCTGCATGCCATTGTGCAGCATAGAAACAGTGCTCACAGCTTAGCAGCTTTTTCCTGTCAAGAGAACCTGAACTAAATGTTCTTAAAAGCATTAAAAAAAAAAACCAAACAACAAAACCCAACCGAGCAAACGAAAACAAACAAAACCAAAAAGCTCAGAGATGGGGGCACAACCAGTGCTGCCATTGCAAACAAGTTCATCAGTCATCTGAAGGGTACTTGGATTGTAGGCCTGTAACACCTTTTATATTTGGCTGTTAAAGAGGTCACAGGCCTAAGAGGGCAGAAGTTGAGTTGTGTTCCTTACCTTGTTGAGGGCTTTGGAGATTCCTGTTGGTTAACATTCAGCAGAACCAGCAAGTCAGACTGCATTCCAGGTTGGGTACTTCTTTAAAGGAAAAAAAAAAAAAAAAAGCAAAAAAGTGGGAAGTTGGCTGTACACCCTGGTCCTGCAATTTTTCATTCCTGCATTTGGCTCAGAGGAATAAATTCACCAACAGGATTACTCATTAGTATAGGTAGGCACGTGTGTAAATTTTGCCCATTTAGTGATCAGCTGTGCTTATTCCTTTCCTTGAAGTTTAGCTTGTTTGCTTATGGAGTTCACGTGGGTAAATTCAACTTGATTTCTGAACATCAGAAGATAATGGAGATGTTATGTGCAATTCAGCTGGCAGCAACATCACCTTCCACAGAAAACCTTTGAGTGTTATTGCAGACAACAAAAGATACACTAATATAACCTCAGTGATGTCAGTGATAATGTGTCTGTGAAGGTGTTCTGATCAGCTACCGGAAAGAACCATATTTGTTAAGAAAAATAGTATTTTTTCATTTACAATATTTACTCTTAAGTACAGTTTTTTTCAGTGCTCTCTTTTACAGAATTATTCACTTGAGGAGCTGGCTTCCTATGAACAGGCGCACAAAAGGATTAGGATGTCAGAACTGAACAACAATATCCATATAGTGTGCAATGCAGGCCTTTCCAGTTTCACTCTGTCAACTCATCTTTCAGATGAAGCTTACATTTAGAAAACCTGTTTATCAGAAAATTGCCCTGTTCTAAACAGGACAGTTGAGCAAATTTTCACTGACTGGCTAATGGTCAGTAGCAAGCATATAATGTCGTTTGCAACTCAAAACGTGGGTTTTTGCCCTTTAGCAAATTGTGGGACTGCGTAGTTTACATCCAAACCAATGGATTTGTAACATTGTTGAAGCATAAAAGTTAAAACTGACTGTGAGTGTAAGATACCTTTAAGATGATGGTAATTATGCATATGTTGCCATTTATATCTGTTGCATGACCAGCTCTTGAAGTATCTGATGAAGTGTGTCTGTGTATGTGTATGCAATAGGTTCGTCCTCCAAGACCTCATGTTGTTAAGAGACCCAAGAGCAACATTGCTGTGGAAGGACGAAGGACTTCCATTTCCAGTCCGGAACAGTAAGTACTTTGCAGCTCTGCTGCTCTGCTTCTCTCCAGTTGCGTTAATGTTAGCAGACTGTATATTCAAAATTAAAAAAGAGAAAAAAAGAACTACAAATCCTCAGTGATCTACAGCTCAAAGTTCAACATTTTTAGAGCAATTTAGAGGAGCAGTGAGAAAGCATGCCCTGGCACTTTCCAGATATCCAGCATGGTGACAGTACACTCTTGGTGCAGGAAATCACACTGGACCTCGACTCAGGGTGACAGGACAGTTGCACTGATCTGAACTGTCACAGAGATTTCCTCGTCAGTCATCTCCTCACTGCAGCACAAATTGCATATCTCATAGCCACTTGGAATTACCTGCTTACGTTCCAGTCTGTGGTGGCCTTATTCTAAGTAAAGTGAAATGCTTTAGCTGATGCCCAAGATTCTAGGGTATTTGTTGTATCTGAAGAGAAGAAAATCCCATAAAAAGAAAAGTGGTTTGTTTCTTTAAGCACTCCTTTTCCCAGATGGGTACCACTGCTAGCACCGCTGTTCATAAGGAAAGAGAGTTGGAGGTTGGGTATTTTCCCCTTTCCAAATTATATGCTTGGAGCTTCTTTTCCCAGTCATTTTAGAATGGAGTGGAATTCTGACTTTTGGCTAGAAATGAATGGTAACTTTAAATTCTACAGCTTCATTTATTCATTTTATAGTGGAATTTGGTTGCCCTCTTGTGGAGTAGATTGCAAATCCTGTCAAAGGGGGGATATGGGGAGGTGGCTGTCTGTACAAAAATTATTGGAATTTTTATAAAGTTTTTTCCTTAATATTTAATATGACTCACTGCATGGTTGATGTACCAGGTGGAAGATAATGGAGTCAGTTTAATCACTGTGTATGTTTCTCATGAACTACTATGCGTGTTTTGATTCAGAAGCTGCTCAATGATATTCCATTGTGGCTTCCTGATAACATTTATTTTCAGCTCCTGCAGTGTCTGATTGAAAATAAAGAAGTATGAATGACAGGCATAATATTTACGCTAATGCTAGTAATATGTTAAATTACAAATATTATTTTTCTTGATTTTAATTGATAGCTGTTAATTTTAGTGAGTCTGTACATTTCAGCTGCTTTCACACATTTTATATATTTTTTGGGTGGAGATTATTGGTGGTAATCTACCAAAGATAATGATGGTTCTCTGTAGATGTAAAGCTGATGTATTTTTCTCTATGATCATTTTAGTACTGAGAGATTTTTCCATCTTAGCGATGTGAAAGAAAACCAAGTAATGTTCCTAGAACCTCTGGCATTTGCTGTGCAGTACCAAGACTTGGACTTTTCCTTGCCTGCCCCAGCTTCAATATTTTCTAGTTCAAATTCAGTGGCTCAGCAGCTACTGATGTGTTTTCATCCTTTCCTTTCATCAACTTCAGGTGGCAAAACAAATGTGTACAGAACTCCTTCCAGACAGTTATTTGTAGAATATTACAGCCAACCAGATATCCTGTAATGTGCGTGGTTAGTTTTAATACAAACAAGTTAGAAAGGCAGGAGGATAAGAACTATGATTTGGGATGTACAAGTGGGGGAAATGTAACCTTCAGGGCACTGACAGATACAGATCTTCAGCGCAGAAGGAAATATATGAGACTTGGAATTTCTGCAGTTGGCGAAACCACAAGCCAGCCTGAATTTGTTGTGATGGCAGAAATATCTGCAAGATCATGCAGGTGGCTCGCAGTGCCTTGGAGACAGGGAAAGGAGCACTGATCGACCTTCTTCCTGGCTATTTACCTCAAAATGGTATTTTGAATAAACAAAAGGTAATTTTTAAAAAGTAATTAAATATTTATAATGACATTTTCCACAAACATTTTTTCTATCCCTTTACAAAATAATTTTCATTTATTGTTCTAAACTAAAAATATAACACCAGTTCTATCTTTAAAGAACATGCATTATTTTTCTCCCTCTTGGATCAGACTGTAATGAATGAAAACACTACAATTTCTATTTTTGCTGTTGTAACTTGGTAGCATTCAAGTGCTCATACTGTAGATCAGAGGAGATTCCGTGAAAGCCGCGGCAGCACTGAGAGTGCTTTTTCTTGACCTGAACTTAACCAAAATATTTAGCTTAATTGCATTGGTTCCAAAGCTAATTATTAGCCAGTTATGATCAGGAGCTCGTATGGAGGCTCTGCTTGTAAGGAGAAGCATCTGCTCCAGAGAAATTTCTTTTTTATAAACTAGCTTTACATTTTTGTCTTGAACTGATTGATGATGTGAAAGCTTCAGAGCCGTTTCCCAGGCTGTGGTCACCACTCAGACTTGGGCTTGCATCCTGCTCCTGGCTGCTGGGACGGCGTCCCGGCGCTGTGGCACAGATCACAGGCAAGTTGGTTTCAGTGCAGCTTCCTTTCCTTCCATGACGGTGCCTGTTATTTCTGAACAGTCAGCCAGCACGTAGATGTCCTTTCAGCTGTTAGATTTATTAATGCATTTCGTACAATATTAAGAATTTTGTATCTTAAGTTATAGGAGTCAGTTTTTTAAATCTGTGCAAAAGAATATTATTGTAAGAATGCAGGTGCTCATTTTCTAACCAGTCTTCCATTAAAACTCGGGAGGGTGGGAGTCTTGTTAAACCTTCATATTTAGAGGAGCTGGTGGAAGAGTTATTTTTTTTCCCATTACAATTTTCAGTGAGTTTCTTTCCATTTCAATAGAAACGTGGCATTTTTGTTTTGTTTTGCAATCAGATAAAAAAAGCAAGGCTTGTGATGTACAAAGATTCTTCCAAATTGCCATTAAACCTAAAATGCATTGTTTAAAAAAATATTATTAAGCAGGAAGAACCTGAGAGCTCAGAAAACATAGGGTTGCCATTTGAGGCAATACTAAACGTGTGGACACATCTCCTTAAGCACAAATTAGGTGTTCACAGAAACAAGGTGTTGCGTTTTTTTACAGATAAGCAGTTTTTCAAGAGCTCTCTTTTACACCACAGCAAGATTACCCATTAAGTTCAGAATAGGCTTCCAGAGAGCTCTAGGATCTGTTCTCTAAGTACTGGCTTACTGAGGAGCTGGCATCTAGGGCATGCAGAGTGGGAGGAAATTAAAATAGGAAATCAGAGGGTCAGGCTCACAATTAACAGCATGTCAAAAGGGTCTTGGGCTGGCTAAACCCGTGTCAGTGCTGCAGCAGTTCATTATGACTTTCCAGAACTCCTGTAGGACTTAGAGAAGCTAATGGTTTTCTCTTATATCGTATGAATGAAATTAGACTGCAGTGCAATAGTAGGTTATTACACTGAATTTAGCATGAAGTCAGCATGACGGCTGTGTTAAATGATACAGGCTCATAAAGCCCATTAACTTCCAGTTGATGTAACCAGGCTCTCGGAGCTCTGCCACACAGAATTTGTGTACTGTAAAGCTTTTTAAGGCATCACTTCAAGCAAGGGTCTCTGCTTAGGAAAAAGCTACACCCGCAAGTAGTCATTTGAGCAAGGTTGGCTGGAATCCAAAGGACAGTCCTGTAGACTATAGCAGATAGATTGGTTGCATGGCTTTGATTCTTCTGCCACAAGAAAATTGATTTATAAAAAGTTACATTCAATAAAGGTGGTGCCAAGAACGCAGATGGCCCAGCAAAAGGACAGCAAGTGGGGAAGATGCACACTGAGAGCAGCCGTGCTCTTTGTACGTGGCCAAGCAAAAACCTTTGGGAGCCTTCCCAGATTCCTTCCTGTCTCTCCCACTTTTCCTGTAGGATATTTTGCAGGAAACAGTTCTGGTGCTTATTTCTGCCATCTACCTACCAAATGTGTGCAGCTTGCCTTTGTAAAGAGATACGGCTATGATATCTGTAGGGGAAATTGGTGAACGCGTACTTATTATTGAGAAATAGGATGAAAATGTGAGATGGCTTTGTAGAATCTTGCATCTTAGATCTGTCAGAGCAGGCAGAGGTGTCATCCAGCTTGTTCCCACTTTAAATCCTTTGTTCCTTTTTTTAACTTTGTGGAAATTGCATAGAAAGTTGAGTCAAACTCTGAGGCAGTTACCTGCCCTGACTGCTCCCTGTGATCACACAGTGATTTCTGTTATCTGATTGGTTTACTCATAATTTTTTAATACTTAAAAATATGCTTTATGCTAATATTTTAATTTTTCTTGGACTGTTCTGCTTCTGTGAAGATTCATAGTATGCAAAGTGTCACTTTAAAAAATAAAATACTTTACTGTTCCTGTCAGCTCACACTCAGGTGTGCTGAATATGCAGGAAGGAATTCCAGGGACAGGTCTGTGCTTTGTTCGTAGTGAAGAGTTATGGGGCAATCCCCTCAGTCCCAAATCTCTTATTTCATACTGGCAAGAAAAAAACCAATGCATCCAAAACCCTCATTCTTTTCATTTTACTGTCTAAGAGGGACAAATTCCTTAATTCCCTGGAGTAGTGGCACAGGTATTCTTTAAAATATAAAGTATAAATCCTTCCTCAAATTTGGGAAGTCCTTTTCAGGGGAACAATGGCATCAAGACCGACATTACTCCATTGTATCATCATCTCTGTAATCAGGAAAAAGCAAACAGTTGATAAAATACACAAATTTTTTTTTTTCTGAACTACCTTTTAAAATTATTACAGAGTTCTCCTTATTAATGTCCAAATCCTGTACTCACATTTTCAGTATGTATTTTTTCTATCTCAAGTACATTTAGGTGTCAATTAAATTTGAAATATCTACATTTGTCAGCATTTCATTTTTGGCCAGTGTGATGTGCTGCTGATTTGTCCATGCATCCTGACACATGAAAAAAGCTCCTGAGATGCAGATCTTCCTCATTAAAAAAGAAACCCATACTATCATAATGGTACGCAGAGCCATGGAGCGCATCCCCAGCTTTATTGCACTGTGTTTCTGACATGATATTTAAAAAGGAACAGCCACGGCTGTCAGTACTGTCATATGCTAGTGCTAACCGAAGACATGTTAAACTAAACATTAGAAAGAGATCAGCAAGTCATCTGCATGGTAACTCAGCTAAGAGATTAGGTAGGCAGGAGCTGGTGCAGTCATGTGGAGATGATGAGGGTTGTAGCTGTGACGGACACATCCTTTCTTCCCTCTAAGGCTGCAGCAGCGCCTGCCTTGTAGCCGGGCTTGCTGTGACCTGCCTTTCAGAGACAGCTCTTTGTGTATGAAATCCTAGCAAGTGGTGGGTGGCAGACTGCAGGAGAGTTGGCGAATTGGGTTAATGAGGGAATCGGTACTTTTTTTGGATTCCACTGCCTCAAGCTAATGAAAAATTTAAACTTGGACGATTTTAAACTGTTCATCCCTTATCTGTGGCCACAATCTGTTTCAGAGAACGCTGACGCTGAAGCTGAAGCGCTTTCTTTTTTCTAATTAGGAGATCCCACTTTCAGGAGTCTTGCAACAGCAACAAAAGCCTGCATGTTATCTTACAATGAATGTGATCCTGTTGCACTGGCCTGCGCCGAGGGGCAAATGATGAATTAGCAAAAGAGATCTTATTTCTTCAGAGCTCGTTTTGTGCATACACACACAGACACAACACGTTTGAATTTGGCGTGGTCTGAAGGCAAACAAAAGGGATCAGAGGCGGTGCTGCGAGGGCAGCGGCACCTGAGATCTGCTGCGTGCCATCGCCAGGCGTACGGCCTGGCAAAGATGTGTGGGCAGTCAGCATCGCTCCTGATTTCCAGAAAACAATTCTAGATTTGCTTGAGTCGTATTAAATGTTACTGTACTTCGCAAAGAGAAAAAGCTCTGTGTGTGTATATAAGTTCAAAAAAAAATCTGTAAGATTCTAATATAAATCGATATACTCTTTAAGCATCTTTGCTTTCTAAAACTCTTTTAGATAATTATTTTTTTTATGCAAGTTGAAGCCTTTGGATAGCAGTCTCCCTTTTAGCAAAAAAAAAAATTAAAAAAAGTTTAAAAAATGGCCATTTTTTCCTAATGCAGTGGCAGCTCCCTCTCTTTCCCTGGATGCCTATTATAGCATGAGAGGAAAAGAACAGCTATGCAACAGCTTTAATTGGAGTACCACAGACTATGATTTAACACTATCAGCTGCATCTGCTGCCACCGCTATTTTAGACTTTTTATTAATTAGCTCTGACCTGATTGTGAGTAACATTTATTCACGGTGGCAGTTTGGGTCCCCTTGAGCTGTCACTCACAGTGTCCAACTTCTCTTTTTCTGACCTAATGTTTGGGACTGTTTCTCAGAACAGTTACATAGTTATTTAACAATTAGACCAAAGAACTAAGAAACACTGAAGGCTGATTATGAATGCGGGAGCAACTGTATCTGTACTATAAAAGTAACAGATCAAATTCCTTTTCTTCCTGGCTTTTGGTCCTCTTCTGCAGTGTATTCTCTTCTTATCTGTGGTGTACGTAGCTGTGAGGTATGTTACCACTGTTCTGTTGCTTATGGGGTCGTGACCTATCCTTTGTTCCCCACGATGAGCCTGATGCTGCTTACATTGAAGTAACAAACTTTATTGCAGACCTCAGTATTAGCAAAACTAAGCTCCCATCTCAGTTGTCAGTCATGATGTACGTTTTGATTCAGTACAATAGCTGGGATTTTCTCAGTGATATGTGACTGACAAAATGCGGGCAGAATTGTGGATTTCTGTATTGGTTCTATTGCAACAGGGATGTGATTGCAGGTCTTAGCACCCTACCCTACTAGATAACCCTAGAAAACCCAAGGTTTTTAGAAGAGTTTTATTTTCTGCCTAGACAGTACAGCTCAACACATGTCTGCAGAGCTCTTTGCAGTGGCACTCAGTCACGTTCAGAAATTACTTACAGCCTATGAATCACTTGGTTTTCTCTCTCCTCTGCAGCTTGCAATGTGACAACTTGATAACTTCCTTTTCTCTCCCTGTTTCCCTCAGCCTTGTAAAGCCTATGCGACACTATACAGTCTTCCTCTCTGAGGACTCTTCTGATGATGAATTTCAGCAGGAAGAGGATCCTGTATCTGGCTTCTCTGAAAACTTTTTCTTCTCTGCTCCTTTTGAATGGTCTATCCTTTATTCTTTCATTGTATTAATTCAGTCTTTAAACAATGGTTTTTGCATTGGTCAGGGTGCCTGCTTCTTGCAATTTTGGAAATAATCTTGCAATCTTTGTACAACACTTGATGAATGTTCTGCATTTCTCCTGCTTGCTTTCATATTTAAAGGCATGCAAAAATATGCTTCTGCATGAAACACTATGCAGTAATGCACAGTTTATTGCGTTACGTTCGAGTTGAGCTCTGTAGGAGGTTCCTTCCACTTGCCCTTTGTTCCAATGTGCTGCTTGTGTTCCTGTCCAAACCTTCTGCCACTCTTCCTCGTGCAGCGCTAACTGTGCTGTTTGGATTGTCCTGTGAGCTTTATTTCAGCGCAGCCATCAGTTGTTCCAGTTCCAGTTGTGTGCTCCCTCAGGTACTGGTTCCTCGGTGACTCAGAGCAGTCACCATGCAGAGGTCCTACGAGGGTTTTGAGTACAACCTGACATAGAATTATACAAGAAATAGCAAGCTGTTTGTTGGGTTTGTGTGCAGGGTTCTTCAGTGTTTCAGTAATTTTGCAGTGTGATTTCATGCTTAGCAGATGAGCATGTAGAATGTGAGAGATTAAAGATGCAATCAAGATTTGCAAGATCATTGTTTTCCTGAGGAGTGCCCCATCAGCTGTCTGGTTACTTACATTATTACATTCATGTGTTGCTAGCTGATTGCCTACTACTTATTTGTTGATGAAGGAAGTAAGGACTTTATAAATTTGTGTGATAAGGGTGTGTTATCATAAAATACGGAAAGAAGAGGAGGGTTCTTCCATATTATCCTTGGCTTTGGAGGTCTCACAAATAGTTTCTTTTAATTGAAACCTTGTTGAAATGCCATGGTAAAATTGGCTGCCAGTCAAATCACTGCAGATAAGTGTGTCACTTCTTGTTATTAATTGGATGTGCATTATGCTGCTGTTCTCTGTACACAGAACCTATATGCAAATCTGCTGTTGTTCATTTCTTTTTGCTGAGGCATGTACAAGAAAAGCATCTTGCTAACTCGGCCTTGGCTGTAAATGTAAAATAGGTGTCTCCATAATGGATTGTGGTGTTTCTTGATAACATGACACCAGTACAAACATTGGAACTCTGCACAGTGTTCCCAATTATTGCAGGAAAACACTGAATTATGTTTTGTGCTGAGTTAGCTTGAAACTGGGAATGTAAGTGGCTGCAGAACACCAGCACTTTGTGGTGTGCTTGCTCTGACTTCCTGTGTGCAAGGCCTGAGCACAAGAAAGCCATCTGCCTGAGTGGGAAGGGCCAGGCTGTCACAGCAGAGAGCTGGCATCCATCTATTCCTGCTTTGGGAGACTTGGCTTATCAGTCTGTCTGTAAGTGCATCACCACAGCTTTCCTCCAAGTACTTCCATCTTCCATTTTTTTTCTTCTGAAAACTCCTTGAGTGCCAAAGTCATCTCTGTATGTCTGCCCTCAGTCATTTTGCTCACATGCCTGCTGTTCATGAGATGCTGTATGCTGCATTTTCCTACCCAAAAACAGTTTGTTTGAGCCATCCAGCTCCTTGGGAAATAGTTGTCTTTAAAAATAAGAGAAAGGCAGTCATTTGCAGCATGATTTTTGTTTTCCTCTCTTGTAGGCCTCAGCCGTACCGGGCTCTGAAAGAATCTGATAGTGCTGATGGGGAAGAGGCTGTCAGTCCAGAAAAGGCAAAAGAGCCTCTGCCTCCAAGCCCTCTCCTCTCCAGCAACGCTACAGAAATCAACCTCCTTGAAGACATTTTCCCTAACTTAGAGGTAGAAACGCAGCCTCAGACTCTCAGCCAGGCTAAGAGCCTGGAAGACCTGCGGACTCCAAAAGAAGAGGCAGATCAGCGATGCACGTTTGATTACCAGGTTTGGACAGAGTTCTGTATGCCCTGGGGCAACTTGCAAAGAACTAGGGTTGTCTGTCTTCCATTATTCCTTGAATAATATTTAGTTAGTATTGAGTAGGTGCATCCATTTGTCCATGTGTTTCAACGTTCCTTTCTGAATTAAGAAACTATTGAAATGAAACTCAGTTGTCAGATAGTGGCTTTTTTCATTAAAACATCAGTTGGACAATCTAGATTGCTGAAGACGAATATTCTTTGAAGAACTTCACTGAATATGTACAGCTGAGAAAGTGGCAAACTCTAACAGGAAAGAAAAGGATGTAATTTCTACCTTAAAGTAATATTTAATTTAGTGTTAGATCCAGATGTTTCATTTGACAGCTTTTGCTGTACAACAAGTGAAGTTTTTCCACTTCCGTACCCTAGATATAGATGTGTGCTCCTTACTTGGCTAACAGCAGATGCTACAATATATCACAGCTGAACAACTTCTTAGAGGAAGAGCTGTAACTAACAGTGTGGAGTTCTGCTTCTGCTTCCCTGCCTGTCCTTCTTGGCCATATGCAATTGTCCCTCTCCTTTCGGTGTTCACTCTGTGGACAGATCTTTGTCCACTCACAGCTGAGCAGCCTGTCTTCAGGCTGATCCATGCTGAGAGGAGATCAGTGAAAGTTAACGTTGTTTTCTTGCAGAGAATGGATCTTGCTGGGTCTGAGAGGAACAGGATTGTGCCACCAATGAAGCTGTCTCACCCTTACAACAAGCTGTGGAATATGGGTCATGATGACATGGCTATTCCTACCAAGTACTCCCAAAGCTCACCAGAAAGGCCCCTGACTGCACTTGGCAATGTACCACCAATCACAAGGAGACCCCGGAGCAGAGACAGCATTCTGGCTTCTGCAGAAAAGGATGACTCAAATCCTGCTGCTCAAGGGAATATCACCATTCCTAGGCCACAGGGAAGAAAGACTCCTGAACTGGGGATAGTGCCACCGCCGCCAGCACCCAGGGCTTCCAAGCATCAGACTCCAACTGGGCCAACAGAAATTCTCAGTGCTCACACAGGATGTAGCCAGTTGGTTTCAGATCTTATCCCGGAGCCCTTAGGAGTTGCTAGGTTGTCCTTAGAACCTGAAGTCCAGCAGTCTGTAAATTATTCCTCTTGTTCATCTCAGCTTTTGTCCAGTGCTACCAGCACTGCAGAGATGCTCCAACCTGTCAGGGTGAAGACAGATAATACAGGTAATGAAAGTGACTACCTTCTGAATCTGCTGGATCCATTAAAAGCAGCCAGCTGGCAAAGCAGTGGCCCCCAGCAAGGTTCCTGCAGCCTGCAGAGCTCAGTCACTCCACCTTCTGGAGCTGGCTTTATATCAGTGGCAAGTGACTTTGTGCCTCCTCCAGCTGCACCATTTATCCAGTCACTCAGTTATCCTTCCCCAGCACTGCCACCTTTTTTACAGGCATCTCCTAATCCATTCACACAAACGGTGCCAGGACCTCTTTCAGTGTCTCTTGTTAGGCCCCCAAGGGGCTCTTTCACCCCCACATTAGGTCATGCTTATAGTTCTAGCTTCATAACACCTAATTCTAGTTTATATCCACCACACAGACCTCAACCAAACATTTCAACATTGTCCATGCCTAACTTGTTCAGCCAGGCTCCAGCAATGTCACCAGCTGGCTCCTTACTGCTGCAGAGCCACAGCCCTTCTCCAGCGAGCTCTCTACAGCCAGCATGTTTAAGTGGTCCTTCTAAAACCAGAACGTTGCATGTGGGCAAGTCCACTTCCAAGGCAGATACCCAACAAGCACTAGCTCTTCTGTCTAATGAACCCCCTTTGATCCCTTCCAGGCCAGCTAAGGGCTTAGAGTCAGTGTTACTGTCCTCAAAACCTGAGGAGACAAAAGATCCATTTGAGGATTTGTTAAAAAGGACCAAGCAAGATGTGTCATCCACACCAGGTAAGGTTGAACAGCTCAGAAGGCAATGGGAAACCTTTGAATAATGTTCCCAGTGGTCTTTTGATGTCCCTTTGGAATTGACAGGATGTTTTTGTTTTCTTTTTGAGCCAGCATACAACCAAGCATTTCTTTTATGGCTGCAGGACCATTGCCATGCTGCAATTCACATGACTGCTTTTTGCCCAGAATTTGTTCTGCTTGGGAGTTCCCATGTTGTTCTGATCCCTGCAACTGTTTCCTCACTTTCTGCCACTAAACACACTCATGACTCTTGCACTGATCAAAGCATGAAGGTGGTTGGTTTGGAATTGATTTGGTTTGGTTTTCCACGCATCGCTTTTCAGTCAGTACTACTGAAGCAGAATTTACTCCATGTATTTTCAGCCCTTAGTGCAGCCAGCAGCATGACACAGCACACCATGCCAGAGTTTTCTTGCTGCCTGTCTGAATGGCGTTCAGCTCAGTTTTTCCTGTGTTGCATACATCACTATAATATTTTGCTTTCCCGTGTGGAGTGCAGCAAACAAACCCAGACTTATGGGCTGTACTGAGTTAATAATCCATTAGGTTCAAGTTTGTCCTGTCAGGCATTCATTAGGTCATACTACTGGGTGAACTTTTGTTGCAAATTTTTCATTTCCCTTCTCCAGTGTGCTGACACTGAGAGGTAATAGGGACCTCTGGTGTAGAATTGTCACAGTTCTTTGTTACAACAAAACCACAGCACAGAGCAGTTGCTCAGGGTTTGGTCCTGCAATCCTGTTGGGAAACTGGAAACACCAGCAATTGATTTTGTTTGTTTGTTTGTGTTTTTTGGTGGTTTTTTTTTTTTACTTTTTTGTTGTTGTTGTTTGATTATTTTTTGTTATATATATCAGAAAATAGAGTCCATAAAGAGTATCCTAGTATGTGTATGTTAATATTATATATAAACATTATAGATGGCAGTATATGAATGGGATGTAACAATGTCTTGATTATTTAAAAAAAAAAAGAGAAAAAATGGAGTATAAAAGCCCATGAGTTCAGGCTCATGAGTTCAAGTTAAATGCCAGTGTACTGACAAGATGGCCCAAGTGCAGCGAGATGAAAGCTGCAGTGCTTGTCTGTACAGACAGAAATCAGACTCAAGTGGAGCTGAGTAATCACATAATGCTGGAAGGCCAATCCCTGGCAGCTGCCTGTCACTGCTGGACTTCAGATGTGCTAACTGCTACCTTGAAGCAGTGGGATTTCACTCTGGTCTGCAAGGCTCTCCACTCCTTCAGCCTGTCTTAAAAACCACAATCCTCGCCCTGCTTTTGATGAGAACCATTTGCTGGTATAACGAGATGCTAACTGGACCATGAAAAGGACTGTGAGGTCACAGATACAACGATGCAATGAAAAGGTTAAAGGGTACGTTCATCCTGATTTTCTAAGACTCTTATCTATGGCAATAGTATCCTCAAGAAATTTCATCTTAATCTTAGCAACTCCTTTAAAACCTGCTGTCTTTGCAGTGATCATTTCTGTTTTACTTAAGTGGTGCTTTTTTTGGATTTGTTTTGTATTTGGGCAGAGTCACATTTAAAACATCACTCCATCGAGGTAATCACATCACCATTAAGCCTTTGATAAAGGAAATCATTTTGAACACGTGGGGAAATTCTTGTAAGCTTTATCAGAATTATTTCCAATGTATCTATTTTATTCATATAATCTTGGAGGTTTTCTTACTCTAGTGTATGAAAATGGCTGTCTATGCGTTTGAGTCTGTGCAATACAAAAGAGAAATACTCCTAATATCTGAAATGCAAACAGTTTGAGAAAGACCATAGTGTTGCATCAATATTTCTGTAAAGCACTGTTACTCTTACAAGCCATGCAATTGAATTTGTATTTTCTTTTTGTGCTGGAAGACAGATGGTTTTAGTATTGCATAGTAAAATATTTAAAGTCTAAGACAATAGCTCCATTTCGTTTTATACAAACATGTACAGATCCAGTCTGGAATTTGCGGGTTTCCTTTAGTGTGAGTTAGATGGCAGAAAAAAAAACCTTCCTCACTTGTGGTGGATCCATACAAGCACCACTATGTAGCAGATGATGTGCCATTGGAATTTTGCATCTTTTTGTGAGTTGTTTTTTTCTCCTCCCTTCTTTTTCTTGCCACACATTGATTTTTTTCTCACCTGCAGTGAATGGTCTGTGCTGCCTGCATTTTTTCTGCTTTTTACATGTGTGTGAAACTCTCCAACAGGAGATTGACATCTGCTCCGTTTCCTCTCTGTTTCGGAGGTGATAAAGTCTGTCAGTAACACAGGACTGCCATTTTTCAGGGAAAGTAACATCCCTTTACCCGACCGTACGAGAGGTTGGGTCAGTGACACTGCAGAAGGCTGTGTGCAGCAGCTTATCTTTTGTTAAACAGGAATGTGTGACGTGCTGCCTTCAAAAGAGCGTGTAAGTAAATGATGGCTGTATGTTTCCCAAACTCTGTCCATTTGCACGAGAGGATTTATGTTAGTTTGTCATTTTTTAATGTGTTTTGTGCTTTTTCTATGCTTACCCTGTAGGCTTTATGACCAAAGTGCTTTTTCCAGCACTGGCAGATTAATTGCTTTGTGTATGAACACAAAGCCTGTTAGCTGCTGCTTCTTACAACATCCAGGTTTGGAAAAACCTGTTTCACTTTGCTTGTGACTGTTGGAGGTTAACACATGTATTTTTTTAAATCTGCACTGTGAACAAGAGCTGCTCTGGTCCCCCAATGTCCTTCAGGAACTTAAGAAGTTTGTGGCAATGCAGGAGATGAATTCCCACCCTGGAACTGCCTGGTTCCACCACGCTCAGCTCTGTGATAATCCTGTGCCCATGTTTTCAAATGGTGCAGCAGCTTGGCGTCATAAAACAAACGTAAGCATGTGATTCATTGTGTAGCACTGTAAAATTAATTGCTTAATAGAGTTAAACGTTTTGGCAGAGTAGGGGCTTTATGTAATCTCACCACTCTTTTAATGGATGCATAAAACTGAAGCAAGGGCATATGCCTACAGTTAGTTAATTTTCTGTGGAATGTTTGCTTAAGTTGCCAGAAACTGAACGTATTTTCTCTGAAAGAAAGACTGAGAATTGTCTTCTCAGGAGCATGCACCAAATTTTTTCACATTTTATAATTTAAATCCATTCCCTTTTGGCCCATTGCTCTGCAGCAAGCACTTTGATTATCTGTCTCTGTTTTCAGGCTCACCTGGTTGTGTTTATTGCAGCAGTTACCTCAGTGCCAAAGTGGTCGTTACATCCCATGATGCTGATGTGTTGCTGTTACATGGAAGCAAACTGGATGTGCAGTTTAGTCGTGTCAGGTGTACCTCAGTGGCTCTGGGTGTTCCACTGCACAGGGATGCTTACAATACCAAGCAGTCGGTGCAGCCGTTTCAGTTATAGTCATTTATTTCCACATTCTAGCCTCCCTTCCAGGTGCTCCAGTTCAGGCTGCTCACTTTGAGCTCTGTCCATTAGCAGCTCTCCTGCCAGGAAAAGAGCTTGCAGCTGTCCTGCAGCTGGAGCAGGGCTGCCACCAGCAGCTCCTGTGGCACAACTGCGGAGCGAAGTTCCCAAGACTGCATGGGGTGAGCGGTGCAGGGTGCAGCTGTGCCTCTGCTCTGCCATTGCTGACAGCAGCACAGCCTGAGCCACTTGTCCTTACACAGCACATCTCTGCATCCATCCCTGTGATGCACTGGCTGAGGCATCAGGTCAAGAGCCCAGCTGGCCCCACCTCCAACTTCTGCCTCTGGCCCCTGGCAGCTGGGAATTACAGAAGAAGTCTTCAGACTCAGGGAGGTAGGATCTGTGAAGTCTTTTTACAGAGAAAATGTTATTCTGAAGGCTTGAATGTGAACTTCCTTTGACATTTAGTCCCAGCTGTGGGCAGAATATCTCCAGCTACATCGGGTCAGATGATGTAAAGACTGAAGTGTGGTCCTCTCTGTTTTTTTCCCTTCTGCTGGAGAGTGCTGGCCCCCATTTCTCCAGAAGAGAACTTCTGCCACTGCAGAAATCTGTCCTGCCTTAGGCTGCTACGTAGGCCAGGGCTACGCAGATTTTGTGTCTTTGCTCATAGCTGTGCAGGTGAATGGTATCACTGATAGCTCAGCGCAGTGTGTAGTAGCACATACTTCAGTATAGCTTAACAGAGAATGCAACAGGTTCAGTAGCTCCCTTCTTTATTTCTACAATAGGACTTCAGTAACTGCTGTGCAGATTTGCTGTTTAGAGTTATGGTGTGTGACAGAAATAATAATAATGAGCAACTTAATTAATGCAGCACGGAAACTTGTGGCTGAGCAAACTCTGTTACAGACCAAAATCAGCAACCTAGAAATCAAGCAGCGATTTGCCAAGAAGTGATCACAGATCATGGTAACTAGGTCTATTTTTATACATGTTTTATTGTAAACTTATTTTGAGGGACATTCTAAATCTTTTTTTTTTTTTTTTAATTTTTTTTTTAACAAATTATAAAGTTTACAATTAGAAAAGAAATCAGGATCACAACAATTAACTACAGCAAATCCAGTTTTGTGAAAAAATATATTCAAAAATTAAATATAAAAAGAGAGTTAAGTTCATTATTGAAAAAAAAAAAGCTTTCATAACTTATTTTGCAGAAATGCTCAAGACACTGACAAAGTATTTTTACACTTATCCTAGTACTGGCTTTGGGTGCTTGAAATATAAACTTCTGCTCTATTAATCCTGTAAAGCAACTGAGCAGCAGCCTTCCTGCTGACTACCCCAAGAACAGCAGGAGATGCAGACAGATTCACTGCTTGCACCTCGCTGGCTTTTAGGTGTCCGCTGCTGGGGGACGTGCAGCTACTTACTGCCTTTCAAGATATTTCAGTAGCTCAGCAATAGTCAGTTCTTACATCACAATTTGTTTTTTCTTCTCAAATAATACAGGTTAGAGTAAAATTTGTTCATTCAGACCCTTTTGCTGCTTTCATTTTTCTACAATTCTAACACAAAAGAATGGAGCAGACCTAAAAAGTAGCAGTAATTCTCATCTCCTGGCACTGACCTGGAGGTTAATCAGGCCTGTTTGGGGAAAACCAAAAGCATATTTTAATCTTGCTGTTGCTTTATGGGATGAAGAAAAACCACACCTACCTTTGCAATTTAAGTAAAGATTATGCAGGAGGACTGTGACAGGACATGGGGCTCTGCCTCAGCCCCCTGATATGAGTGTGGGGTGCAAATCCTTTCTCCCCATGAGATAAACACAACCCTTCGCTTCAGACAGGGCAGGTCTCAGACCCAGCCTGCATTTCTGTTTCCATAGAGGAGACACAGTAAGCAGCTCTGCAGCCAGTTCTTCCCCTTCAGACCTGCTCTCCCAGAAAAGCACTGCCTGCTTCATTTGTTTATCCCCGCTGCCAGGGAAAATTGCACTCATGTTTTCTTAAGGTGTGCAGCTTAACTCCCCTGTAGCAAGGTGACTGGACAGTGTAACTGTCTCTATTCTAGAAGTATATTAGACCCTCCTAAATAGCATCTGGAAAGTACACAGAGCAAATAATTCATGTTAAAAGTAACAGCAGCATTGCCAATAAATAAAGTGACAGCAAGCTCCCTGAACTGCTGCTAGGTAATTTCTGCAGTTATCAGTACTATCCTCTCCAACTCCTGCCCAAGTCACAGCTGGGGTGGGATCACTGCACGCTCTTTCAACTCTTCCTAAACATCCAAGGAAAAGTGATCTTCATATGAGATGTGAAGTCTCACATTCTAATGCTTTCCTTTGTTCAGTTTTTTCACAGTTTTCATTGTTCACCTTACATCAACAGTTTCACACACACAGAAGACCTGCTCTTAACTGGACAGACCTGATCAGTACTTTGTCTCTTCCCTTTGCTTAGAATTACAGAAGAAATTAACAACTACGGCTTGAAAAAAAATAATAATCTGAGAGCAAAAAGAGCATAACAGGAGTGCATTTCTTCCTGTGGCAATTAGATTTGGTGTGCAGATTCACACGCTGCTTATTAATAGTATTCTGGAGATAAAAAAGCAGTCACTATTTTCTAAATATTTCTCACTGATACTTGTAGCAATTGTTGTGAAAGCCTGCTGATTTGAGACCTTATTTGGCCTGCTTTGCCATAGTTCTTTCTGCAGGCTTTACCACATTATGCTAGGGGAAAAAAATAGCGCAGTCATCAGCTAAAACAGTAACAAAGGAAGTAAAGCCACAAAATTAATATCCCTTTTTATAGCAAAAGTAGAAAATGAATGCTGAGCTACAACCCAAAAAATAGTCTTATCTTAAAGTTCAATATATTATTTATTTAATTTCCACTCTTCTGTATCAATGAGCCCCCAAACCTGGCTGTCCACAAGGGTACAGGTCTGGAAACAACTTCCTTGCCCCTCTTCACACAAGCAAGGATCATCTAATGTTCAAATGCTGAATCTCTTACTAAGGACTGTTGTGTGGTCATGCTACGTAATGTCAGCTCTTGACTCAATGCATTCTGCTCTGTGTGGATGGCAGATACTATACCTAGGAACACACGGGGAAAAAGTCAGCAGGCTCACTTCAGTGCTGTTGTCAAGTCTGATCACAAAACTGATCAGGTTTAATGTGCATAAACATTCTAGAAAGGTAGTTCTGTAGTTCTGTAACTGGTCACTCAGTCTTAAAAAGGCACTTAACATATTCCTATGTTTTACTCTAATCTTATGAAAAGATTTTAGTGTCTACTATAGCATAGTAGTACTTAACTCTGGTCCCATTATGGAAGGACAGCAGCAGTTCTGGGAATTATATTCCATCAGTCAGTCACCAGCCTTGAATTTACAGAGGGAGCACAGGCACATGTTTTTTTGAAATAAGTTCTTAATACTGTGGGTTGTTCCTCACCCTTAGACATTCTTACTTACCTGCGTGGTGGAGTTGATATTGACAGTTACTACAGGTATGAGCCCGTGGATGACTGCAGGACAGAGACAGTCAGTAAGGCTGGCAGCGTCACTTGGCCCTACCATCTCACTGACCTGCAGTACTGCATTCTGTTAGTAGTTCTAAAATCCCTCTCTCTGCTGTGCTACAGCCAACACTTCTCCTCCAGCAGCTCCTCCCAGATGCTTTTTCTCCCTGGGCTTCACTGTCCTTGCTCACAGACCAATTTTTTACAAAGCTTTTATGGAATGAGCTGTAATAACTTAACCAAGCTCTTTCAAGTGGTTGAATATTACCAAGTTAACAGAAGGCAGTTACCTGTGTCCTGGGAAGGAGCTTAAAGAAGAAAAGATCTGTCCTACAAAAAAAAAAAAAAAACAATACCACATTTCAAGACCTAAGACAGAAATACTGCAGCAGTTTGTTAAAGGATGACTTGTGACCCTAGTTCTTATATCAGCCTCTCTGTTGGTGGCAGCTTGATTACGTTCCACAATTCCACTCGAGCACCATCCTTTTCTTGCCGGCTTGGACTGTATCTTCCCTGAGTTGCTCGCCTCCTCTTCATGGCAATCACCGTGGCTGCACCAACTGCAAGGAGGAGGGCAGTCCCCGCAGCCCCAACTGCTCCCACAACGGAGGAGTTGCTAAGGTGTGCCCACAAAGGCTGCTGTGGTAGAAGACGGTGTTACTGACAGCTCCCATGGGGACAGGCTACATTTCATATCCCTCATCCCGTCCCCATAACCTCTCTCTAAGCTGCCATCACACTGACAACAGCAGTGTGTGACTGGAACTTCCCCCCTTTCACTGGCTGAGAACCACAGTCCCCTACAAATCCAAGCAATACAGAAGCAGTGTGGTGACTGCTCCCCACTTCCCCCGTTCACACAGGGGCCTAAGTTCAGTATTTGGCAACAGACACTGCAGGTACTTCCAGCATTGGTTCACAAACCTGCAAAATTCCAGCTGTACCTCTGTTGTGTGGTACCCGTGGGAATGTCTAACATTACTTCATAAACCAATGGTTTCAGTAATTTGTGACAGTTCCCTGTAACGCTGTGTCCATCACAGGGCAGGAGATCACAGCTGCTGTTGCTGTTGAGAATTGCTTTTTGAGAACAGATTTGAAAACCTCATATGCCTGAACTGAATAAGCTTTGAGCACATTAAGTTGATGACCAAAACAGAACAGTATATATAAACCAGTCATAAATACCCTCTGTCCAGTTCTTCTTACAAGTATGTACAGATCTTTATCTGTAAGTTAGTGCCTAATTTAACCCTACCTTTTAAAGCAGATTTAAATATGCCATTGCTACGTGAGAAGTGTAATGGAGCCAGAGGAACTTCAAAGCTGGTGCACTTCAACAGCTTCTACTGAGGTAAAAGTATGGGACAGCCCATGGGGCAGGAAAGAAGGAAGTAAAGAGGCTCACTGTGAGCCAGTGGTGTGCAGCTGACTCAATTAAATGAAACCAACTGGAACAGCCACTGCATAGACAGACTGCCTTGTTCTTCTAAATCCAGGTCTTCATTACCACGCCTTAAAGAAACTGAGACAAGAGTGGATCTGCTGCAAGTGCTGGAAGAAGATCAAGGTCAAAGCAGACCTTGCAGGTGTCTCCAGGGCAGTGCCTATATTAACCGCTCTTCGGGTGGCACCTTTAGGACACTGTCCATCTCCAGCCGAGCTCCTGCCACTTCTTGCTGACTTGGGCTGTAGGTTCCCTCTGATTGGCGCCTCTTCCTTGCAGTGATAATCATGAATATGAGACCAATACTGAGCAGCAGTAAAGAGCCACAGGCTACAGGGACAGCTACTTCAATTAGTGGGGAGGGGAAGAAAGCACCTGGAGTCCCTTTCTGTAAAAGAAATTAATGGAGAAACAATGAAACTCCAGTGGTTACAATAACCTGTCCAACAGCTCAGAATGGTCAGAATAGAGAGAAAAAAAGAAAAAAGGCAGTTGATCTGTACCCTAATGGAAAAGGACAGGAAGAGGGCTTGAGGGCATCTGCACAGAGAATGCTTATGTTCATTCTTTAATCTCAGCAAAAAATATATATTTTTTTAATGGATTACTTCTGATATAAAGAAAGCTACTAAGAGCTTCTGAAATTTTCCTCTAATTCATAAGTGGTGACACTCATCAGAACTATTCTCCAACTTCACCAAGCTGCCAGTTAATGTTAGGACAGTTATAAACACAGATTTACTGGCAGAACAGTTAAGTCAGTCAAGCAGGAAATGTTCAGAATGACCACAATAAAGGAAAGTTTGCTACCCAACACAGTAAATCCTAGCTGACATGGGGACAGCAAAACTAAATGCAGTTTATGAGACTAATCTTGGAGCTACACAATTGCTACAAAGAAAAGCTGTCCACTGCACACAGCTTGCTAATGAAGATAACTACTGCTGTTCTAACTGGAACAAATGGCTGTGTTAAGAGTCTGCCCAACACTTCAGACAGCATTAGATTAACTGAAACTATTCAAATAATATCACACTCCCTATTCTCTTCTTTCTATATGGTTTTTCACAGCAGGAAAAGATTCAAATCAAAGTGGGAATCTTAAGGAGCCTCTTTACTGTTATAAGACTAAAATATGTAGGTGTCACCAGTGTGATCTGACTAGCAGTTCAAAAAATTAACACTATAAAGTTAAACCAGACAAACATGAATTTTTCAGTAACACTACAATTTCCATGAGTAGGGGAATGGTATTAAAAAAAGTTCAGTGATGCCTCTAATGGCAGTGTGGAGCATTCATGCAGTGGTTACACAAACAAGGACAGGTGTAGCCATCTTGATGAGCTTTAGGACATCTGAGAGCAAGAGAGTTTAAACAGTATGAATACTGAATGGTGAGCTCAAAACTTTTAAGTTAGAAGGACATACTTTAATGTCCACACTATGTAAAAATACAATGAAACAGACAGCTTGCAGCAGGGAGATGTTAAATCAGTACGTAGATGGGAGATGGAGAAGATAAAAGGCTCAAGTACAGAGCAGAGAAACAGTCAAATGAGTATCTTGGTACTGGTAGAATTAAGGTGACAGGGAACAGCAACAACAAAGAATTTTTAAATGTGGAATTTTAACATTAAAAGAAACCTTTAACAATAAATCTAAAAACAAGAAACACTTCTGTTAAAAATACTATCTGCCAAGAATCCTAGCTTGAATATTTACTGCTTTTGGATGCCAGTCTCTGCCCACACCACAGAGCAATACACAGCAGGACTATTCCCAGACTACCAGGAAGCCCTTCTTCCATTTTCAAATGCCTGAAGTTCAAATTGATTTTGAGAATGCTGAAACTCAAGCCATGCACTAGCAATTAGTTCTAGTTTTGCACAAGCACGCAGATTAGTTGCACTTTACCAACGCTGCAGGAGTTTTTAGCAGCCTACCCTACTGCTTGTTGCATGCTCCTTATTTGCTGCTGTTGGGGGGAAGGAGAAAGAGCAAGAGAATGCAGTCAAGGCCTTTGCTTCTACAACTGCCAATAACAGCACACACGCCAGTTAGCCACAGCCTGTCTGTCCTCCCTGACCCCACCAAGGCACCATCCTTTAAAGAGGGAAAAGGCTGTTCTGCAGAAAGCAGTGGGTGTGATGAAAATGAACCCAAGGAATCTACAAATGTCCGGGGAGCAAAGAGATACCTGAAGGAGTCAGTGCATGCAAACTGGAAAGGTCAGGAGTGACCTTATGGTGCATGCATTACGTAGCCCTCAGTAACAGCAACAGCAGCAGACTCCACTTTGGTGCACAGCCAGATTCCATGCAGTATAGGTTAGTACATTCCCAGGTTACCAGACAAACTATCTGCTCATGCAACAGCTTTACAGGAAGAAAGCAAGTGAACGATGTAACAGCTTCAGCACAGGAAGGATTCCAGCCCCAACCAGCAATGCTTTGCTTATGCAGAAAAAGAAAAGCATTGCAGAAACTGCCCATCCAGGCAGTAGTAGACACAGCAGATAGAAGCATGCTACTTTTTCCTCTTCTATCACATTCAGCTTGATTTTATCTGACTTTTGGAGAGAGAAACTACTTTGTAATTAAGCTCATCCAAGACAAAATGGCAGCTTAAATTCCATTCTCCAAGAAACTGTGGGAGGGAGAACAAGGTGGTGAATAGAAGAGGGCAGAGTGAAAAAAATAAGGACACTGCCTTACTGTTTGGTGCATTACACATCTCTGTCGCACTCTGAACTCAGCTGGATCAACCATTCCTGGTTTTCCTGCAATTTTATACTGTCCAATAGCTTCTTACTTAATGTAAATGGGGAAGTTTTTATTCACTGTCAACTTGTCCTCCATATTCTTGCTGCTTCTTACTGCCTGGTTTACACTACTGAAGGTGAAAACAGCCTTAGCACTCAACAAGCACTACATTTGCTGCTGGTCATTTCCAGCTTCGGATCAAGTTTTTCTTCACTGTTCTTATTTGAAAAGAATATAACTAGAATATCTAATTTTCTTTTTGTACCACCTCTACACACATTTCAAGTTTCTCTGGTGCCAAGCATACTTACCAGTGTGCTTTAGACAAGATACACACAACACACAGGCAGTTTCACTGATACCCTGGTACCCAAGGATTCTACTAAGCCGACTGCTCATGCTTCTCATAATTCAAAGTTTGGAAGAACAGAGAGGAGCTTCCAAAAGCAAAAGGAAGGAAGTGCTTACGTTAATGTCACAGCGCTCTCCAGCGTAGCTGGCACTGCACAAGCACTTGAATTTGTTCTCAGAGTCTTGACAGGTACCTCCATTCTGGCAAGGGTTTGGATCACATTCGTTTATATTAATTTGACAACTGGAAAGGAAAAGCTATTAGAGTTAAATGAAATTTCTCACATTGTTGTGTCACAGAACACAAGATCAAAAACCTACAAAAACCTCATTTATCTGAAAACTATGTTACCTCTTTTTAAAGTGCTTTCTCCAGGGTCCAGCAACGTGGAGGTTTTACACATACTAATCCTCTACTTATCATTTCTGTACGACTGAAGCCAGTTATGACTCTCCAGCACAGTCAGTTAATCGTTACAAGGCAAAAAAATATTTAGAGGTGGTGCATGCTGTGAAAATTGATACTATTAACAGTATAATATCAAGCCCACCTATTCTAAAAATAAATGGTATAGTTTGGAGGAGTTGTTTGAATGGCAAAAGGATATACAAGAGGATGAAGCATTTGAACCTGTTCAGCTATCCCATGGATGTAAAAATCAGAGCACAAGCTCCTTTGCAGGCATCAGAAAAATAACACTTACTTCCTTCCAGTGAAACCTGGCTTGCAAGTGCAGTTGGCTCCCCAGGTCTCAGTGATGCACTTGCCACCATTCAGACAGGTGAAGTTCTTACCACACTGTGCAGGTGGGAACGGCCATCTGGGAAAAGCAGAAGATTGCCTTTAAAGCCATCAGTTGTGAGGAAGGTAAAAGCATACTCAGATACAGTGGAGTCTGAGCTGGCAAGGGTCATAAGCACAGTCACTGTTTTTTCCAGGAAGGGCTTTGACACTATATGAGAAGGGAAAAGTCTCAGAAATTTTCCATAGTAACCGAATATTACTTTTAAGCATCCCCCAAAAAGGAGTTTGTATATGAATGTGGTGAATTCGTGTGAATGAATTGTATGAATATGTGGTAGCAGTGTCATCAGTATGGGATTCTCTTCACAGCTGTCTATTTTTGCTGAAGAAAATAGAAGTAGTGACAGGATATTGTTGGAATACCAAACTGCACCACAGCTAGGTCAAAAAAGAAAAGTGCAAGCACTAGATAATTATCTGCAGCAGAAATTGAGTAAACTACAGGAAGTTCAACCTGGGTGGATCTGAGAAATGAAGTTCAACCATTTGAATATTTATCTCAATATTTGGTTTAAACAGCACAAGTAGATGGAAGTCTAAATAATTCGTTTTGTAATAAAATATGCTGGAATTTTTCCAAACCAACACAAATGCTATAAATATAAACCTTGTTGAAAAAAAATCCCCAAGTGCCCCAAAGGAAAAATCCTACTTATATGGGGGCTTCTCTACCCTAGTTCAAACCAGGCAAGATACCCACTCGCAGCGAGGTCCTGAATACTGCGCTGGGCACTTGCAGGAGTAGCCATAAACCCCATCAACACAGGTAGCTCCATTTTGGCACTGGTGCCGCACACAGTCATCCACATTGATGTCACACTTCTTTCCAATGTATCCCCGGAAGCATTCACACTCAAAATCTGCTAGTCTATCAGTGCAGTTCCCATGAACACACGGGCTTGACTGGCAGTCATCAATATTGGACTCGCAGAGCAGCCCCTCCCAGCCAGCACTGCAGGCACAGCTGAAGGAGTTGAACAAGTCCTTGCAGATGCCAGCATTGCTGCAAGGGCTAGAAGCACAAACATCAGCCCCCGTGCAGCCTAACTGGACAGTTCTTCTGCTGGACTGCTGGAACTGTTCTGGCTGGGGATATGAGAGATTGGAGGTGAATGGCAGGTAGATCCCTCCTATCTTCACTTGTCCTAGGCAGCCTGTGAAGTTTTCAGCTAGAACAATCAGTGCATTGTTCTTTAAGAAGTCCAGGTTCCCAGCATTTCCCTGCAAAGTCATATTAGCAGACCCATCCAAATGAGCCACCCATCTGGAAGACAGTGCAGAAGGCTCCTCCATTGACACAGAGATTGTGTGCCAGGCGCCATCCGTGACAGCATTCTGACTCAGGAAGCTGACACCTTCAATATTATTCCCGCTCCTGATGTCAACAAGCAAAGAGGAGTTCTTAATAGCTATCTGGAGGGAGTCCACTTCTTCCATAGCCCGAAGCAAAACAGCATCTTCGTCCCTGGTTCTGAAATCCATGAGGAGGCTGCCCAGAGTTCTAGTCACAGACGCATTGGTGGTAAATTCAATGGCAGCAGAACTATTAAATGTTGCATTAGCCAAACCTACAAATAAAGGAATAGTGCAATGGGGGTTTGAAAGACTCATGTAAGAATCATGTAAGCTTAGTGTGAGCAGGATTAGAAGCTCAGTGGCTAGCATCATTAAAGCTCTTCCTGTTTACAGTTACATTTCTATTAATAATACCTAGCTCTTATCTGGCAATTTTTACTCATTAATTTCACAGCACTGCACACAAATAAAACTATCACCTTTTTCTTACAGAAAAACTAGGATGCAAGTCAGGAAAGCAACACATACAAAGCTGCTGAAAATAGGCCAACATCCTGAGTTCCTGGACATTTTGTAGCCACTAAGAACATTCTCTGCAAAGCAAGGAATCATAAACTAACAAGTTTTCTTCATTCTCTTTGGTTTTGACTTAGTTGAAAACACATTAATTGTCTTAGTGAAATAACATGAGACTCTTGGAATGGATGAACAGTAGAGAAAAAAGATAGCCCTTGCACTGCGATGTTGATAAGGCAGGCTGTCACTCTCAAACAGAGGGCAGGCTCCTCCCTGATCAAACCTCAGTAACAGAAGAAAACATCTTTGAGTGCCACCTTCACTCTATCACATGCTGGTGGTAAATCCATAAAGTACATGCTGCCTGTAACAGTACATACTTGGCCACCATTCTTAGCTTGCTAATTGCAGCACGTGTTTATATTTATCACAACAGTGAGAACTAGTAATACTGGTTGGAGACCCTGAAGACTTTACCAACACATAAGCAGGATAACAGTACTCACACACATATCCTGCTGGGACATCTATACAGGTAGTAGCTTCAGGACATGGGTCACTTTCACACCAGACTCTCTCTTCACAAAACTTCCCAGTGAAATTTGCTGGGCAGCTGCAGTGGAAGTCATTCCAAGTGACAATGCATGTGCCACCATTCTGACAAGGTTCAGACTGTAAGGCAAAATAGCACAATTTAGGAGCAGTATAATTCATGGTTAGATCTAAGAGAACCTGCTGGAAGGAAATGTGACAGTTGGTGTTTAAATTGAGAAAGGGTAATTAAAATAGTGAATCAATAGCAGCAAAGGAAGTACAAGAGACTTTATGCAGGCAAGTCCTGAGACCCCCGCCCCTCCCTACATACAGAGCTGGTGGACAAAATCTCTCCAGGTAGAACTCCATCAGTTTAGAAAAGAACAGCTGGCAGCACATCTGCAAGGACACTGTACTGCAGAGAGCATCTCATCCACACAGCTACTGGTCTGCAGCACGCTGACCTTCAAGCTGCAGCAAACTCTACATATTTGGATGCATACATGTACAGTGGCCATGGCTTGGACACCAGCCTAAAGCTTTCTGTGAAAAATGCGGTCATTCTGAGCATATCACTCCAACCAGTACAATGTTACTGATGACGGGGAGAAGGAAATGTCCTTCTTTGCTACTATTTTTGTTGCTATGGCCTCTGATATTAATCATCTACCAGTCTGCTATGCTTCAGGTGGGCTTTTTGGTTCTTTTTGTGTTCGTGTGTATTCAAATCAAAGCAAACAGCTGCCAAAATTGGTAACATAACAGGGCAGGAGTTTTTCCCACAGTTTAATTCTAGAGACGTCTGTAGCTCTCAGATTTGAAAAGTTATATGAAAAAAAAAAAGGGCAAAGAGAGAAAAGAATTACATCACAGGAGTGAGGCCTAAGAGTGCAGGCATCCTGTTCTGTTTCCCTGGTACCAGCAACAGTCAAACTGTTCTGCAGTCACACACCTATAATAAACAACTGCATGCATGCAAAGAGAAACAAGACCTCCTACCTTGCAGGTGTTATCAGAGATGCATCCATTCACCAAATTAATATTTTGAGTCCTATTAAGTTCATCCGGCAGACTGTAGTTCTCAACCTGAAAAAACTCTATTTTGTGGCCGTTCAGTTGGATGTCTTGCAAGCAGCCTTTAAAATAACCTCCCCACAGGCCAGTGCTGTCTGGGTCAGGACGTCCACCAATATACACTTCATAGCCAGTTAAAAGAGGCCTTCCTACCAGTTGTCCCAGCTCCACATACATGTCTGATTGGTGAGCACCAACAATTCCTCCTTGGAAAGACAGAGCTACCAAATGTCTTCTCCCATCAACTAAACTTTCTGGAAATGTCACAGTATCTGTAGATAACATCTCAATCTTTAGCTTGCCGTTCTTCAAGTATATAGTGAGGCAGGGGTCTGTTTCATTGCTGATTTGCAATACTAAACCGTTTGGTTTCAGACTACGAATGAAAAAGGAGATGTTGAAGTCTGCACCAAGGCTATCAGAAAGGATGAAAGAGGAAAAGCTAGTAGAATTCTCGAAGCCAAATGTTACTGCTGGGTGTTCTAGAAGAGAAATGAAATGTACATCAGCTCTCTGACAAGGCAACAGCAAAGCAACTTTATTAAAAAAAAAAAAAAAAGGACAATATAAATCTTATGGGAATAAAAAAGGCAAATAAGTATAATTTTAGCTCAGAAATGCCAACTTTAACACTTTCTATTTTGTTTATAAAGCAATACATTCCCATTCACTGGAAGCTCAAGCTCAGCTTCTTACAGTGAAACAACTTCCCTACTCTCCTACAGTTACTCAGATCTGATACAGAGTCAGAGTCTCTGGTTCAACAAGGAGTAACATCTGCACCACAAATCTGGTTATCATTTCTGCAGGAGTGAGTGACAGGGAATCAATAAGAGTTTTCTTTATAGAGAGTTTTGCTTTATTCTTCTCTCTGGTCAAATAGAAAATATTTCTTCTAGAGGTACTGAATGTAGTATCCTTGAAGCATTGACAAAGGAGTTGGCAGATGTAAATCACATAGCACTTACCATATGAGCAAGCAGGGCCTCCATATGGCCTCAAACAGTCACACCTGAACGTTGTCCAAAGGTCCACACACAGCCCGCCATGAAAGCAGGGCTTGGAGAGGCACCACTCAGTGCGGTCACAACCCTGCGTCACAGGGGAAACGCCGCTCACAGGGAGAGCCACCGGGAGCACGGCTTCAGCATCCACCTGCAAGTCTTCCAGGCAGCCAACAAAGCCCTGCTGACTCTGCGTGTTGTTGGCCAGTGGATCCTCAGCACCTCCAACATACATGCTCAGGAAGGCGTGTGGGACCGGAGTAGCGTTGTCTGGGACAAGAGAGCTCTGCACGCAGATACCTGCATCACAGGAGTCGTGCCAGAGTTTGAGCTGCACAGTGTTCTGCAGAACAACTTCAACTTTATGCCAGCGGCCATCATCAACTCTCAGCCCCTCCAGCTGCAGCAGGTACTCATCCTGCCTCTTCAGTTGAGCATGCAGAATGCCATCAAAGAGCTCCAGGAACAAGTATTCAGCTTCACGGCCTCGGTAAAAAAGGATGGCGCTGGGCAAGGTGGTTCGGAACCGGAGGGACACACTGGCAAGCTGCTCTCCTGCTACCTCCCTCCTGCTCTGATTGTTCACGGGCAGCTCAATGAGGAGATACCCTCTGGAAGCAAAGGAAAATGTTGTTGGTGTTGAGCATGTGGCATCATAGAAACCAGGCTGGCACTGGCACAGGTGGCCGTGGCTCTCAGCTTGGTAAGTCGGGATACACAAGGCCTCATTTTGGCAGTCATGTGTCTGGCACCCAGTGAGCTTGACAGAGCAGTTCTTCCCTCCCCAGACAATGCCATCCTGGCTAGGGGCACAGTGGCAGGTATAGTCAGCAATGCCATCCTCACAGATAGCTCCATTCTTGCAGGGACCCTCCTCACACTCATTGATGTTAACAGCACATTCCACACCTGCGAAAGAGATTTAGAAATGGGATCTCATTGCAGGGGATTGCAATTCCCTTCCCCAGAGCCAGGCTGCGAGGCACAGTGACCTCCCCAGCACTGCTGCTCTCTAAGCCATTCTCTTCAGGAACGCACAGGAAGCCCAAGAGCTGCCAGCAAGAAGCGCTGCACTCACCACACAGTGGCCTACCACTAACATAAGAGCAACAAAAGATAATTCTGTGCAGTCTGTCCAGATGCTGCAAAGAGTGCTGTTTGTAGAGCTTCAGCCAGCCAGACTGTGTCATCCAGCAGACTCCTCTGTCCTCTCCCAGGCAATCTCAGACAACACAGCTAATAAGCATGCAGGGAGAGCAAGCAGAGGATATTAAAGGGACAAGACAGCCCAGATAGGGATTTTATGCATCTTCCATACATAGATTTGGTGCATTTAAACTCAAGTCTATACATCTGACTGGAGCATGTTCCAAGCACCACTGTTGGGGCATCTAACTAGATCACCAGCCAGGAAGTTATTGGAAAGCCACAGTTAAGAAAATTAAAATTCCATAGTTTGGAAAACAATATCAGACAACCCCCTTGTTGTAAAACATTCACAAAACCCAGTTTATTATGAAACAAGAAGCAATACATGCTCCACAGGTATTTTAACATACTTGCACCAAGCTGATTTAAGTTCTTTCCAGTCCTGCAGAAGTGAACTGGGTGAAGAGCACTGTGTGGCAGTTAGTGTATCTGCTCGAGGCACATGCATCCCAACAGGGCTCAATGAAATTACAGACCATTACACTCAAATGTAGTTAATGAAAATCAGCTGTCATTTTCCTGAGCATCTTCAGACTGACATTAGAGCCCTCCTGAACCAGTTCACTGTTTATCTAGCCCATAACATTGGTTTTCACTAATCTTCAGAGACAGTTGCACAGATAAGCCAAGCATGGATTATCCTGATCTAATAGCATTACAGGCAGAATCTACCTAGCAAGCACAACGAGGACAGCAGAAAGAAAAAGAAGGAATTCACACACAAAGGAGGGGAATCAAAACACAAAAGACATTTGTAAAGAAAAGCCACTAGACAGAATAGGCATGTCAAAGAGATTAGAGAGTTGCCTGAGGGAAAAAGGGATGAGGGGAGATGGTGCCTTAGGAGTACTGGAACTGGACTTGATGGCATGATAAAAAAAAAAAATTAACAAAGATATGAAGCTTCTTGAATTCGTGTGCTGATGTTGTGAACTGCCTCACATTCCAGCAATGCCTCTCAGCCAGTCTTGCACAAACATCTGGTACTGCTGTCTAACCAAGTTACTTTACTCTTTTGAGACCAAGCATTTACCTGCTGTTGACAGTGCTATCTGCAGATATGTGAAGACTCAACACCATCTTCCAGTTCCAACATAAGACCATAACACATATGTGCTCTTAGAAGCGCTGAAACAGAATCAGGAGGTTCTGGTAATTCTGCTCTTTTCAGCTGTGCTAGGGCTGCTCTGCCAGCAACATTATCTCAGATCCCTCTAGGACACAGCTATACTTTTCTTATATTAAAGGAGAACTGTTCTGTGTAGTGCCTCTAGAAAAGCACTGAATTTGGCCAGTAATGTCTGCCTTGAAGAAAAGCCCAGCTGATGGACAGATTCAGAATTGCTAATACTACCTCAGCCCTTCCTTTTTTCCTCCAGCAATTACTGCTCAGCACACAGACTTGGGGCATGATTGTAAGTTAAGGAAATGGAAGAAGCAAGGGCAGAAATGAGATTTTGGCACAAAGCTCTGATCACTTGAAAGAAAAGTGCTGGAATAAATAAAGCATAATAGGCGTCTGCAGGCCTGGAGAACCCCAGTGTGGGAGAAGATGGGAAGGGAAGAATTAAGAAAACACTGGAATGGGTTTTCTGACTATCAGTGGATTGAAGGGCTTTCAGAACAGTAAGGGGCAGGTTTACAGTAGGAGTTCAGGGGAGAGGCCACTGAATGGAAAGATATGTAGGGTCAGCATAGTCCCAAGTGTTTGAGATGCCATCCCCTTTGAGATCAGAGCAGTCACATTTATTTACTAGGGCAACAAGGAGAAATTAGCATTGTTCTGAATAACAAATGGAGACAGGTCATGAATTTGTTTCTAAGATGTCTGGCTGGGCCAGCACCAAACAAGAGCCCCATTTTCCTATCTTTCTCTCCCTCCTATCCTGCACACTTCCCCTCTGGCCAGCACTCTCGCTAGGAGCAGCAGCAGGAACACCTGCCTGTGCTGCTGTTTCCCAGCTCCCAGCTGACACCTGTGGGTGAGTGCTTCACACCAGGTGGCAAATTAGTCCCTGTGGTGAGTGCACAACCCCAGGCTGGTGGCTAATTAAACACCAAGCTTTCCCATGGGACACAGCTGGTGTGATTTCTATATCATTTATTTAAAATGGGTGAAAAAGAATGAGCTGGCAACTTCAAGTCTTTATATGCTGCTGTCTAACCTCACAAGCAAACACTCAGCAGCAGGAGCAGGCAGTTCTTCCTAGAGGAATTAAAAACAAGCTTTCTATTGCCCTCATTGTTTCGGCCAGCAAACAACCAGCCTTCACATGGCTAAGGCAGAAAGAAAAGATCTCTAAAAGAACAAGAGGTATCCCTACCCTCCTAGAAGCCAGTGCAGTATCAGATTTGAGTCTGAAGCAGTTTTTAGAACTGGTAACTGTGCCAGAGTTGTAAAAATCTTTTTTCAGCCAGTGTGACCCTTTGCTTAGCAGTTAGCCCTGTTCTACATCACTGCTCCTTATACAGCTTGCAATAATCACACCCTTCATCAAGCAGCTGGCCTCCCTCTCTCCTTCATTATCACCAATGATTTTTGTCAACTATGAACATCTTCCATTTGCCAAATTCTTACTTACGCCAAAATAAAATAGGAGATTTCTATTGAATACTGCTTCCCAGATGCTAATTTTAGCTCAGCAGAGAAGTATGTTATTTGGGGTTTGGCTGCAGATCACAGAGTGTAAACAAAGCTAGAGATTTCAGGAAAGTAAAAAAGTTTGTCTTCAGAAAAAATAAGATTTTTGGTTTCGGCCACTGCAGTACCCAGAAGTGCAGATCGTTTCATGATATCCACTGTTCTATAATTCAAAAGAATCTAAAAACTAATTTGCTTCTCTAAGAATAGCCTAGGCATCCTTTTCTAGGTATCCATTTAAAAGTAGTAACTCTTACTGAGTCTCCTCTGCACCCTCTAGATTTCTAAACTCAAACATTTACTTCTGTTCTTACTGTTGGCAACATTGTTTGAATAATCAACATGATTCATTACATTATTAGATTTTAAAATGTGTACTGAGTTTCTCATATAGTTAAAGACTAAGAAACGCAAATCAATAGAATTATCTAAAAAAAAAATAATTAAAGTATTATTTAAAAGGCTGCTATCCGAGGACAGTTATTTTCAAACATTCCCTTCTAATCCAAGCGTCTCTGTGATTCCAGATATTTCAGCAGTGTCCAGTGCACAGTCCCAGTAACACAGCGTCAGGAACATACAGTCAGAAGTTGCTAAGCTGTAACAGTCTGCATCGTTTTCAAACAGAAATTCACTAAATTCTGAAGTATTACTGATGTGGTAAGGACAGTCTTGTTTCATAGCTGCATTATGCAAATCCATACATTCAGCTTCTCTGAATGAAACTAATGATTTCTAGCTGCTATTAATAAGCAAAGATTCATTGTACTATAAGAAAACATATATTAAAAGAAAAAACATATATAAAGAAAAAGATTCTAATTTAGCTGTCACATGCCAAAAAACCTTGAAGGATGAGATCTATTCATGCTCTCTTTTCTTGAAACATGCCAGTTCAGTGGGGCTTCCCAGCCAACGCAGGTCGTCCTTTCCCCTTAAGACAGCTGAATTCCTAGCAACCTTTCCCTGGTGCATCCTAATTAGGATTTGTATTATTACCAAAAGAAAAATGGGGGGGAGGAAGGGAGGCGAAGGGAGAGATGGGGGGAGAGAGAGAGAGAATTAGCAGCAACAAACAGACCCGGCCACAATTATATTTGCACAATTACTGCCATTTCCATGGCAACACACTGCGTTGACCTCTCTCCCACCGTGCACTACTCCTCAAGGAGATGTGGGGGAGGAGACGCAGAAGTGCACAGGCCAGCTAAGGGTTTGTCCCCTGAGCTAAAAAAATTTACTTCTTGATAAAGGAGTTTCAAATCATTAAAGCAAAAAGAAAAATAGCAAAAAGATGCCATCAAAAGAAATCTAATGCTTCACAGAACTAACAGGAGACACTGACATGCTTACAAAGTACACCTGTGTACAGAAGGACCTGCGCCTCAGAGCTACACCCCAGGTTGGATTTCTGCGGACAGCTTTCAGAGCAAGGCAGAACTGCAGCAAAGATGCACACGGAGTGCACTGACTGCTCCACGTTTATCTGGAGGCAACTAGCAAATTCCTGGCCCTGAAGTTTCCAAAACAAAACTTTAGGTCTCTTCAAAATAAAAACATTCTTCCTTTCTAGTGAATTCTCGTCCTTCTTATGCCTCCAGCTACCATTAATCGCACAGCCAGCTCCCTGCCCTGAGCAGGCACGCAAACATTCAGGACACATTGCAATTACTGTATAGATCTCATTACCTGCTAGCAGAAAAATTCCCTTCAGGATCACGCCAATCAGCACAGATTTCATGGCCGACTCCTTGTGGACATTTGTGACAGTAAAGGAAAAAAAGTGGGGGTGAGTGGGGGTGGGGAAGGGCAGAAAGGCTGAAATGAACTGGCAGAATGTGTGTAAGCGCTCCCTGACGCCAGTCAGACAAAAAGGGATTGGAGATGGAACTAACCAATATAGCAGAGACCTGCGCTGCAGTGAGATCTAATCCAGCCCTGCTCTAAACCTCCCCAGCTGGCCTCTGTCAGTGCTGACACGAAGAATGCGTACTTGCAGTGCTCTCCCCCAGTGCATTACAGTAATACCCTGCGGTATCCACAGCATTAACTCCAGCAGCAGAAAGTCAAGAGACAGCCTCTCGCCCTTGCACCTCCCAGGTGAACGTGCCACGTTCCATGAAATAAGAACAAAATGCGGATTCTTCCCTATTTTGTTGTAAAAAAATTTTGTTGTAAGAAACAGGCTAAGACAAAAAACCATATTTCCACCACCAAAGCATATGAATAAGGAGAGTTCCAAATGCAGAGCACAGCCCCAGCCCTGCTGTACATTCAGCACTGTGACCAGCACTTCACACAGCCTCCTTCCTCCATCTGCCCCACTCCGTGCATTTGTGTGCACAAGCATTTCCCCTGTGCAGCATTCACAAAGAAAGTTCTCAATTTTTAACTACCACAACCCATTTATGTGATCTAACTGAATGGAAGGAAACAGCCTGCTCTGTGCTGGCTGCACCAGTTCAACCATGGGACTGCAGAATCAAAGTTCCCTTTCTCCATTAGCAATCTTACAAAATTAGCTGTTGCAATTTCACTTCTCTCTGATGATCTGGTTTCAGAAAAAGTGTGGCTACTTTCAAATGGTAATGTTTCTGGAGGAAGGCTTGTACTTCCATGGTGTGAGGAAGCCTGAGAAGCTTACCCAGCAAACAAAAACTCTCAGAAATAAGAGTATGGGAGCTGCATTAGCAGTATGACTTCAAGATATTTAAAGCAAGCACTCCAAGAACTCTTGCAGTTTGTTTACTTTCATCTGAGCTAATTCAGTCCAAACACACCAGTCAACATACCACGTACCAGGGTGAGTATGTTTGAAATCAAAACTTCCAGATAGTCACATCTGGGCTGTGTAGGCATAGTCCTATCCTCACACAGATTTTCAGTGCTATCTATAGCAGCTAGGGTGACCATGCTGTTCCTGTTCAAATGCAGACAAGTGGTTTGTGTTCATTCAACTGTCTACTGCAACAATATAACAACTGTGAAGACTGGAGAACATTAGTTCCTTTCAGGGAGATCTAATTTTTATTTACATACACACGTGGGTATGTATTTACACACATGTACAGAGTCTCTGTATGCTTCTGATTAGAAATACAGATATTGAATTCAAAGCATATAGCATAAATCAGCACAGATCCTGATCCTCTACACCTTTCCAAATTCATTATGTTGTTAGAAACTGCAGTTGCTTCTTTTCCCAGGATCAATTTAAGGATACACTTAGAGTGTCTAGTGTTCTCAGAGACAGACAACGATGGTGGGAAAATACAGTCGTGCAAATTCTAGGTAGTACACGTATGTTTGAGATAAAATACTTGTAAAAGCTATCTTCCAAACCAGCTTATGATACCCTTTGAAGGATTCTAAAGAAACAGAAAATGATCAGACGATTCACTTTCTAGAGGTTTTAATTCCCCATTCTTACACGCTGGCAGCCGTGCAAGTTACAAGATTTGGTCATGATTTGCTCCCAATCGTTTGTAAAGCTTCTTGAGGGAGGTCAGGATAAAAAACCAACACTGAATATGTCAGAAGCTTCACAACCGAAAAAATGGCAGAAAATGTTAACTTTAAGCAGAAATATGAGTAGGAGTGCTCAAGTCATTCAAAACTTTTCAAAGGACAAATTAGTCAAATTCCACTTGCATTACATACTTGCAGGTTAAAAGTCAGTTCTCATTTCAAACAGAGGCACCAGTCGTTTTTGGTTTTTTTTTTTTTTTTTTTAAATGTCCTGGCCTAACCCATGGATCACTGTATACAAGATGAATTGAAATCATTCCTATGAATAAATAATTCATTTTGGCTTTTTTACTAAAGATTGACTTTTCCTAATATGCTTTTTCTCTTGACCACAGTTGACATAATTCCAAGACTACACAAGACTCATTCTCCTCCTTACCTCATTTAGTATCCATGCAATTTACACTTCTTATATCCTCTCAGGTCACATCCTCTGCTAACGAACAAACTAGTGCACTGGACTGACTCTCAGGACCTATTATGTAGTTCTCCTTGAAAAAAGGCACTGCTTTTCTGACTACTACTTTCAAGGGCAGAGCGGCTCACCTCCCTGCAACCCTACAGCCTGAGACAGCACAGAGGCAGTTAATTTGCAAAGAACGAATTTCTCCTTACTCACATTGTTATCCCAGCACCCCCCTAAATTCCTCAGACTGAAGAAAAAAAAATACTGAAAGAACCCCCTGCCGCCCCAAGAAAGCATTCTTCAGAGTAGCAAGTTCACTTTAATCAGCGGAGGCAGCTTAAACCCAAGTTCATGGTAGATCTAAGCTGCCACAGAAATGTGTTTTGAGCAGAAACATTATGGGAAGCTTCACAAAGTTGTTCTGTGATCCTAATATGAAGTAATAAGCTGTTTACCCAGCATGACTGTACTGGGATTAATTGACAAAGGAGGGGAGATTAATTGCTGTTATTTCCCTGTCAGCTTCACTCCTCCACATGCACTCACTGATCTCAGAGACTGCTCACAGCCTTTCACTGTGTTAATGTGTCAGAACTACCTCAGATGAAACAAAGTCCTTTACCAAAAGCAATATCCAGAAGAGCAACTTGCTTCTAATCCCCTTCAAGTACTAATGAACCCAGATTTGATGCAACAGAATGAACTCTAGCACTCTGCCCATCATCCTGTGTTCCTGTCAGCTTTTCTACCCATAAGCACACTAAGAACTGGAAAGGATTAAACAGATCTGCAGTGTGGCAGAGCAAAATGAAATTCTGAACTCTGTGAGGGGTGCAGAGGCAATGAAGGAGGAAAAGAGAATAGGGCATGCATGTGAGTGGGAATTATGAGACGCAGGGTAAACCTTAAACCATCTCTTTAGACAATATCTTCGTTCATGAGTGCAGCACTGTAACTAATGAAAAAGTGCCATTAAAAAAAATTCAATAAGAGCCTATTTTCAAAGGCCACAGCTACAAAAGCAATTTTTTCTTTACCTAGCCTAAATTAGGAATCCAAAGCAAACTAGCTACACCTAGTTAACACAGAATGCGTTAACTAGGAGTCGACATGAGATTCTGGGTGTGAAAGTACCTGTGATAATGAGTCTTCCCAGGGAAAAGTTGGGCAGACTTGCTACAACTTTGCTCAACCATTATGAGGGAAAACAAAACTTCCTCACATAATACAGACCTAAGACTCTGGAATGCTGCTACCTGCTGTTCCAAGAAATCAAAAGACAGTTTTATACTGGCTTCAAGTTTTTCTTTTTCCCACGAGATGGCAGCCTAGGAACACTGCAGAATGGTTATATCCACCTCAAAAATACATGAATATTAGATTGTGCTGGGGACCGTCTTTCTTACAAGCTACTTTTTGGTGCAGATTGTTCAAAACAGAGTACATACAGAATTAAAGATGCAGAAATACATCAATATTCTAAACTGATTTAAGAGTTAGCATCAGTCAGCAGTGCACCCTCCCAACAGAGCTGTGTACTCACTATCCCCTAGTTTCTCAGCCAGAAAACTGAGACCCAATAGGGTCAGGCAGGGCATTTGTGTAAGAATCTAAACTGCCTGCTCCCTTGTAAACAGAGAAGGCTGCATTTGCTCACATCACAAAGACCTTTTGACCTCCTAACATGGCAAATTACTGCCTTCAGCCAAAAATCTCTGGCTCTTATCATCCAGGGGTGTTAGGGATGAGAGATGTTTTACAGATGTTTTATGTGCTGACGATCCAATCTGCTACAATCAGCAGCTTGTGACATTCAAAGCATTATGCACCTTTTAAAATGTATTCTGTTATGTTTTATTTGAATGTTTTTTGTTCATTTTCACAGCTCATATATAAAAAACACTGTTCTCCCAGAGAGCTTTCACTCCAGGATGCAGATCCCCAGACAGTCTGCTCTTTATAGACTTTTCTATATAGCTGTCTGTTTCAAATTCTACCTTAGAATCTATCAACTTGCTTGATCATAGTCATGTAGTTTTTTTGAGCACTGACAGAAATCCCCCTTCAAAGCTACTGAGCTCCCCACAGTTTCTCTCAGTCCTTCCTAGAAGCCTGGGACACTCAGTACTGGAATCCAGTCCTGCAGCCAAACAGTAACACAGCAACTCTGCATTAGTTAGCCAGACTGACTTGATTCCAGCCACCCACTTTCACCAACCTTACCTGAATAACCTGGTAAACAATGACAAAGAAAGCCATCAACAAGGTCCACGCAGTGACCGCCATTCTGACACGGCTGGGACTCGCACTCATCAATGTTAGTAAAGCAGGTCTCCCCTTTGAAGGGAAAATACAAATCGCCAAGGTTAGTGCATGCATGCATCAGTGAAGGATACAAACTGCATTCATGATGTTTTGCCATTCTTTACTGTCTTCTAAAAATGCAGAAGAATTCTGTAAACTGTGCGTGTCTCTTTTAACACTCTGACAAATAGATTCTATAATTGAAACAATTATGCAAAATGAAGCAAGGAAAGCTTAATGATTTGCCTGTGTCAGGAAAGGGAACTGGCGCAGAATCAGAACTTCTGCACAACAGTGGACCAAACTCTCATCTTCTTATTAAAAAAAACAAAACACAAAAAGCAACCCCACAATAAAGTAGTATTGTTAGCCTCTCCTTCCAAGTATTTTCCCCAGCTCTTAAATCCATGCTTTTATAGATATTTATATAAACCAGGGGAAGGGGTGGGTGGTATTTCACCCATTTCACCCATCATTCCTATCTACTCAAATACAGTCCATCTGTAGCAGAAAGAAGGCAACATTTACCACAAAGCCTACCTGCAAAGCCTGGCTGACACCAACAGAGGAAACCAGCTGCTTGGCTGTAGCTGAAATCATTGGGGAAGTCAGGCTGTGAGCCATAATAGGACTGGTTGGATCGCTCAAAGCACACACCTCCGTTGTGACAGGGATCTGTTGCACACTCGTTCACATCCTCTTCACAACGCTGCCCTGTGTAACCTGCCAGGAGACATCTGTGTAAGGATCACACACAACTGCACTACAACTAGTCACCCAAGTATTGTGGCTTCTCATCTTGAGGATGAGAATAGGAACCAAAAGACATTGCAACTCATTGAGTAAGGAGTCCCAGAGTCCTCCAGTTTCTCCAGCACGACAAAGGAGGGAGCCAGATAAACAATTTGCAAGAAACCATTACTTTGTGATAGAAAAACACACACAGGAAAAAGGCAGAAAAGAAGAGAAAGGAAATTTTATAGTTGAAGATCAGGGTGCATTTCCCAACGAAGAGGTTCATCTGATCCTGGATGATCAGTAAAGGGAGATGCAGTGGTAGCCTCATTGTTTTGGATAACAAAACTTCACACTGGATCATGTTGTATGGTTGTTAAATCCTTACTGCTTCAACAGGGCAACTGAGCACATGCTCTCTGTTGCAGTATGATTAGGGGCTGATATATGAAATAGATTTCAAACTTACCTGTCCAGCAGGCACAGCTGTAGTTCTTGATTCCTTCAACACACGTGGCATTGTTCAGACAGGGCTCAGAGGCACACTCCAGGATATCCAATTCACAGTGGTCCCCTTCAAAGCCTGTGTCACTGCAGTCACATTGGTAACTGTGGGCAACAAAACAGAGTGATGCAGAAGGTCCTGATTTCATTGTTGAGCTCATGTGAAGAAAGAGCAAACAGCTGCTGGAGTTAGCCTTCATGTGCATTTGTGGGCAGAGGAAAAAGACAGGTCCCTCTGAGCAAACAGGCCACACTAATGAGAGAGCAGATCAACCTCAGCAATCTCTAAACCTACAGTATGCCTGTGAAAGGCACACTGACACAGGTACATTCTCACCAGCTGCTTGTGCTGATCATGATCTGCAAATCACTTCCCTTTGCATCTGATATGTCAGACAGAAGCAAAAACAGGAACCTTTTTTTAAGCCTCCGAGGAGTTCTGCTACTGGAACAGCCCCTCTCACATGCTGCCATTAATCACTCCTTCAGTTACTACCACTGGGATGTACAAAACACTAAATCCAATTCTCTCCATGGATTTCTAAAGAAGAACATTACATCAGTACTGGTATCTAATTGCACAAATACTGATTTCTCACCTGTTAATGAGGTCATGACATGTCCCATTGTGCTGGCATGGCTGGCTTATACATTCATTGATGTCCACCTCACACTGGACTCCTTGGTAACCTGGCATACAGGTGCAGGTGTAGAACCCAATGTGATCGCTGCACAAGGCCCCATTCTGACAAGGGTATGAATCACATTCATCTATTTCAGCTTCACAGTTTATTCCTTGTTAGAAAAGAGAGAAATATTCATGTTAAAAATCCATCAAAGTCTGCACTGCTTGCATTTCTGAGCTGGAATTGCAAAAGCCATGTTATCAAATCCAACTGGCCAGCACAGTGATCTTTCCTCATTTTGCTGTAAAAACACAGAGCTTATGAACAGTGTGCAATTCTTAGAGATTAAGGGCCTTCCACTATTACTGAAAAATGGAATTGTTTTCTTCAGGCTTCCGGATGTTAGTCTTATAACAAAACTAGAAGCAGTTTCCAGAATTTACAAAGCTTTAGTTTCTCTCATTCGGGTTTGCTGAAGCAACCAGCTGGACAGCACTTCACAAATGACATTCAATTTCTGTGTAAACCATGCTGATCTGACTTACATGCACACCTTAAAACTCTAAGAGCTGTTCTGACTGGGAATCTGTTCAGGGTGGAAGGACAGGGATGAGAAGAGAAGAGACACACTGCTAGTTAGGGTTATTCAAACTTTCATATATTATATAGCTCTTACAGTTTAAGTTAGACACAGTACTCTTCACTAGCGTTGTGCTGCTATGGTGAAGGGAGTTTTGCCTTAACCAGGTCCAATGTTCTACGTCAAAGGCAGTTGCCTTTTGGGAAAGGAAAAAGTAATCACTACCTGGCTCCCCAAGACATTGATCCATTTGTTTAAATAATATTTGTAACTTGCTTTGAGATACCTAGAAAAAAAGGCATTAAGGCAATGCGAAATGCTAATTACAGTGATACTATATATTAGTAAGTCACTGTATTATGAAATGTTACTAAAATTTAGGCATTAGCTCTATGTATTAATAATCAAAAGCAAAAAGAAATCAGGCATTTTTGGTCCAAAGTCTCAGCTTTCACTAAAAACTCCTATGCAACTATCTTGCCATACTACATTCCACCAGTTGAAACTGTCTATGACCTGACATCATCTCCACGTGTTAGTCACTGCAGTGACTAACCTGCCAATCCATCTAAGCTCTGCTTCTTGTTAAAGGCTCAGGACTACTGGAGTGGCCATCCTAATCCTCAGGAATGTGGGCCCCCTAATCTGCTGATTCAAACCTGTCAATACCCATGCAAAACTCCCTTCACCCAAATTCCAGATGAAAGCCCCAGGAAACAACCTGCCTCAGCAACCAGTGGTGCTAGAACCTCTGAGGTTGGGATGAAGTACTAGAACATAAAGCTCATATCAACATCAGAATAACTTGGAGTACAAACTCCTCCTGCTGCTTGGGTTATTTTATCACCTCCTTATCAGGGGAATCCCATAATCCTTAATAGACGATTCAAGAAAAGAGTCAAAGGAAACTGATTCACAAAATTATGTTTGATACCCCAAATCAGTGCCAACCTTAAGGCCTACAGAGAAATTCTGCTCTTTTCCTCCCAAGTCTCTGTTCGTTTTTATCAGAGTGACTCAGCATCAGGCACATTCCTGATGTTGCATTCCACTGGTAATCAGCAGCATTCCTTCACAGCAACCTAACTCTTGAAACACTTCAATCTGTGACAATGAGGAAGGCTGAGAAAGTTCATGTGCTAAGTGGTACCAGGCAGAAATGGGCACAGTACAACCGCATTCCACTCTGATAGCAGGGCTAGGAGGAGAACCTCCCACTGCCTGCTTCACAGATAACTCACAGGTGTAGATTACTCTGAGTCATCAATAGAACAGATGCACATAAAAGGGATACTTAAGTCATATGCCAAGAAACATTCTCCAGACAAAGAACTGAAAAAGAAGTGTCTAAATGAAAGCCACTTTATTCTAAAGATTACTCCCCTCAGACAAATCCTGCAAGACAGGACAAAGAACTACAAACCAGCTAAACAGTTATACTTGAAAACACTAACTGTACTCCTCCTGATACTAAATCTCTTTTCTTGTGTACCTCCTGTTGTTAATAGTGAGGCTAATCACACCTACATGATATCCAGTGCTCCTAGCCTCAGATAGTGCCCCCACATTCATTCTTAGATAACGCCTCTCAGCATCTGTACCATCCATGGAAATCAGCCTCAACTATTTCTTGGAAGCCACAAACACTAAATTATTCCAGCATGGAACCAGACACTCTGAGTTTAGGCATTTAGTCTCACAGCTGTAAAACAACAACTTCTCATGGCAGCTACTAACACCACTAAACTTGTCAGCAGCGAGACACATTGTGGAACAACATGAATAGCAAGATGTAATCCAACCAACATTGTAGTGTATGAGCACGAAAGGGTACCTGTGTAGCCGGGGATGCACTTGCACAGATAGCGATCCATCTCATTCAGGCAGGTGCCATTGTTTTTACAGGGCCGGGATGCACACTCGTTGATGTCTATTTCACAGTTGTATCCTTGGAACCCAGGCACACAGAAACAGCTATACTCATTCACCCTGTCTCGGCAGATGGCTCCGTTCTGGCACGGGTTGGAAGCGCACTCATCAATGTTGTCTTTGCAGTGGGTCCCAGTGAAGCCAGGTTGGCAGATGCAAGCAGAGTCCCCAGGACCCTCGACACACGTCCCGTTATTTAGGCAGGTGTGGTTAGAGCACACAGAGCTTTGGCAGCCCTCGTTCAGTCCTGTTTGGCATTTACAGGCGTATCCACTTACACTATCTACACATTCAAAACGAGGATCTTTACAAGGGTTGCTCTCGCACTCATTAATATTAATGCTACAATCAATACCTGTAAAGCCAGGCATACAGATGCATTCATATTCTGGAAGTCCTGGAGTATTGTTGCAAGTCATATGGGCAGGGCAATCGTGTTTGGTGCATGCATCATAGAGGAGTTCACAGTTTATGCCCATGTAGGCTATGGGGTGCATGGGACAGATGCACTGGTACCCCACTTCCAAATCCGTACAGCTCCCACCATTTTCACATGGGGATGATGAACAATTGCTATTATTTTCAGAGTACGAAGTTCCTGTTGAGAAAACAGACATATTGTTAGTTAGCATTAAGTAGCTTAGGAAAATAAAAGCTCTTCTGCCAATCACCACACACATCTCAGAGGTATGTTTTAAGATACTGACTGATGCTTAATGTCTCAGCTGCTGCTTCTAAGGATTCTTTTTGTTTTTTCTCTGAGCTAGTCCACTAGTGATGGTATCAGAGCACAGCACTAGCACTTAACCTACTTTTTACATGCCAGTGCACAAACAGCTCTTCACCATTTTTGCTATGTTCTGTATATAACTGTGGGTCAGCCAGCAACAGGAAGTCTCCGGGAAACCCCACAGCTCACATCGACAGGTAACAGTGGCAGGTAACAAACAGCCAGGAGCCCGCATTGCTCTGACTGCCCACAGCTCTCTGCCTTCACTGCAGTGCTGTTTTTGAGAAAGGCTGTAAGGTGCTGTTCTCCATTCTAAGGATTTGCCAGGATCACACACCATAGCATCACTTCTCAGCTGACCTTAACCATTCTCACATTCACACCATGGTTACCCCAGCCCAGTTCTGGTTATATTTGCCTTGCTCTGATGCATCTTCTACACACCCAGTTGTTAATCTGTGTCAGTGGTTTTCTATCAACCCAGTACCCCATCAGTTCCCCAGCCTTTGTATGGGAATGTAGAGGCATCCGGCTTTAGGGCCTGAAAGGGATTTATAGGAGACTTTGGTTTACAAAAGCCTGCCCCTGCCCTGACCTCCCCCTAATTCCTCCCACCAGAAGACTGGTGATATTAAGTCTTCTTTTAAGATGCAGTATTGATGGGGGAGGGAGGGTGTTCAGGGATTTAGGCAGCCCCTTCTATTCCCATCATCATCTCTATTGCTTACCCCTCCCCTTCCTCTCTCATATGATGCTGGGGAGAGTTGCTGAGCATTGCACTGTCCAGCACTCTCATTATTCCGCCATGAACCCTTTTATTCTCAGATTCCCAGTCAGGCAGAAAACAAGGATGACGGAATCTGCCTGGAATCTCTGCAGCAATTAGGGTGGGAGCCCAGGAAACTATTCCCAAAAGATTTACTAGACAGGAGATATGAGCTTTTGTAAACTTAATGAGTAACCAGTCTCAGCCTGCGCTTTCCAGAGGCCAGAAGTACAGTCTGTGACAAGACCATAAAACCACGGTGTGCTCAGTATGATTTCTCTGACTTGCAACAGAGTTCATCTATAAGGAAATTCACATTTAAACTAGTCAGCAAGCACTGCTAGTGTAGGAGGCTGCAGTCATCTCAAAGGCTGCATACACCATTTTCTGCTTCCATTATAAGCAGGTAGTCTAAACACTTCTTGCAAATAAGGATGCATAAAATTAATTTCATGTTACCTTCTTTTCCAACATCTCTTCCCAGCAGGTACACCTTTCTGCACCTACTCTAATTTGGTTCATCATATGACTGCATTGCTCAATAATCTGTATTAGTCATTAATTCTTGTCCATGACAAAAACATTCAGTCAAATACAAAAGGGCTGAACTACGCAGATACCAAGTTAAGCATATGTGAAGTTTTTTTAAGAAGTCAGAAGGCCCTCTTGGTTTACCAAAGAACGGTAGCAAATTAATAGGTAAAATCCCAGTCTCCTCAAAGGTCACTACAGTTACCAACAACAACAGCAGAAGCTGTCTTGTTATGTGTAACAGAATCAGTTATGCACAGGATGGCATAGAGAAAAGTCATTTCCTGCATTGCTACTGGATTAGATTTAGCTTCTTTCTATGATCAAATGTTACTTGAATTAGATCTAAAAGTGATGACATCAGTAGGACCTGGGACCTTACTGGAGAAAGGAGAAAAACGTTCCCATTTTTGGGATTAGTAATTAATAAAAACTGTATGTAATCATATTGATCCACAGACTCTGAATGCCATGGGTCTCGACAGTTAACAAAATTTCTTCTTCCTGCTTTCTGTATTTTATCTTCTAACTGTAAATTTAAAACATTCTTGGCCTCAGGCAGAAGAGGCAGTTGGATGCACTGAAGGCAGAGCCAAGTTGAAAGCAAAATTCCTCTTCGCTTCTTCCCAACTTGTCTCAGCTCTTGCTGAACAAGGCAGTGGTCATTACAGGAACTGCTGCACCTCTTGGAATTGAAAATCAAACAGGTTATTAGCAAAGGCTCCTTTCCACTCCCTGTGAGAGCTCTTCAGCTGGAGATGCTTCGAGCATAACACTGGAACCTTTCCAAATCAAAAGATGTGTGCATCAATTCACCTTTTCCCTTAACAGACTGATGCTAGGCAAGGAGAAAGGTCATTTCTAGAGACAGCAGATTTCTGAAAGAAAAAGATTTTGAGGAGAGACCCCAAACCCTTAAGTGCCTGGGAGAACTAAGCAGTTGGCTGCTGGCGGGGATGCCCAGGCAACTCTAGCTGAGATCCTGAAGTAACACTGCTCCTTGGACATGGATGGAGCCAGCTGAGGAAACTGCAACTGTATGTCACATGAAATAAAATGGTACCAAAATCATTTCAAATTATTCTGTGAACTATAGCTTGCAGATAGTCATCACTGCATTTCCCCTGCCCAGTAGAGGCTGTAGTGACATTAACAACACTAGCTCCAAGAATATATCACATATACTAATTAAACTGCAGTATTTCCCCCGGACAAAACATGTTTCCAGGTAAACACAGCGTCGTCCTAATACTCATCCAGTGGTAATGCTAAAAGTTTTGGCTAAATAATTTGCCACAGATGAGACATTAATTCTCAACAGAACTTATTACAAAGTGATCTCAGAAAAGACAGTCTCAGCAGTAAGAAGTAAAGCACTGATGACATCAGCAGAAAGCTAAACACACTGTGTGCAAAATAACCTACATGGCTACCAGAAATGTAGGCTACCACCAAGACTGAGAAAGAACATGCATGATTTTATTTTTTTTTTTAAACTCTGTTTCTGATATTTTCATCAATCTGCTCCAGGACATACAGTAATTCCTCTCAATTTTGGAACAGATTACCCTACATGAATATGCAACCAATGCTAATAAGAACAACAAATTAGCCTTTCCTGCTACACAACATACTGACCATAAAAACAGGCAATTCAGACCACACTTATATGTTTTATGAGAGCATGAGAGTAGTCACCAAGAGCCAGGAGTTGAAAATTTCCACAGAAGCTGTTGGTACTGAATTAACAAAGACATCCAGGATTTCTCCTTTACCTTTCACAGGAATAACACAAATAAGTGACATTTGAAAGTGGAAAAACATGAAAAAAAATAATGCAGTAATACTGTCCTGCAATCCTACTCGAAAATGAAACTGGAGAAGACTACAGTTTCTTTGAAGAACACGTTCCAGGAATTTAGGGTTGGATTAGAAGGGACTTCAAAGGCCAACAGTCAGATATAAAGCATTCCTTGAGCTTTCTCAGGATAGGTCTGGTTTTGCACTTTAGAAATAGCTGACAAAGGTTCTCCCTAAAGGTTGGAGTTTGTGACTTTTCTATCACTTTAAGGCAAATGAGTTGTTTTGCCAGGCTTTGTTTTAATAATTGCCTTTAATCACTTTATACTTGATAACTTTATTAAATGTTGTTATCAAACAGCAATTACAACAGCCAGGTATATATCAGCAAAATTAGGAGCAAGAAACTAACAAGACAGCAGGCAACCTGAGAGCCCTGCAGGAGCTCACCATCTCTCCCCTGAGAGTCGGGAGGAGTCTCTCGCTTCATGTGCCAGGACAAGGTGCTCTGCAATGCCAGAGAGCTGTGAGAGCTCACAGACCGCATGGGAGGAAGAGGCCCTCAAGGCTGCTGCCTTTTAGTTAAAAAACCACCACAACTGCAGCTTTGTTTATTCTGTTGTCTTATACCTCAGTGGTAATTGTCCCACAGCATGAGTTGCACTGAAGTTCTTCCACAGATTTCCCTCTTCATTCCAAACAAGAGTTGCTAAGGCAGTACACAGAACGCATTCACAGCTCACGATGCACTGCTTCAGCATTACTCACTGCCTCGTATCATTTGGTTTTGCTTTTCACAGGTTAGTTTCCTGAGGACCTCAGAAACCAACGACAGATGGTGGATGCTTTGGGGCTGGGGATACACCTGGGCTCACGGAAGATGCTCAGTCCCACACCTTCATGAAAAAAGTCTCTCTCTCTTTCTCTCTCTCTCTCTCTCTCACTTTAATTTCCGCAGTTCAAGCTGTTGCTTCACAAGGCACCCCTTAGTTGTCACCTACCAAGTACTCACTGATAACTACCTTAAAGGTGCCCTAGAGGTCACTTAAAATTCCAAGAGGGAAGTAACATGCTTGGGTTGAGATTAGCCCAGAGATTACCTTGCTTCCTTCTCACTGAAGAACAGCACTGATGTGTGACTCATGTTGTGACTGTTTTTTTTCCCAAAAGATATCATATGCCTCATTCAAATAAGACAATATTTTCTCAACACAGACCAGAAAATGATGAGCAGAGTCAGCAATAACAACTGAAGATATTCCTCTCTGAACATCTGCTCACACGTGCACAGCACACATACACAATGGTACATTCTCATCTTGTCACTTTCTCCTGATTACAATCTCTCATAAAAATGTTCTTAATCATAGCCATAAATGCTGCAAGAGTCAGGATACCAGAAAATTATTTCCTGGTGCTGCAAAAACATAATGTGAGCATAGGCAAGTTAATCTAATTTTCTGTATCAGACTGCCCAACTTATGAAATAGATATAAGTGTATGTTCTCACCAGTGTCCTGTAAGATTAAATGATTCAAGAGTTAGTGAATTCAAGAATTATAAAGTTGGATTTTTCCCTTCCCTAACATTTCATTCCTGCACATGACATGGTTATTAGGACCGCTGAGCAATAGGAGAGATGATCACAGGAATGGCTGTATTTTGTTTCCTGCTTCTGAATTCACATATATTTTCAGTACTTCCATGATCTGAACATTCACCCGCTTCTCTGATGTCCCCAAACTATTTCAGGAAGCAGAGAATGCCTAGCAGGAGGAGGCAGCCCCTACAGCCCTGTGTGATGGGCATTTTACCCAGCCTACGAGAACACCAATGCTGGAAGGATCTGTCCTTCCTATCCTTGGGTCAGTCCAAAGGCAAGCTTTCTGAGACAAAAAGATAAGAATCGGGATGCGTCCAATTTTTCTCATCCACCTCAGGTTTTCTCTCCCAGAAAGTCAGTACGATCCACATCACCCAGATGAAAAGCACACAGCTTCTTCTGCGGGATGTAAAACGTCAAAGTGAAGCTGCAGTGCTTTTAACAGGTAACCAGGCTACCTGTCCGACCAATAGCATTTCCCCACGTCCAAAACCAAGTACAGCTGAAGAATGCACACTCTGCTCCTCAAGGTCCTATTTACGTGAAGGAGTCCCAGAAGGAGGAGAAAAGAGATTACATGCTTCGTCTCCTCAATTAGCACTTCTGTTTTCTATTAACAAGTTGTACCAGACAGGATTTAGACACATTCTCCTCTATTATTTTAATGATATACTTTGGGAACAGACTGCTTAATGCTTACAAGTTGTAATTTATGTTTCTGAAATTATTATTCATCCATTATGCATGAAGTATGTTTTGTGCAAGGATTTGCCCTGTTAAGTTCTTTGACTCTCAAGATATTTTACATCTTAACCTTGATGATTATTATCTCTTAAGAAGAAAGGGGCTTCCTTCAGGTGCATTTCACCAGCCCTGCTTCTGTAACAACTTGAAAAAGGACAAGTTACAACCAAGCAGCGAGTAAAACAGGCTTCCCAACAGCAGCCCCTAACTGCACCGCAGTAACTGGGCTAGATCCACAGGGGGGGATCCTCAGAGTCTGAAAAAAAAAAAAAAAAACAAAACCCCAATGCTCACCCCAGCACATTTCCTGCTTGGGAAAGATACCAAGGGCAGGAAGGGAACTCGAGCATCAGAGAATTTAGAAATCAGAGAATAAAAAAGGAATGGAAAGAGTTATGTTTCCATGACAACAGGAATGCATGTGCTTATATTAGCAAATCCCTGCTGACCTCTGCTGATCTTTCCCTGTCCTGGTCAGTGTTAGGATTAGTGCAGGGTACACACTGAGACCCGTTCCCAGATTCTCCTCAACAGAAACAAGGCCTGGGCAGGCCTGAAAAGGGGCTTTTGCGTTGTGTTCCCTTTCTTCCCCAACCCTTGCTAATTTCAGAAAGATGGCACATCTGCTATGGAAAGTAGTAAATGAATGAAACCAAATCCTTCCTCAAGAAGTAGCTTCAGTTCATCTATACAGGGAACATATGAGGGCTATGAGCAGACACTTCATGCATCTTCACAAGTCCCATGTCACTCTCAACACAGGACAGTGTTGCCAGTCTCAATACAAACTATATTTTAGGGTGCTCCTACGTTGCCAGCCTACTTCATGCATTTTCTTCTGAGTTACCGGAGACCAGCAGTTCCACACAACATTTACATGCCAAGTGTTTGGTATGGCAAAGCTTTTTCATGCCAGATATGCACACAAACTATGAACATAAAATATTCACAAAGAGTATTTATAGACCTCGATCACTAGATCTTCATGAAGACAAGCATAAGAAGATATGACTCAGTTTCCCACTGTGAAATATGCATAGTAGTTCCTCCACCAAAGAAGCAGAATTCCTGGCTCTCTCCCACCCAGCTTACCCAGTGAATTGCTGAAAGGTGCCAACGGTGAGCAGCAACAGTGCCAGTATTATGGCCAGAGGCATTAACAGCATTAAGCAGAAGTACCACTTCAGGGAATTAAACTTACTCTTAACTCAGAACAAATAGCCAGCTAGATCTTTTTCATTATCTGTTCAATGCTTTAACACACATCTGAAGATGTACCTTCTATTACTTTGCTTCTAATACCTGGAGAAAGACACTAGTTATAAATAAATGTTTTATGATACCATTGAATATATTGCCACAGTAACCCTTTGATCGTCTGTTCTTAACACACTCCTTTATTTCCCCTTGATAAACACTCCTCCAAGCTAACTAACCTTCATGGCTTACACAGTCTCTGATCTCTCAGCCATTTCCATAGATCAAATACAGAGACGGGGTTTCCTGTGTACTCAGTTAACGAAAATGAGTCATAAGCTTTAATTTCCAATTCCTATTTCAATATGCTGACAATCAACAAAGTTGAAAAGATCATATTTCTTTGTTCCCAGGTTTAGAAGAAAGTGCGATTTAAACTGTCTGTATGTCTGAGCTAATCTCAAGAGCCTGCAGTAGAGCAGACAGTGAGCCGCCCAAGAAAAGGTTTGTCTGCACGTGCTCTCCCAATAGGCATCCAAAGCATGTTCCAGGCCAAAGGTATTTGAGTTACTGTGCTTGTTGGGGAAACAGGAATGAGCAGATGCTTGGTTCTGTTCTCTAGAATCTACTCTGTTCTTTAGAACACGACAAATTAAGCTGAGAGCCATTCTGTTCATTACACAGAAAATTGCAGTGAAACTGGAATGACATGCAGAGTCTGCTCCACTCCCTCTGGAGTTTATTTTAAACAACTGGAGATTGTGTGGGTCTGGAAGCAGAGTGCTCTTATGGTTACAGTTTGCAATTGACCATCCGGACAACCAGGATTTTCTGAACACGTTCTCAATAAATAACTTAAGCATCTTGGGCCCTGCTAGGCAGGGGGGTTGGAACTACATGATCCTTGAGGTCCCTTCCAACCCGGGTGATTCTGTGTGGGGCTTCAACGACACTTGTATTTAGCCAATTCAAATAACAGAAATAGTCATATGCCTCACAAGGACAAGAAAAAGCACCCCTTCCTCATGGCCTTAAAAGTGCTACAGGTGCTACGTAAATACCACCATTCAGTACAGCCGCAATCTGGCAGAATTCCCCTGCAAAATAGGAGAAGGCGTAAAGACTGGAACAGTGGCTTCCCTTCAGCTTCCCTGGCTGTTCTGAGAGGCGTCACCCAAAAGGATTATTCTACAATTCTCAGTAAATTACTGTTCCAGAAAAGAGTTTCACCCAAAAGCTGTGAGTGCAGTGATCTAACAGCACAAATCCCCCAAAACACCCACCTCCCAGCAGCCCCATGCTGAGCAATACAGTAGGTGCAATGGGCCTTCCTTCTTGCACAATACAAAACCACCGTAATTGCTTCACACTTCAAACCAGTAGCTATGGTTACTAGATACAAAAGACAATCCTGCTGCTTCCCCATGGCCAGAGGAATTCCAGGCACTTGGAGCTCACACAAAGAAGCTGGTACAAGGGAAACAAAAAAGAATCCAGACTAAAAACGAAAACCAAAACCAGCCTGACTTTCATAGCCATAGTAAGACGTGACCAGAGCAAAGTAAATTTAGGGAGGCTTCAGGAGAAAATAAAGACTGTGGGGGATAAAGAGAAAGCTGAAAACCTTATCCATCACTCAGAAAGAACATAAACATCATCCAACATCACGAGAAAAACCCAAACTCAGTATTTGGCAGGTATTAGCAGCAAGAAGGCACTCCGACCATATTTTTACCTTTCCTTTTGCACATCACTGATTACTGCTGTTCTACTGGAGTGGCAAACAAACAGGACTTTTACAGACAGGTATCGGCCACACAGTGCTGACAAGATCAGGAGGAGGCCAGTTCAATCCCAATCATATTTCCACTGAAAGGTTAGACACGTTCCTGACATGACCTTATAATCCCTAGATGACTCAAACAGATGTCTAGGCCCAGCAGATCTCCAGACACCTATTCCAGAAGAAACAAATCTCTTTCTTAGAGTTGTATACGAGGCTGACTTTTGCAGCACAAAAACACACTCACATGCAGAACCTCAATATGCTGAAGTATATCCTATGGGCTATAAAATAAGTTTTCAATGTGGAAATAACAATTAAAAACAATCAGTGTAACACAGCCTGTTACATCATCACTTCTTGTGCTTTCTTCAAAATATCTAAGGGAATACTCGTGCGCTGTTTTCTTCCTCCACATTTCGTATCACAGATACCTGGCACTTGAGCATGTTGGTATACTCCCCTAGATACAATCCTCTTTTGCCTTGACATATCTTTAAAAGATACAGAATTGGAATAAAGCTCTGCGCTTCTTCTGTGTGGGCACAATGGTGAAATCCATAACTTTTCCGAGGAGAAAATATCAGCTGAGAACTTAATAACATGAAAGTGCACGTACTTTCAGCTCTAGGGAATAAATTCATCCACATGTGCACAGGGAGAATGACAAAAGGAGACCAGAAATAAGTAGAGAGAAAAACTTATCTACAACGGAATGCCTTTTATCTTCCTGATAAGAAATTTTCAGGCTCCATCTAATCATGAGGGTGACATTTTGTCAAGTTACCTTTACAACACAAGGGCAGATCATAGACTTGATCCAAGTTACTGCATATTAGCCGGGTAAGAATTAGGCACAGAAGACAAAAACTTACCCCAAAATAAGAGGAAAAGTGGCAGCAGGAGAGCAGCATTGTATACCCTGGATGTAGTTTTCTTTAATTCCATGACAAGCCTAAGAGTGGCTGTTCTAAAAACCTCAAGGGAGAAACCGTAGTTGCAAGCTACTGATTACCAGCTCTCCCCGCATCCCGGATTTCAGAAAGTTTTCTCTACCCCAGGCACCCACTCCATACCCTTCCGAACTGGGGACTAGCACTAACACCGTGGACAGAGTCCCTGTTCACTTTGAAACGCTTTACTCATGTCCCTGGAACACAGAGAAAATGCTGCCTGGATCACATGGATTGAACTGCACAGGGCAGCACAAGCTGGATTTACAGGCACGGCAGCTGAAGCTCATCCATGCCCCCAGTCAGAAAAAAGTCCCAGGCTGTCAGAGGTAGGCAGGAAACTGGATAACTGGGAGAGTCGCAGTGTAAGGCAAAAAGAAAAGGGTTCCTCGGTGCTTTTTCTGCTTTTTGAATTCCCACCACAGGAAAATGAACCTTATATCTCCATCGCTGCCGCTGGAGCTCAGAACTGTCCTGGGGACTGAGGGAGGGCTGAGGACCATTTCTAGGATGCAGGTTTCTATACAGTCACTACTTAAATTCCAGGTGAAGATCTTTAATAGTTTTTCAAGAAAAGATGGCTTGTTGAAGGAGAAGTGAAAAGACACAATAATCCCACTATTCATTCCAAAGAGAGGCATCAGCCTTCACTGCTCTCATGAGATGTGTGAACCCACAGGATACACAAACTCACAAAAGGTAAACGAACCCTTTTTTCCTAATTAAGGACAAGTACAGAGATCAACAGAAGCACCTGAGTAACACAAGAAGCAAATCGTACCTGCACACCTACATGTGCTTAAGTTTTAGAAGTGGAAAAAATTGCCAGTGCCCATTGCCTTATGGGAGTCACTGGAAACAGACAGAGCTCACACTCAATTGTGACCTACTAAGTACCTCTAAACCCACACCACAATTGGATTAAATTAACCCTAATGAGAATTACGTATATTGCCTCACCCCTGCACTGACAACTAAAAATAGAAGGCAGGTAAGATGCCATACAAATTCCTAGTTCAAAAAAAGAGGGCAAGAATTGATGCAGACAGGCCTATACTGCTTCCCTATTCCAGTGCTTCACTGGTTTCCTTCACTCCCACACTCTTAACAATACCTGTGCCAGACTTCAAAAGCAAGTGCAAGAACTGTTGAAAACATAGTTCCACATTTTAGACAAGTTACATACTAAAATATGGGCTCTTTCTCACAGGGATTTCTCACAGGCATTCTGCTATTTTAAATAGAGAATACCAGAAATGGGCTCCAGCCACAAGATATGAAGAGGCAAAGAATTCAACAACACCCAAATAAGCTCAAATTCACACATATCTCCCCAATTTTAATTTGAAAACAGAGGGTAATGTGCAACAGAATAAAGACACTTCCAAGTTGGTGCCAGTGCTCCATATATTCCAATGCTAAAACTGAAAGTAAAAGTAGCTAAAAATCAGGAGAAGTCTCTCTTAGGGTCTTATGTGACATTTAGTGCTAGTGGTGGCAATGGTGATGAGGAGACGGTTGGACTAGATGATCTTGTAGGTCGTTTCCAACCTTGTGATTCTATGATTCTATGATTTAGGGGGCACAAAGGTGAATGTGAAACTACAACAGTGGTTCAAACCTAGGTGTGAGGTTTCCCAGTGCTTTTGCTGTTACTCATGTGTTTGCTCACTGTGGAATCCTTTCTAGCAAGAAAAAAAAAAATACAAAGGCAATCACCTCCTAAGAACCTGATGAAAGCAGCCACAGTCCTGCAATGAGCAATTCATATCATCTCCGCATCCTTACAGAACAGACAGAGGATGATGGGCCAATGCAGCAAAATGGATGATTACTACGTTGTTTCTACCTTCAGTGCAGAAGGCAGAACAGTAACTGCAAGAGCATTTTCACTACCAAAACACAGACACAAATGGTTTGGGTCACTAATCTGACTTGGAATGCTCCAAAGATGATATATCACGTGTTATCAACCTTATCTGGACCACTCTGTTCCCATCTCCATCTCTGGTGTCTTCAGTCTGTTTTCTCAAGATCAGCCTCACTGAGGTTTTTTTTTTTTGCCACCTACCTCAGCCATCTGGAACTCATTTCTTTCTTTTCAGATTCTCATTTTGCTGTCAAGAACTTAACCAACCACTGACATGTGCAGAACCTTTCTGCTCGGGACTTTTTTTGCCTCACCTGTGTAAATTACACTGCTTACATTTTTTTCAGATCAAAGCACATACACATGGATCCACTGCACACTGGAAGAAACCACTCCTCTTCCTCCAACCCCAGAGACCTGTTACATGCTACCAAGACTCAGAAAAGAGCAAACAGTTTAGCTGAGGCTGAACAACTAAGAAGGCCAAGAGGAGCATGATTGGTGTCAAGGAACGATCTAATATGTTCGATGCTACCATTTCATGCATTTGTCACAACAGGGCTTAGACTTGAGCTACCTGAGAAATCCCAGCAGAACGTGGTTCTCAGCCAAAGCCTTCCACAGACAGAGGTGCGACAATCTCACACCTGTACTGCTGCCAGATATTGTGAATTCTGCAGTGCAGAGTGTGTTAGGGAGGAAGATTGTCCTGAACAGGGTTAATTTATTCCCTACAGCCACTGTTATCACCTCCATGATACCTGCTGGGACTTAAGGTTCATTCAGTGTCACTCTTTGCTCAAGCTACTGAAGTCTGCATGGGTCAAGACATTTTCCTTCATTATAGTAAATAAAATACCTTACTTTGGTGCCTGCCGCCAAGAATATTATAATTTAATTTTTCAACATTCACAACTGCAACTGTATGGGATTTTATCAGCATAAATGGCAGACCTCTTCTGTCCTGGGCCCTTGGGCTTACAAAAACCAATGCGGGCATTAACCAGCTTAGTCCAATTAAAGGACCTTAATGCAACTCTGCTAAGGCCCTGATTTGTTAGGCTTGACTACATTTGCAAAGAAAGAGCACAATTGGGTGGATTTGTTATCTAAAGAATAAGCTCCAAGTCCTTAGTCATCCTTGCTAAAGCCTTCCCCAAACCGGCCATGGATTGTACTACCTCTGCACTGCTGCAGTCCAACGTCACTATAATCTGTTCTTTAACATAGTATTAAAATTAGAGCCAAAGGACACAGCTGCTTTCGTCTGTGTAACACTCATTACAGGAGACTTAAGGACAGCAAAACAGCAAGGCTTCTATTCTCAGCTGGTAGGCAGGAAACTCTGCAAGCCGGAAATGCATGCCATGAAAATGGGGCAGCAGCAGGCAAGCTGGATTAGCAGAAAAAGGAGGGTGCAGATTCGGAGTACCCAGCAGAACCTGTTTTCTACATTCTTTACTCTTCTGTAAACTTTCTGGAAAGAATCCTATTCCTTTTTCTACAAGCACTTCAGAATGGACTGCACAGCGAAGTACGTAAACAAAACAGTCAGTGCTTTCCATTCTAACAACTACATATGCTTGCACTACTGCACAGCTTTTCCTCACACAGGGGTTAAATAATATGCTAACAGTACAAATCACAGACAGAAGCTGGTAAGAATGCACTTGTTCACACCTCCTGCCCTGCGCACATACTGTACTGAGAGGCCTCACCTGTCCCTCCCTACATTTCTGGAACCTCACCACCAAACACAAATATTCCACTTTTCTGAACTGAACAATACAACACAAAAGAAACAAAATTTCACTTTTTTTTTCTTTTTTTTTTTTCCCCTCCTTGTTTTCCCCTGAGCATTATTAGGCACAACTCCACGTGACTGCAAACTTGGAACTAGGCAAGTTAAGCTATCTAAGAAAGAAGTTTCCAGTTCCACTCAAAACAATTGTAAGGAAAATAATTTAATAAGCCACTTCAGTACACTCTTCTGCTCTCAATCAGAGCTGGAAAGTGCAGGATATATTCAAAAAGACCTCAGGTTTTGGAATTCCAAGCCTACAGAGAGGCCAATTTCACAAACTGAAAGCTTCAAATACAGCTGGGTGATGTAATACTCTGGGGTCCAATCTCCCAAAATTTCCTCTTGTAAAAAACAGTTACTCTTACAGTTCACATCACCAATTTTCCACTTGACCACTAGATGTCCCTTCTGCCCTGCACAAATTCACACAAAGACTACTGGATGAGAACAGGAATTAAAAAAAAAAAATAAATGTATCATACATCACCTGCACTGCCAAACAAACACGACTAGAAATATCCTGAAATGCAGAACTGTGCCAAGCAGCACCCTGAGCACTGTAAGGCCCACTGCACCATGCACACACCAGACAAGCCAAGAAAAAGCTTTGTCTGCAAGTCAAAACTTGCAAGTTGCAGCTAATACTTGGCAAGAATCACACATTTCCAGTCTCAAGACATCCTAGTTACACTTTTTAGGCATAATAAACCTCATAAATTACAGAGTATCTAGTATATGACATAGGTCAGTCTTGGACAACAGCAAAGAAACTGCTGCCATAAGAAGACATAGCAGAAGGGCTGCTGCTTCTCGCTGTGTAACAAGCAATTAGAAAAACACGAGGGATGGTCAGGATTCTGACCCAGCCTCACTGTCCTGGAACACAATCATTATTTCATAGAAAACCACAGAGTAAAGGAAGAAGAGCAATCCAGGAACACACAGGCAAAACAAACACTTCTGCACGGGAGTTGCACAGGAACGCTCTGCGCCGACAAGGCCTGAAGGCAGCGATCCCGTCCGGAGGAGGTTGGCGGTGCCTCCCGCACTGCCCGGCCATCGGCGCCACCGCGCGGCACGCGGCTCGCCCTGCAGGGAGATGCGGCGCTGCGCCAAGCAGCTCGTGCCTGCAGTACAGCTGCGAACAAGGGAAGAAGTCTCCGAAATCCTGCTTTTACTGAGAAACTGGGAGAACATCGAATCCTCTTAAGAGAAATGGCATCTTAAATTTCTTCTAACCAGTTTTACCAGCAAGTTCTGAGAAGACACCCTTCTGCCTGTAGGTCTGCAGTTAGGATTCGAGAGGACAAAACTGAAGCAGGCTTCCTGAAGTTGGAAATCACCTGCTCTGCACTGCAATATTGGCCACACGTGCAGATCACTAAAACATGTCTCATTTCAGAATAGAGCTAGAACTGTAACAAGAATATCCAGTACATGCAGAGAACCTTATTCTTCTTCTCCAGCCTATGAGCCCATTCACAACAAACACAGTAAAGATGGAGCCAAGCTTCTGCCAAGTTATCTCTAAGAGAAGTTGCAGAAGTCAGACTCTAACCATGCATGCAGGCTTTGATCTCCGTGAAGCTCTGCTAGAGTTCTGCAGGTCAACTTGGAGGCTCTTTGATCCTCTTTCGCCGCTCACAGCTGGCTGCTCAGTGGAAGGCGGCCCCTTGCAGGAGCCTCTCTGGGCAGACGGCGCTCACAGGAAGCAGCTCAATGACTGTCAGAGGTCCTGGGCAAAAGATTCAGCAAGTAAAATGCTGTGGAAGGAAGCAGCACAAGTCCAAGATGTTGCCTGAATCCAAGAGGGTTTTGAAGTTGTGTTGTGTATTTATTACGAGGTCTTTTTTATGCTGCTTTTGTCAAAATCTCCAGTGCTTGCAAACGTCCCTTTTTACTGATGCGTGCTACTTACACAGAGGCTTTCTGGCCGCTCGGGGGGCAGTGCTGGGCAGGTTTCCGACCTAGCAGCCAAAAACCAGCATTGAGAGGCAACCCTCTACATAAGCATATGTTTGGTGAGACTGCCTGCGTTGCTGGCAACCTCGGAGCCACGCCAGTCCCCATAGGGCACTTAACAGGCTTCAGAGAAAAAGCTAAACGCTCAGCCAGAACCAGCTGCCTTCAGCAAAGCAAGGAGTATGTAGGTGATCCCCGCAGCGGAGCCCAGGGGAAAGGAGCGTCCTAATAACACAAAAGTTAGCACTCTGAAGGTCAACACAAGGGGAAAAAAGGGAATTTTGGAAATGCCCCCAGCTGGACCTGAATAACAAACACACATAGCTGCACTATGTGAGCACACAGTGTGTTCTGAAACAGTCCAGTCTCAGAGCCCCGTTGCATGCTGTATACAATGTGGATAGCATGGAAAGACCTCTGAAAACTGCATAAACCAGCAAACACTGCCTCATTTGCCTTCCAGGCGTAAACTCTGATCTCTCAGAGCCATCATGCACACAGCAGGCTCTGTAATGAAGCCTCCACAAAACACTGGGCATGTTCACCACAGCAGGCAGTGAGACATAGAATGGACGCAGACCACAAGTCAGCCAAATATTGAAGAATTTTCTCCAGGATGACAAAGATATGGGGTTTGCTTTTGCACATCTGCACCTTAATTCTGTTATTCTTGCACACTTAATTAGGTGTAACCCCTCTGTTCTTTTGAAAATAGCCTCGTTTACTTCTAAATGCATACCTGGACAAGGGTAGGCTGAAGCTTTTAGGACATCAACACTTCTTTCTCTGCCCTGAGGGAAGCTCTAGTTTATATTATTTCTCGTAGGGAAGATGGCTTGTGCACATTTTCTACATCATTTCTTCCAATAGTAGGCAAAGCAAGTTCCTGCTGCTTTTGCTAAAAGGTAATATTGATCTGCAAGAGAAGCATCTGAATCTTTAGCTCTGCTAACTGGTGAGCTGAATGTGCACACGAATTCATCAGTGTCTGAAACAACAACTCTGTGATAGATTCTGCAAAAAAAAAAAAGTGGAAGCAGCAGCAGAACACGTCTGAAACAGAAGAGTCCATATATACACAAGCACTCAGAAACTTACAGTATTAAGGGATGTCAGCAGATGAAAGCAAACACATGGGGAACTGCTTTCAACTTTTCCAACCTATTTCTGAACAAAGCCACAGGAACAGAAAACTGGTAAATCCCTGTGAGAACACAGTGGTGGCTTCACCAAGAGTGTAATTGTTTCAGTAAGAGCAAGAATATGCACCAAGGCAACTCTCTTGGCCAGAAGCGTGTAATATTCTGCATACAAAATATTCAAGGGGATGGATCCAGAAACTTCTCAAGAACTATTGCAAAGAACCTGGAAAGAATTCTAACATTTTAAATCCGATGTGCAATGCCAGTCCAGCTTTGCCATTCACCAACGATATATATCTCTGGAAAGAAACATGATAATTGACAGTTTATTGGAATACTATCCATTTCATCCCTGAGAAACTCCATTGCAACTAAGTCACCCCTATATTTATCACAGCAAGAAGCAGCATCTCATATATTTAAAGAGGATTCCATGCCAAGGCCAATTTGCCAGAAAAATTTATTGTGCTTGAATGCCTTATGAGATGGACGTCACAAATCTGACAGCTTAAATTCTCATCTGCTTTGGGAGTGGGTGAATATACCACCCTGGCTATACTGTTTGAGTATATGGTTGGGATGAATCTCTGCTTCCAATTCAGCATTAGCTCCTCCTCTTTCTATTAAAGGACTTGACTTCAGAAAAATTTCCTTTCAGTATCTGTAACCAGAAAGCAAGCCAAAGTATAGATGGACGAGCTTCCTGTAACAGTAGAACAGTGGCAGAAAATTAATTTCACTGCATGGTATTTGGATCATTTTCTGGATCTTTAGCTTTGCTAGCTTGTACATTCAGTGAGTCACAGATGTTTGGTAAGAGCTTGTCAATGCCTTTCAGAAAAAGCCTTTGGCTGAAAATGTAAACTCCATTTGATCCTAAATCTTTTTTTAATGCATGACTCTGAACCAGGGGACTTTGCATATTTCTGCTAGTCTCACTTCCAGAAGGTCAGGAGGGCAACGACTTTGGTGAAAATGGAATCTGAGAAGCAAGCAGAAAATCTTTTAGATGTGTGTGTTCTGAGAAAAAGATAAAATCACTGTCACTGGGGTATGTAAGACTAAATGAGAATATCTTCAATTCCAGCCCTACCTCTCTGCAAAGCTTGTTAAACCACAGGTTCCTTCTCCTTCTGTATTTTCTTTTATTCAGACCAGAAAACATAACATGAAGATTAAACATTACACAGCACCCAGGATTTCTGAGATTTTACAGATTCATTTGGTTTCAAAAGATACAAAGGCCATCAGCAACACTACCAACTATAAGAGCTGTACAGTATTCCCTCCTGTAACCCAAGGCAAACAGAGACTTCCCTGAAACCTTGAATGAAATAATGACTACCTTGAGGTTGCTTTTTTTCTTTGTCAGACAGCTTTAACCCCAAGCAGAACTCCAGAGTTCACACTTATGTGAATGATCCAGCACTCTTACTACAGCAACCACCTTTCAATAATACATCAATAAGAAAAAAAATTAAAATCAAAGCTAAAAGGCACAGGTGAAAACCAGGAATGTCAACATGTTGTTTTTCTACCCCGGAACGGTTTCCTCTCCTTCATTAAGAGCAGGAAGAGGTTATGTCCTACAAATATGATTTTAAAATTGTGAATTCATTCTTGGCTATTAAATACTTCATTGCAGCTGTATATCAATCCCATTTTCCTTGTTTACCTCCGCTCAGTCACTAAGCTCCACAGACAATTTCCCTTAAAATCATAAAGTTGACACTTTGTATTCCCACCACAAAGTTCCCACTGCAGTTAAAGCTATGGTGAACGTCACAGCTCTTCACACTACTTTAAAAGCACACAACCAGCCATGTCACAAGCCAGTAAAAACCACGACCTGCTGATTCTGCCCAGCAGAGGGCTTTGTCTCCTGTCTCTTTCTAATTTTTCAGAGTCAGTATGTCGGTTATGAGCACACCCTGTGGGCTGTGAGAATCTCACTGCCAGGCCAGAGCAAGTACCTACCATTCAGGGACCAGAAGAACTTTTTTGGGCAATGACTCAGGAATCACCGCAGCAGCAACAGACAGTGCTTCCCTGCTCACTCATCCACCTCAACTGAAACTGAGACTTTGTGAGTAAAAAGAAGTCAGTAGGAGCAAAGGAGTGAAATGGAATCTGTTGTGTCAGTGACATAACAGTGACCTGCTGGATGTCAGGTGCCCAAGCCACAGAGCCCAGCCAAGGACAAAGTGCTCGTTCTCTATTAACTGTGGCGGGATGCTGGGGATTTTGAGCAGATGTTAATAGGATGAATACATACTAGTTGTACAGTCTCAGAATGATAATGCCTCTGCACACCAAAAACATATTGATCTTCTGAAGCACACAGTTAGAACATCTAATAGCTCTAGTGGGAGCAGGGAAACACTCAGGGGACCTAAAGAAAAAAAAAAAAAAAGGATGCAAAGATGCTATAAGACAGTATAGTTTTATCTGCCAAAACAGCTCTGGGGCACACAGGGAATGTCATGCTACTGCACATACAGACACATACTGAAGTAACACAACGAATGTGAAAGGAAAAAATGAATTTACGGAATTTGTAAGATTCTAATGGCTCTAAAGCGTTTCTTCCAGGTATTATGTTAGAACCAGGAAGAACCTAAAGAGGGAAAAATCCACACAGCACAGTCCTGCTGGAGCAAAACTGTGGGGGAGGAGAAAAAAAAACCAACAACAAACAAAACAAGAAAACACACAGAGAATGAGGCAGATGCTGCTTGAAAACAAAATCATAGGGAAATTCTATTTTAATAACCTTGACTGTTATTAGTAATGCAAATCAAGCCTTTGTTCTAAAAGGAAATCTAATTACTAACCTACAGTGTCTTTTTCAAGTGCAACACATTTGAAAGCTGCTTTATAAACTAGGACTATATAACCAGAAAACTTCATTCATTCTCTTTGCTTTGGCAATTAGTTCAGCATTACATACGCTCTCAAAAGTGAAATGCTAGCCTCCATTTTGCACTAGAGAGCCAAATGGTCCAGCACTACATACCCTCTGCTCCACAGTTCTGACCCAGTTTGTTTTCTTCACCTCACAAAAGGACACAGCTTTTGAAGGAGAGTGAAACTCCACGATGACCAGACTGCACAGCACCTGCTTGTTCCCAGGTGTTTCTCATTCCTGTTAGCTACACAGACTAAGCTGCATTAACAGAAAGACCATTGTAAATTGACTCTCAGCAGTGCCACCATAACAGCATAACGTAACTCTAAGAGCTCTGGTCAACAGCATTATATATCCACTGAACCACTGAGGACATTAAGCAAACACTTTGAAGAGATGAGAAAAGATTCCAGTTGTCCTGAGCTTCCCATTCTCTGACCACAAAACCACACTCTCATACCAAATGGGGAATGAAACTCAAGAGACATTTTAATCCCGCACCCCTGCTCTAATTAATAATCTTCCTTATCAATATTTGATGCAATTGTTACTGTGCCTCCTCTCACTATTACACTTTTCATAAAATGCTCTGAAATATGCTGATCTGTGGCAATGTAATAGCAATGTACTCCTTCCAAGGTAATACAGATAAAAATCATGGCATCTTCTTTCCTAACACAGTTCTTTCCAGAATCCCATTTTGTGTTTGGTCTATGAGACTGGCAGTTGTAGATATGCAATCAGGTAACAACTTGTGAAAAGGTACTTGGACTCAGCTCCAAATGAGGCCCTGCTTTCTTCCCTGGCTGGCTAGACTGCCATTTTATGTGGAAAAAAAATCGTATCCCAAAAAATGTATGAATGCATAGATGCTGAGCACAACAGAGCACAGCTGTTGTGTGCACTGGCATGGGAAGCCGTAATTAATATGGTACAAAATGATGACAAGAAAAGCCTACTTATTTTTTGTAAATTAAAGAACTGAGGAAAAGGTGTTTATTACACTGTGCTAAATGTAACAGAAATGCCCATTCATCATCATACAACCCTCATTCATGTCACACAAACTTACTTTGATATGTACATGATGAGATATGCTATCATGGTAGCATTTCCACGGGTTAAGAGTAACCTGCTGTACCAATCGCTCCCTGTTACAGTTCCACAAGAGCACTCCCTCTCTGCACGCATAGCTGCAAATGCAGTAACTCCCCAAACAGATGTTGTTAACATGATCAAGAATATTAATTCAACAATTAAGAGTGCTTAAACTGGTAATAATTACTTAGGCAAAAGGCAGCTCAAGAACAATTGCATGCAACTACGTGAGAAGTAAAGCATTCTCTAGTCCAACTCTCACCATTTACAGTGCAGAAGCCTCTTCAGAAAATAAAACCCATGGACAAAATTCTCCATTAATGCAGAATCATTAAGTTTGGTCCCTGCTGCTGAAGAACAGAGACACAGGGAAAGGCAGTATGAACTCGTGGAAATGCAACAGGCTTTTACTATACATTCTTCAGTCTTTCATTTCCAAATACTCTCTTTCATCTGTAAGGGATCTTATTTAGAACAAGGAGAAGAACAACAAACGCATAAGAATAACAACCTTCTGATAGAAGAGAAGCACTCGTAGAAGTGCTGTACACATTTTGCTGCTACCCAGTTTGCCATCTTCACAGGACTGTTCTCAAAGCAGAGGCAGGTCTGAGGCCGTACTCACACCAAAACGTTTTGGCAGCTGGTGGAACATAAAGTTGAGATACTAAAATGAGAAGATAGAAAGAAAAGTAACAAAGAAATATTGAAGTTTTCACAGAACAAGGGATAGAAGACAACATAGCCGAACAAACCTGCTTGTTGCTGAATGTCTTCTACATTTACCATTAGTAATTAAAGATCTCTAGCAAATACAGTTCAGGCCCACGAGATGACACTACTAGGAAGCTCAGTCCTTTCACGTTTCAGAATACTATGATAAACATTATACTGCCAATGTAAAAATTAGAGAGAGAGAGAATAAATCCTGAACAAGACTTGCCCAATGCACTAGAAATACAACATAATGTAAGCTTTGTGGGAACTTTTAATCTCATCTGTTTTATCTTTAAAGAAAGACGTGATTGCATTTCATTTTTTCCACAGTAATGATACAAGCACAGTACAGCAAACAGATGGAGGTGTCAGAAGTGAAGTGTGAAAAAGAAAAAAGTGAGAGTCCCACTGCTGGAGATTATCATGCTGCGAAGTCCTGCTTGTACCGATCTGTCAGAAACATGGCTCAACTCCCACAGGCTGGGATAAGCAACGGGATAAGCAGAAGTCCTTAACCTAGAGACAGATGATCCCCAGGGACGGACCGGCTCACCACACCACTAAGCAAGGCACGCTGCAGAACTGGACGTGCCAATAACTGCATGCAGCAGAGCAGCAGCCTGTAGATGAATGGCCTGGTGTCACAGTCAGCTCTGCTGTGACAGTGGGTACATGAGCATTCATGCAAATTCTGAGTAGCACAGCTCTTGAGAACCATCAGGTGACAAAAATAACATTTTAGCCTTTTTTTCCCCCCCCCACTTATCAAAGTAGTATAGAAAGTACAGAAGATAAATGTCCCACAAAAGGAATGAAATAATTAGATGTTATCAACACACAATGGAAAAGGCTTAATCATAAGCGTGTGAACTACCAAAGGGTATGGATCACCATCATGAAATACACAAGCAAGTTTTAACTAGAGAACTACAGACTCTGAAGGAAGTACTGCTTTATCTACTAAAAATGTTAACAATATGGTAAAATTTAGTCTTTTTGACAGGATGTCCTTTGCTAAACCACTCTAAATGGTCACCTGTTCAGCTAAAGCAGAAGCTCTTTCTGCCACGTGATATAAAAAGGACATTAATTTTTCAATTCTGCTTTTGAAGGATGTTTCAGGTATTGATTTTACCTCATGCTCAACATAATTGATGCTTTCTTCATGGCTACTAATCTTCTTCTGGTGCTCAAAGCAGAGAGAGGCAGCACTTTCCACATTTCCATGAAGTCTCTGAACACTTTTGCTTGTTTTAAAACACAGTGTTCTTTGAACAGATCTTCAAAATGTGAATCTTTTTCTGTTCATCAGTGTCTCTTGGGGCCCTGAGTGGGTTGTGATAGCACAGACAGTAGTTGCTCAAAATAGTCTGTATCCAATCACTTTGCTTGATGGTGATTAAATGCATAAAATGCTATTCACCCAGTGTTTGAAACAAAAAGGCCTAAGGCACCTAAGAAAAGCTATCCTTATAGAGCACTGTTCCCAGGCCAATCAGAAGTACTCTAATGGCACCCAGTCACAAGCCACTGCTCTAAAGAGAAGAAAACCAGAATGGAAAAGAATTGTAAGAAAGTTCAAGAGGTAAAGCTTTCCTTTTTAAAAAACTTTTTACTTCACATGTAAGACAACCTTAGTTGTAGAGCAGTATGAGAAAACAGATGTCATACAAGCTCTTATTAAAAACAGTCCCTACTTTTTCAATGCTCTGAAGGAAAAGGCAAACAAAGGCACAGGCAAGGCAAACACCATCCCAGGCTCCCCAGGTATTTTAAATATACAAAAGTAAATGTGGCTTTATACTCCTTTAATTATGCATTGCATCTGAATTATGAATTGAACAGAGAGCATACAGGAATTCTGGTGGAAAGAAACAGCACCGTGCAGTAACGTTTCCTCACCCAGGATAAGACATAAATGTGCCCTACAGAGGTTCACTCTAGTTGAAATGAGCGCTACCATTCCCAGACACAGTCTGCACATCCATTCTCACTGCAAGAAATGCACCATAGCTCTCTCAGAAGAGCATTTACACTGCTAGTGAGCAAAAACTGCCTCCTGTATCCTACTGAACACCTTTTTGGACGAAGGACTGTTAAAGAATAACATAATAGATTGGTACTTGAGTACTGTGTTCAGCACTGGGTGCCCCACTACAAGACAGACATCACAGCCCTGAAGTGCGTCCAGAGAAGGGCAGCAGAGCTGTGGGGGGTCTGGAGCACAACTGTGATGGGGAGCAGCTGAGGGAGCTGGGATTGGTCACAGTGTGGAGAAGAGGAGGCTCAGGGGAGACATCACTGCTCTCTACAGCTCCTGAAAGGAGGTGGTGGGGAGATGATATCAAGTTCTGCCTATAAGGAATATATTCATACAAAATGGTTCATTTAGATAAAGACTCCTATATCCATTCCATCCTTAATCCTGTCCCCTTCTTTCTTTTTTCTTAAGTGTTCTTCATTTTAAACATATAGTTGTATATCATACATGAATACTTTTTAGAGAATTGGTAGTAGATGAATGATTCTCAAGATAGTTTCTAAGGTAGGTTTGCCTTACTCATTTCAGCAAGCACACATCAACAAGAAATGTGCTCCCCACCCTGCTGCCTCTTTAGATTAGGTCTGCACCTTGTATCAGGAGAAATGCAGATTTTGTTCTGAATTTCAGAAAAATATTTCTATATTTCTATAATTATTTCTATTTATTTATTTCTATATTAAAAATATTTCTATATTTTGGAAAAATATTCTGAAAATCCAGACCTACTTTTGTATTAAGAACCTTTCTGCTTTCGTCTTTTACTTTGCACAATGTCCTCCTTCCCTTGAGATGAGGACCACGCAGGCAGGCTCTGCTGGCTGCCAGTGGCAGGCAATGCAATCTCACTGCCACTTGGTGGCAGAGGCTAAATGCCAGAATCGCATTTCTAGATCCCAAGAACGCATCACGCACACTTATTCTCTGCTCAAGGTGATTCTGAAGATCACATCTTGCTACCTCATTAATTATTACACATTTATTGACAAATTAAAGATACAAACAAACTTTTTTTTTCCAATAAATCACTTTGAGTTTTAGTAGAATAAGTAGAATTAGCTTGGGGGTTTGTGAATTCAACACATTTATTTTCTGTTTCCTCTCCATGGCATCATGTCTCACGAGTTAGAACATCAAACACTAGCAGCTACCTTTTTAAAAGAAAGAGCATAAGGAGTTCTGACCTACCAAGCTACTTGCTTGAAGCAAACATGAATTTACTGCAGTAATCAAATTAAGCTTGTTCTACACTCCTCTTCTAAAGACATCATGTCTAATCTTTAAGTCTTTAGCAGATAACTCAATTACTATTTTATTTAGAGCAACTCTAAACACAGCACATATTACGTTGTGTGGTTTCTTCCACAACGTGAAGAAACGATGGTCCACAAACAGATGCTCTGAGATCTAATGAATTCTAATTCAGAATTCTAATGTCAGTCAGAGAAAGCTGCACACACAGTTGCAGAACATTCCTGCTGCCACGCTCCAAACCACAACGCTTCCCACTAGACAATATTTAATGGAGTAGAATTAGGAACGAGGCTCTTTAAGGGCAAGTAACTTCTATCAGCTGTTTTTTTCTGACAAGAAACTTGGTACAGATTGTACAAGTTGAAATTTAGGACAGAGTTTATAAACCACAGGCATTTAACCTCAGCAATAAATATCTCAACCCCCTGAAAAATGATCATTTCACCTACCCATAACAGTTACTGTTTGTTTAGCCCACACAAAAAACTCTAATCTGGAAACACTGGCATAATTAAAGATTATCTCAGAATAAACAATTTCATAAAACATAGATTGAACTTCATCTAGCAGGCTTAGCAGGTTAGCCAGGCTGGCTCTATGCACACCAGCTGCAAGTCATCAAATAGGAGCACTCTATTTACAAAGCCTGTATTAATCCAAATATTCTGGGTCTCTCTGACACACCAAGCGATCACAGGGCAGAGCACAAATGCATCGAGATGCTTTGGTAGGGGCAGCTTTCAGGCTCTAGAGCAATTATTGCTACTACTGAAGATTTATTAGCTTTCCAAATAAATATGAGTTTGAAAATGTCAGAGCAGACAGTAACTGTGCACACATAAGAGAGAAACCAACTGTTTTGCATACCTTACAAATTCTCAACAGAAGTAGTTACTGCAGAGATTAAATATATTAAATATCTAACTTCCATTAATTCAGAGCTATCTCACTTGGAACATTACTTTTTCAACCATTACATTAATATTTTCCAAATCTAAGTCACATCAGAGTGGTGAAATCCCCATTCACCTCTTCTTTCAGTACAGGTGAGGAGTTACTTAGCTGGTATCCCATTACATACCCAGCATTACTTATATTTGAGTTTTCCAGCCCATACATCTACTCCTGTTTCCAGAAACACATCTAGTTCTAGAATTCCTCCTCCCCCACTCAGGAGTCTTCACAGTAATCTTTTACACCAACACTGAGACATCCCAGAGTCTTCATTCAGTTCGAAGAAGTTCAGACAAATACATCCTGATCATTACACTCACAAACTTAACTACAATCTCAACACCTCTGCGCTTTTTTCATAGGTAATATTTGATAAATTTTGCAGACCTACATTTCCTAAAGAAGTCCCTAAAAAATAAACATCAATGTCAGACCACTACCTACTGCAAAAAAGTAGAGAACCATCGAATATCAGTCTGGACCATCTTTGCCTGCTTCCCTTACTTCCTGTAATGCTTCATGGGCACATGCTCATTCCCTCTGTACAACACACTTTGTACACCTCATGCATGCACTCAACGCTGTTTCTCCTCAATACATTTTGCACATTTCATACATACACTTTCTGCACTTTCTGTACATAGACAATAACATTCTGCTATTGTGAACACAAGTTGTCAAGAGGCAGCCTGCTATTGTTATTGAAAAACTATGACAGTAAGTAAATGCTGCAGCAAAACGCAGATACCAGTGCAGTGACAACACTGCAGCCCTGCGGACTCCACCGCCCTGATACGACTCAGTAGCAGTCGGTGCTCTGCCCAGTAGAATTTAGGTTCTGTGGAGGCATTTGATAGTCTGGCCATCTGTAAAAGTTCCTTCGTGAGTTGCTGTAGCTCCTTCCTTCAACAGACCTTCACAAAAACTGCACAACATCCCTGTGTTTTTATACCAGCAGTTTCACCAGATCAGCCAAACTGATTTTCCAGTTTCTGCTACAGCACTGATAAAACTCCCTATAATACAGTATGCTTTAATTCTGCTCTGAGTATTCCAGGCCTGTATTCATTAGTTTGGACTATTTCTTACATTCATTTCCTACACTGTGGACTCTTCTGCTTTTCACATGCTTAAACACTTAAGTTTTGCTGAAGCATCTTTTGATTTCCATTTCTCCCTGGTTTTTGCTGTATCACACACATAAAGCATGCTATGCAGCTTTAAAAAAAAAAGCAGTAAATGCCCTTAGAATGGCTCAACTGCACACCAGATGGTATGTGGCCCTGGAACACAGGCCCTGCTCATTGTAATGCTACCTGCTGAGCACAGCCACCAGCATTCAGAGTATTATAAAAAGGGCATTACTGTAACAATGACAAAGACTGAGCACTACTTGCACAGTGTCTAAACGAACAACACATACTACGGAATTTGGAGACTGACAGCGCAAGTATTTTGTGTTTTTTAACCAAATTTCATCACCCTTCGAATAACAGAATGCCTGCATTGATTGGAGAGTCGTTTCTGAGAAAGCAGAGTATATGATTTCAAGTCTTTTTGCAAAAAGCATGCATGGGTGCCTCTGAAGACCAACGTGATGACAAACCTTCTAAAAAGAAGAATTGAGAAGATCCATCTATACTTGCTTAGAAATCATTTTATCTTTATAGGATTTGAACTATAATTAGAATGTTGACGACCTGTTAGAATGAAGACCAAAGTAGGATTATAGAGAGAACAGAACAGCTTTCAGGATAGAGAAACTCACAAAGGGCAAACCTCTGGAACCAGATCTTTCCAAGTTTCAGAGCACTACAAAAATAAAACCAGAAGATTCTACAGAGGAAAAAAAAGTTAATTAAAAAAATGAAATCAGCCCATGCTACGTACTTTCACTCTTTCCCTTTAAATTTTCCACAGGACATTGTTTTTTTAGCTGCTAATTCTGTGACCTTGCTGGAAGTCACCAAGCCAGAGATCAATTAGCGAGCACAGAACAGAGAAGCAGCGCTGCCTGCATTCTGCTTGTCCCCTGGGAAGAGCAGCTATGCTTCAGGGTAAAAGCAGCATAAACCTGGAAGATTGTTATCCAGTTGGAGTGCTGATACGCAGGCTGCTTACTAACTGCGAGATGCAAAAAGCAGCAGGACTGAAAGGAAACAGGAAAATCTCCTTTTTCCTTTGTGTCACCATTTAAAACTTTCCAGTAATCTGAAAATAGTTTAATTTTACATACAGGGAAAATGCAGACATCTAGCGTAGTACAACAGAACACCATGCTGCTTTCAAACATAAAAGTTAGGAGTGTTAGTTGTGCCCATAAGAAATCCTTCTTTTCAAGTGTGCTCTTCACACATCCCACTTATAAAACTTGGGAAAAGTTAGTCTGTAAAGATTAGTTGTGAATACGCAGACAGAAATTAAAAGAAATCTTTAACGAATCTAAGAGCAGCTTCCCTGGGTTTTATTAGCAAAGGAAGAGAACATTATCAGCAACATTTAAGCATGATTGAAACACCAATCACACTTTAAAAAGGACGTTGCTCTGCCTTGAAAGAGAAATATGCCTTATAAGGGATGGAATTCTTTAAACAAAAAAAAATACAAGTAACACAATAGCAAACCATCACTACCAACCACCAATCAACCAACAGCCAACCTAATTTGTTCTAGTAGTGCTGAAGCACTGAAGCTAAGCAGATCGTGATTCTTCTCCATTATATGGATTTTGTGGGAATTTGTAACCCAAAGAGGTACCAAAAGCATTTGCAAGCAGGGCGTGTGAACTCTCAGATCACCGGTGCCCCCTATTCCTAGATAGGATGAACCAAAACCCAGAATGATCTGGAAATTTTCCCTGTGCAACCAACCAGTCACACGTGTCCAAACCACCACACGTGCTGACACACAGCTCTGAATCCACTTCAGAGCTCCTGCACCCACAGCAACCTCTATGTTACGATTTCTCTTTCAGACAGGAGATTCTAAAGCAGAGAATCTGGAAGAACAAGAGTTAGATGTTGCCTCTGCATCTACCAAAAGCTGCTGTTTTGTTTGTTTTACACCACAAACAAAAGACCACATAGAAAGAAGAGAGACTTTCTGAAGCATCAGAAGCTAGGAAAAATGGTAGCTAGTGTTTTGCAAGTCTACTGAAGTGATTTATCTCAGGCAATGGGATCTCATCTCCAACTAATCTTCAGTAAATTCTTAGTTACTGGTCTCGTTCTCAATCCTGCAGTACAGATTACCTCAACCACAGAGCAGTGATTTCTGTAATGAAACTCAATCATTTGCCAGCAACTGTAACGCTGTCTGTGTAATTCACTGTTCTGTACAGACTCTGCAACATGAGACATCAATAGTTCTTAAATAAGTAATTAGAGGAGCTAATATCATTTAGATTATCAAATAGCAAGTGGGACAAATAAAGAGTCACAGCTCCATTAACATGTACATTTAATACAGATTTTTATATGTAAATTTCATTTTTTTTGTTGAGTTAAATGACAGGCCACAGATGAAACATAAGATGCAGAACAGCAGGCACCTGCCTCCCTGCTTTACCCCATTACAAAGACAACTTGTCTTACCTTAAAATCTTTTGCTCTCTTTTCTCAGGTTGGCCTTCAGCTGCAGCTTCCTCAGCCTCAGCAGGGAAATTGGCCTTCTGTTTGTGAAGTATTTCATTCACTTATTTCTAGACTCCTACTTACCCCCAAATCTTACACCGGCTCCACACTCCACATCTGTACAGGCATCTGCTTCCTCCAAACACTTTCTCAACCCATTTCTTATTGAAAGACTCTACACAACACCTGATTACAGTCTTCTGAAACTAATGACAACATGGCCACTTCAGGCCTGCACTTGGGCAGGTAAACCCTCGGAGTTCCTTTGCTACTCCAAGATTGCCACGAGAGTATTTTTTTCTACGAAACACTTTGGGCTGCTGAGGGGATCATCTTTACAGACTGGGCTCAACTTTCCCTCAAAGGGGAAATCTGATACACTTCAAAATTGATAGTCAGCACTTCAGTCTACATAACTCATATGGCACAGACACACAGATCAGAGCTGTTGCAGCAGCACAACAGCTCACTGGCTAGAAGAGGCCTAATGAAACCTGCAGTTACTGCATATCCTGCATAATGCCTTGGCATAACAAAGTTTTTAAAAATTGAAGGTATACACCTAATGCCAGGAGTATGATCTGTACATGCCACAGATCTGTTTCCCATTTACCACCTTCATCTGACAATAGCACTAGTTAAGAAGCAGCATACAAAGTAGTTGGGGTAAATATTCTACCATTTTGAAAGCTTGCTTTGAGTTCATACAGCACAAGGAATGGAGCAGGTTAGAGCCAAAGGGACAAAATAGAGTACAAGGTCTTCTCCCGTGGTTCTGGTTGGAGGCTCTGCCAACATCCATTTGTTAGATACAGTTTTCAGCATCCTGGACCACATCTGTTCAGCTACTCAGAAACAGACATCAGAACTAACGACTGCTCCGTCCCCACGCTGATTCGGGCAGCACCACGTTCAGGGAGCACTCAGACCAGCTTCGCTGAGGGCAGGACTTCATGCTAAGGATACAGCTCAGGTACATTTTCCAAATGCCAGTGAGTTTTTGTAATGGTCTCACAATTGTTTTAAATAATGTTACAAAACTACTGCTTTATAACCACAATTCTCATTTCAGCAAAATTTTTAGACTAGATTTATGACCATGGTTCAAAGCTTTTTATTTCTACCGGACAACTACTTTTATTCCTAAGAGTTCCTCATTTTCTGCCGATGAAAATGAATCTTGGCAAAAGATTTTCACTCTTTTTTTTTTTATTTATTTATGACTATCTCACCAGCTGCAGTCACATGAACTCTGACTCCCATTCTAGGCTTCAGGGTCACTGATGGACACTCAGCTATTGCTTTCATCAAAATACAGACCATAGTCAAAACCAGATACAGGCAGGAGAAAACATGCAGTTACAAAACAAAAGAGCGAAACTAAAACTTTTTGTGCCAGAAACAGACTGAAAGCAGAAAGAAAACCAGCACTTAAAAACGAAAAATCCTATTTGCTGTTGATGTTCTGTACAACACCCGCAGAGATGGAAGCTGGGTTTATTCTTGATAGGAGCACAAACATTAAAGATAGCCCAAAAGTATTCAGACAAATATGGGTGCAGTACAAAGGCTTGTGCAATGAGAGATATTTTGCTTTTAATCTTGACCTGGAAAACCTTTTCTATGACAGGGCCTCTTTTCAGTGGAGTCACAGTCCTGTCTCGTTACTCTGATTATCAGTGATAAAAAAGCCACCCAAGCTGTTGCTACTTTGGAACAATGACAGGTTTTGAATCCTAAACTTCAAAGGAAAACAAAAACAAAATCAAAACCAGCATCAAACGAAGGACCAGCACTGCGCTGCTGTCTTCCTTCCTCCTGCTCCATCATACCCTTCCCTCATGCAATGTCCCTCACAAATGTATACTCGTTCTTCTAGAAAGCCATAAACACTCCTTCACGTACACATGGAAGGGTTTCTCCCTGTATGCAGTAGGTGAAAGCACTTCCTTTCACAAGAAAAGACAAACGTTAAACTTGGGTCACATAATGCTCCATTTCCCAAAGGAGAGATGTTAAAGATCAGGACATTTCAGGTGATCATTTAGGGCCCCACTATTATTACAGATTTTAATTAAAGGCTTTTTTTAAGGTTAGCAATATTGTTTGTTTCCAGCACAGCCTATCACATAAGAAATGCTCTGCTGGGTCAGATCACCCTCGTGTGGCACTGTGTCTGAAAGCAATAGCAGGAGATGTTGCCTGGAGAAAGCATGGCAGCCTGGGCACCTCCTAGGGCACGTTCTCTGTTTTACCCTCAGTCTGCAGTTGTTGCATTAGTGATGTTAGAGGGTATGAAGTCAGAAATTACTGCTTCTTCTCACTTCCCTTTCTGTAGGCACTGACATCATAACACCAGCAAGAATTTACTAAATTCCACCAACTTACATGAGCACTTTCAGACAGGAATTATTATTGTTTTTTTTCACACTGACATATTTTCCCATATGTGAACGTGCGCCCTCCCTGTGCTTGTGATAAGCAATATGGCACAGCCCTCTGGAGGACTCACCTTTCCCTATGGCAGGACGCAGTCAGTGTTTTGAAGAAACATCAGATTCACTACACAGTTTTAATTTCTGAGCTAGCACTCCTGGAACACACACCACAATCAAATATTAGCAGAAAATACGTCTGCGTGCGCACACATCTTAAAGACAGCATTTACTGCTATGAGATTTGTATGGCCACCAGTGGAAAAGCTTTAATTATACATCCAGCAGTTGCCAGATGGTGGTGAGAAGACAAGTGGACTGCAGACAGCCTGGCCTGTGAACAATTCAGATGCCAGCTACGTTGTGTGCGCTTCTTTTACAGATGGGAAGCTGCTGATATGCAGGCCCACTATAGACAGCTGTACTTGGGCTGGTTCTAGCCAAACAAAGGAAGTAAAGGATGCAGAGATGGGGTCACAACTGAGGGACTGCAATGCTGAGTGCTGCTGTGATGCATAGAAATTCACTTGCTAGTGTGAGAAACATTCCACACCACCACACTCAGGAAAGCTAAGGCACATCAGACAAAACATGAAGTCAGAAGACTAACAGGTAGAACAGCACATACTGAAATAGGCACTGTTTTTTTTTTTTTTGTTTTTTGTTTTTTTTTGTTTTTTTTTTTTAACCTAGACCTTTGTTTTTAATAATTGATATAAAATAGCAAATGACTCACTAATTGCACTTCTGAATTGTAATCCAACCTGGAATCAATCACACATGCATAACTTCTGTTCTTACTTGAAGCTAAATCCACCTCAGTGCATGCAGTAGTCTCTAATAACTGCATTAGTCATAACCTGAAAGTATTTCCTACTTACTTGGTTCAATTTTGCTCACTTTTCAGGTTGATCCTCATCCCTATTGATGAAAGGAACTCTGAAATGTTACCCCACAGAGACTGCTTTGAGATTTGATGAGCACTATGATACATTTCATGGTATGATTTCTCTTTTTCACCGTCTAATTTTCCTCCAATACAATTCTATCACCTTTTCTTCCAGTTCAAAGCAAAACAAGTACCATTCAGGACACACTAGCAAGTACTCTGTCAAACTCAGCAACAAAGAAGGTACACAAAGAACTGCCAGATTTACGCATACAATCCTTTGTTTTGCAGCACAGATTTTTTATTCTTACCCTCTACCCAGAGTCATCTGCTTCTTTTCTTTTCCTGATGTTTTTGTTTTTGAATGAGTATAGATCTCACAAGCTTTTGTCAGAATAAAACTCTATGCTACACAATCTCACTAATTAACCAGGTTGTCACTGTGGGCCAAACAGAAATGAAGGCAAAAGGGTACAAGACAATTAAACCCAAGGTCAGGTAGATACAAAAAAGAAAGTTGATTCTGACAGCTAGGAGCAAAGCAAGATGCCTGAGGAGGAGCGAGATGGCATTTGAGTAGTATCAAACAGAAACTCAGCTTTCACAGGATGCTCACATGAAAACAGACACGTCACAGCCCGTGTTAAAGCACATAACAGCTCCTAACCATGCGGTGAGAACCCAGGCTTAAGTCACATAAGACAGCGTTAAAAGAAGAGCTGCTCAGTTAAGGCTCAGTTATACTTTCAGAAGATGAACACCTATGTACCAAAACACCAAAACCAACGTTTATCTGCCCTAGAAAAGAGCTTTCCCTTGCTGGTATCATCCCGTGCTTCTCCGCAGATCTTCCATCCTCACACTGCAGAAGAACAGACTTAAAATTTGCCAGGTTTTCAGTGCTGGTTTCCTTTCCCTCACTCTCAGACCACCCCAACAAATTGACTACACGTATTTTTAGCTTTTGATTTCAGTGCAAGCTGCAGAAATATTTTTAGTGATCTGGGGTTTTAATGCTTGCACAGTTACCCAGCTGCATATGGGAACTGAACCACTGATTGAGCACCAGGGGAAAGGACCCCCATCAGCCCTGGGAGCACAGGTGAAGACAATTCAGCTGTGTGACAGGAAAGGATGGAGCCTGGCTGCACCTCTCTCTTAGACCTCATTTAAGGGCTGACTGCCACTGCAGAAAGATCTCTGGTTGGGGATCCCTCCCTTGTGGAGTCTTTCCTGTGAGCCAAGATGTTCAGAAATGGGTGAGAACTTTCATTTTCCTTTGTAACACCATTCTATCTATGCTGGTCCATTTGCTGTTCTACTCCTGAATCACCCTTCCAACACATTAATCTCTGCAATTGTAACAGGCTGGTTTTGTTTTTCATGTGTTTACCTGTCCTGAGCACAGCTTTAATGTACTCTCCACCTATTTTTATGTTGTATGTATTATAACTCTTTAATTTTCACCTCCAGCTATTGCTGCTTTTTTTTTTTTTTCCTTTAGAAACCAGACAATGTTGTGATCTTACATTTTTTTTTTTTTCCCCTTTTGTGTCTTTTGACATTCTACTTCCTTTCATTATTTACTGCTCACAAAGTAAATACAGAAGATGTGAAAGGGGCTCTGGACATTGTTCTATGTTACATGAAATTGTTTCCAACTTAATTCTTGTCATTAACGATGACACTTCCTTCAGAATAATTCACATTTGCAGATCCCCATCTTAACTTATCACCCTTCTAAATACCTCCTTTAATACCTACCTAAATACCACAAACCTCCTTTGTGGAAAGTAATCAAGCACTGCCAAACTTCAAAGCATGCAAACAGTGACAATAAGTGTATCATCAGCCTTGCTTAAAATTAAGTATAAAACACGGAATTATTTGGTTTTATAGATTAAAAACAGAATCAAGCAAGTTTCTTTTTCAAATTCTGTGTTTTTTGTGCGTTATTTTTTAGTTCTTGGAGTTGTGAGATTGTTTTCACATATGGAGGTAGCTTTTCCATGAAGATTTGTGAAATATATGTCTAATATGACACTTCTTTTTTCCCCCAATTCAGTCTGTCCTCAGATAGTTTTGCACAAATCCCATTAACTTTAGTATTTATGCCTAAAGGCAGAATTTGAAACCTGTAAAGAACTGGGTCACTGGACAAAGGCAAGCCTCAAACAGAGATCTCTTTTCTGAGCTATTACAAGAGTATCTCTTCCCTCAGGCTCTATATGAACAATCCCATTTGTCCACAAACAATGCCAAACACTTGAAATTTGATAAGTTACGTTTTATCCTTGTTCAGGTAGGATTTTTTTCTCTTTACTGTAGCTAATAGTCACTTAGTCCTCAATGCAGCATTTGTGGCTGATGCGAAGCATCCAAGGACATCCTCCCACGAGGTGCCCTGCTGCAGGTTGCAGTGCCTCATTCATGCCAACCTTAAAATCAGTAAGTTTCAACAGCTTCTTGTAAAGAGTTCCTCCATTTTCCCAGGGATTTCTTTTTGGTCTCCATGAAAACTGCTTTCATACGTTGGTCACACAGCAACTCCTGCTTTACTTCTATTTTTTATTTAATACTGGCAATAAAATTTCTTTATCAGATTTATGGAATGCAAGATAACCACAATAAGATCTGCAAGCTGTAAAATCAGTCCAGGCACCGAGATTTTTACAAACTACATTTAATGTCTCAGTAAATCTCAGTGAAATAAACAGCCTTAGAAGACTTCAGTCACTTACCACATGTATTCTCTGTATTAACATCTCAGATCTGTATATTGCTTCCATATAACTGGCTGATTTTTGGCACAATTCAAGTCCTCATCACTTACTGACTACACCTAGAATATACATTTCTATTTCTTCCATTTTATTTAATGAAGTCTAAAGAAAATTGGTAAACTTTCTTCAAACATCAGATGTTCTTTTCAGTGTTAAACAGATAACCTTGTGCTGCAGTGCCAAAGCTATTCCAATTCCCTGTATTCTAAATTCATCCACCATTCCTCTTTCCTCTCTTTTTTTCCCCTAGCCCTTGGCAAACAACTAGCCCAAATGATAACTCCATGGAAAATCTTAAAATTCAAGAAAACATACAACTCATGCCTTACCTGAAAATACCTTTCTTCATTATCTGAGATGCAGTCTCCTGTATGTTTCTCTCTCCTTGTTACATTTCCAGCTGCACTGCAGTCGCCATTCTTCCACAGCTCCCTGTTCCTCTGTCTCCTCCATCAGCCTTTGTTCAGGCTACACTGGTACTTCGTCATTTGCTGCAATCAATTTCAAACAAAAGTGTCCTTACATCAAGTCCTTGGAATGTCCCTTGATTATCTAGCTGTTACTTTCTTGCCCCTTCTCAAAGGCCTACGCTACAAGGCAACAGGACATTCTGGTAAATTCATTTATTGCTTCTAAAGTTCTCAATTCTAGACTGGAAAGCAGTAATTGAGAGTCATTAGACATTATTTCCCTTTTAATACTCCTTATGCACCATTACAGAAGTAGAGCTGTCTTTCTTCAGGACTAGGGTGACAGCTTAGACAAGCCTTGTGAAGAAGCACACCAACCATCAGCAGCTCAGTTTCAACCTCCCACTACAGGTCATGTTTCCGTGCATATGTGTTTTCTTCTTCCACTGCAGTGCTGCAAATTGCTGTTCTGAATGAAACTTACTGCTTATCTTTGGCACTGCAGAATTCCCGAGCCTACTGCCTTTGCCAAAGTTCCTCACAGGCTGCTTCAACACAGCATGCTGTGCATTGATTATGCTAGCAAGGAGCTCCCCAGTCAATTTCTTTCATCTTACAGCCTATAAAGGATTAGTTCTGCAAAGTGATACCATACAGCATAGATGCCATGTTCAAAGTTGAAGAAAGCACTTAAACTAGAAAACCTTGTGGAAATTTAGATGCACTCATGCAGTCAGCTCTGGGGGCACTCATCCCTTACACTGATACCAAGGCTGCTAAGTCTGAAGAAAAAAAACTTTTTTACACAAATTACAAGTCAAATATCATTTAAGGCCATGAAACGTGAAGCTATTGGCCATTTGGATGTTGAAGCAGAAGCACAGAGATACTCTGCAGCACACACACAAAGGAAACAAAAAACCACCAACCATCAGATTCAGCCCCCTCTCCTCATCAAAAGGCTTCAAGAGGCTTCTCTGAAGGGTCTGAAAAGCGTTGCTGAGCATTCCCACCCCACTGCTGGTGGTGGACGGAGCTCCAGAGCTCTCAGTGGCAGAATTTACGCTTAACCACAGAATGGCTCTTTGTCCCCATCCCTAGAAGGGAAAGAGGTAATTGCTGCCTGCCATGCCCCTCGCACAGCCCAACCTGCCACGTTCACCACAGGAAAGCATCGATTTTAGGCCCTCTGGCAACAGCTGAGGAACCCAGATGGAGAACAGAAACCCACCAGGAAACACTGCTTCTCAGCTCAATTCGGGCAGCTGCTCTCTTTCTGCACTGCTTCAGATTTCGAAGCAGGGTATAAAATCCGTGAAGCACGCACACTGATGAAAGGGCATTGGGACCCCACCACGCCCCTCAGCTCCTCTCTCCCTCAGGCCAGGCCGTGCCCATCGCCTCACGGGGTCACGACGCCCGCGGTGAGGATTACCCTCACGGCCCTAGGGCGTTTGTGGCGGGCGGGTAGCGGTGAGATCTGGCGGCTAGAGGAGCCCGGGGTGGGTCGGCGGCTCCTGGCGCCCTGAGGAGCGCTGGGGCCGCGCTCACACGCCTCGCACACACCTGCTTCCCGCCTTCGCCTCGCACCAGGCCCACAGGGATGGGGAGGACCCTACCGCGCTGCTTACGTACTCTGCGCCCGGCGCGCTAGCACCTACGGCATTTGCGCACCAGGAACCCTCTCAGGTGCAGTGCTCGCGCTGACGACATTACGGAGAATCCGTAAGAACACCGACCGCTTTGAGGGGCTTTACGTAAGTGACGTTCTTTGGTGCGGGCCTGGCCGCTCCTCACTCGCACATCCGCGGGAGCCGTCCGAGCTGCAGAGAGCGCTCTCCTCAGGGGACGGGTAGGATTACGCAGGCTACGCAAGGAGTAGCAGCTGCAGGTAGGAAATCAGCCAGGCCGGGCCGGGAACCTTTACGTCAATTCCGCAAGGCTGCGCTGCGCTGCCGCGAGGAGGGAGGAAACGGCCGGCGGGGCGCCGCTACGCACTTGGCGCGGCGGGCCGGCATCTTCCTACGTCGTTGGCGTAAGGCTCTCTCTCAGGTGCAGGGAGGGGGCGGGCTCACGTTGCCCGGCAGCCGCAGCCTATGGGGGCGCCGGGCGCTGTCACGTGCCGGAGCCCCGCTCGCCGCTGCGGAGCCGGAGGAACCGGACGGGGCCGCGGAGCCGGGCCGGGGCCGGGGGCTGCGGCGGGGCCGGCGGCGAGCGGGGTGAGACGGGTGGGCGGCGGGGAGGACCGGAGGCGGCCGCCGGCGGTCCCCGAACGATCCCGAGGGGAGGCGGGCGCCGGGCACCGCTCCTCCCACTGCACCGGGCACTGGGGGCAGGAGGCAAGGGCAGGGGGGGGGAGGGGAGGCGGCGCGGGGCGGGGGGACGCCGGTGCGCGCGCGGAGGGTCGCGGGGCGCGGCGGCCGTTGGGGGTTCCGCTCCTTGAGGTGCGGCCGTACCTGGCGACGGGCACAGGTGCGGGGCGGCCGGGGCCGGGCGCGGACGGGCGGCGGGGCGGAAGCGTCCTCGGACGGGGACGGAGAGGCGGAGGAGGCGGGCAGGTGCCGGGCGGGTGCCGGGGGTCCTCCGCGAAGTTGGCCCCCGCTCCGCTGCCTGCCGCGCGGAGCGGGGCGCCATCGGTTTGTGGTTTGCGTCCCCCGGCGCCGGCTGCCCTCTGAGGATCGCGAAGCCGATGGTTCCTATGGCGGTAGCGAGCCGGGAGGACGAACGGGGTCCTGAGTTTCGAATTGAAGTAGAAACGCGCGTTACCTGGCGAAATGGCATTATTTATTTACACGCCCCTGCAAATGGCGCTGTGTGATTTGCGGAAAGTAAGAAAATGTCCTGCGCCGACAGCTGCGCCCGATGGCACCGAGTGGAGCGCTGGAAACGGGCGTGAAATGGAGCAGTCCTGCCTGTGCCGGGCTCTTGGCTGCCTGCTGCCGCCCTTTGACTTCTTCTGTAAAGTTTAAAATGGAATTTTTACGCCTCCTGTAAAGAAGTGCAGCTAACGTGGTGCAAGACTTGGGTGGATGTTGTAGCTGTCAAGTGTGCCACATCTCGTGTAAGAAATGTGGCTGTGTGCTCTGGGGACAAAGAAAAAGAAAATTAAAATTCTCTCCTTCATTCGTGCAGAGTAATTTGGAAGGAAAGGAGAAGGCAGGGCTCTCTGAAGAACTGGTCTCAGCGGATTTTCTTTTTCAGAATGCAGTAACTGTTTTTGGAGCACCCAAAGGAAGCAGTGGAGGAGGCAGGGAGGGCCTGGTGTTGGCAGGAAGGAAGGGAGATGGAGACATACAGGGGCTGTGAGGGAGGTTTTTGGGATGGACTGGGAGGAAGGCCTGTGGTGCCTATAGGGACTGTTGGTGTAGTCCTTTGTGTGTGCGTGGTGGTTGCTCTCTGCATTCCCCCAGAAGGTGGACAGTCTGCCTCTGAGACGATCCATCAGAAAAGATGGGCTGCAGTTATTCCTGCAGGTTTGGGAGGGAGAGGAAGGCCGTGAGAGCCGCTGGGGCTGCCTGTAACCTGTGCTACGTTCTTGGTTGTGTTTAAGATGCATGTGTCTTTTTTTTTGCTCTCTGGAACTTTCCAGTTTTTCTCTGCTTCACGTTGGTGCAGAAGGGGAGGAATGGGGAAAAGAGTGGGTACGGATTGCTAATGGTGTGGTTTTAATACTTTCAGGTTTCTGCTTCTCATTATCTTGTCATTGATAATGCAAGTCCAGTGCTTGTTCTCACATTCCGTGTAGAATCTTTTGTCCTTGCAGAATTTTTATGCCTGTTTGTAAATTTAAAAAAAAAAAAATAATAAGGGACGGGGTGGGGGGGGCTGTTCTTCCACATGAATCATTATTATTGAGCTACTGACAATATTGTCTCTCCACAAAAAGGATGCTGATGAAGCACCAGTTCTTGCTCCAGAGGGTTCAGGAGCTTAAATGCAAGGAAGGAATCCAGGACTGAATTTCTTGAGGAACTTGAGGAAGGTTTTTTTCTAGAAATCCTTGTGTGTTGGGGGAACCCCAGGTGAGTAAGTGGCTGAATCCAGCCTCATGGCTTCTGCTCTGAGATGGCACTGCAGATGCAATTGGTTTCATAGCAGAGGTTCAGAAGGAACTAAGAAGAAAGCGTAGGCAAATGGAAGGTGATTGCAGAAGATCGGCGCCATGTGTGCAGATCCTTATTCTTAAAGCAGAGTCTGAACTTAGCTGAGCAGTTGTATAGAAGACCATTGGGAAAAGAGGAGCAGAGCAATGAGGGCAGAGGGCATGCCTTCTGTATGTGTTTGTGAAGCAGTTTAAATTGTGGTAGACTTGCAGATCTTGGGAACCCGTTTCTAGCTTGGAAGCAGTATTTGCCTTGAATGTTCATTCAGTAACAGTGATTCTTAAGGTTGCGGAGCTCTTTTCTTTGGAAGCTTTTTGGTGTTCCTCAAGGGTCTGTCTTCGCAGATTTTTTTTTCTTTTAAGCTGTCTCTCATTTATGAAGTGAATCCTGTTGAGGTGGGGAGGGAAGAAGGGTGTGGAAGAAAAGAAACTAGTCCAGGCTGCTTCGAGTTGTGAAAAAGCCTCACTGTAGAACCATAAAAGCTGCACTTTTTCCATGTTGCTCTGGAAGCAGCTGAACTTTGTAACTTGGCATGTAAATAGAGCTCTTTGAAGAGCATGTCCATGGCTGGAAAGAAGGGAGGGGGAGATGCCCTGGCTGGCTAACAAGCTTATGTGTGGAAAAAGCCACTGTGATTGGCATTACATATCTGTTAAAAACTGTGAAGTTTTCAGAGTCTTGTCCTTGGTTATGGGTGCACATGGACATGCTGGCGCTTCTACATGTAAAAGAAAACTGAAGAAGGTGGCAGTTTGAGTATTTGTACTGGGCTGGATGAGGGAGCATCCTGGGCAACTGTGAGAGGCAGTCCTGGCTGTCTGTGCTAGGGAAGCGAGAGCGCTGCGCTTCAGTCTGTGCCCTGCTATGCTAACTGGCAGCTGTTGGTGAGTTAGGGCTTAAGATAAGTGTAGCCATGCCAACAGAGGACTTCAGCATCACATTTCTGTAACTTAGTTTGTATTGAGGTCAGGGAGAGAAGGCTCTTCTGTTCTGACAACATATGCGTGAGGAAAGCTTGGCTGATGTAGTGTCCTGGATTTCCTATAAAATGAGCAGTATTGGCAAGTGAAGGTTATTTTACTGCTATATATGCAGCAGCCATGAAATTAAAGGGAAAAATCCTGTTAAAAGTAACATGAACATTACAATTACAGATTTAAATAGCAGAAAAATGCAAATCTCAAACATTTCTAAGAAAATAATTGTTTTAGTACAGATGTTGTACTTGAAGTATGCATGTGACAAATATAATTTTGTTGTACAAAGTTTCTGGAAAAAAAGGCCTAAGATGCCCTACCTGAAAACATTTGCTTCTATTTCTATTTAAAGCAGTGGTTAATAAAAATGACAAGACCAGAGACAGTATTTTTTCAGTTGTTCTTCTGCATTTCTTGGCACTTGTGAAGTTTTTCATTCTTACTTGTGAGCCTTTCACAGAGCAATGACGACAGAAAATGCAGACAGTGGTGCACTGTGTCAGCTCACACAGATCATGTTCCACTTCTTTGAATAACTTTATGTCTCTTTAAGAAAAAGTGTGTGTAGGAATTGTTACAAATCATATGGGTAAGTTAAACTGCTTGCACTTTTTTTTTTTTTCAACTTTATTTTGTAGCAAGATTGCCTCATGTTTCTGGACCATTAAGTGTCACAGAATGAAGGAGGACTGAGAATTTTTGGACCCCACTCCATGTTGGTCTGTTGCCCCATATTCATAGTTTTGCTTTGCAATGCATATTCTGACCTTTCTGTTAATTTCCTATGCAGTACAGGAATGTAGGCAAGGTGCTAGTTATAGGGGAAACATAAGAAAAAATTCAGAGCATGTGGTTTGTTCTGCTGCTACTGAAAGGTATGTAAAGCATGGTACTGGACTGCTGTGTCTGTCCTCTGCCAGCTAAAACCAAGAATTGAGACTAATCCTATGTGTGGATTTTCTGTGCAGCCAACCAGAGCTGCTCTGTTACTGGGCCATCTGCACATTTGCTGATTGGTTTCTCAAGTAGTAAAGACCATGGATTATTAAAAGCCGTGCCCTCATTGTTTCACTTCATGGAATTTTTCCACAGCTATGCAAAATTTCTCTCTTTTCATAGTAAAATGCTTTCTTAATGTGCTGGCAAACTGGAGGTGCTGGTGGATGCTGAAGAGGAATCGTCTTATGAAATCCATTTGCTAACTATTTTAGGAGATCTCTTGGATTGTGGTAACTGAAGTGATCCTGTTGCATGGATTGATTTAAAGCAGTTCTCTTATACTGTGGCTTGGCAAACTATTGAATAGCCCCGAAATGCTGCTTGTGATTGACATAAAGCAGCATATTCTTTACGTTTTGCTACTAGGCTCTAATTTATCTGTCGTAAGGCTTGTGTACAATAGCAGTAAATTCTTTTTATGGCAGTGTTTCTCTTCTATGTAATATCTGCATAAGGGAATTAAATTACTCTTAATTGTATCCTTAAAAATAAATTTGGGGCATGTCTGGCTAGCACATTAAATTCAATTTTGCTCCTTCACATTCTTACTGCCCATTTACTTTAAATTGACTTTATTGAAAAATTAAATGTTTGAATATCTGATTGAGAACAACACTGTCATTAGTGGGTAATCATGAGATGTCAGAACCTGGAGAAATCTTAGAAAACAGCACCCATTAAGGTTTTAGACCTTAAACCTGATGTAGTTAGAAGTGAAGCAATGGTTGAAGCTGAACTGGCTGTTTGACCTAAGAGCAAACAAACTCAGCGGTGAGGAACTGCCGTTACCCCTCATACGCTGCCCCACAGGAGGAGCAGCAAAGAGCAAGTTGATTTGGAAGGCCTTTATTTCTCTCCTCCATTTTATTCTTGGGAGGGGAGACACTTTCACTAAATGCATTTCTTGTTTGACTTGTAGCACAGCGAATCTGAGTAGCAGTGTAGTGTTTAAAGCCTTGGGCCCTGAGGTGTCCTTAAGTATCCTCTGAGGTACAAATACAATGTTACACACGGAAATGTTTCTCCCAAGCCACTGTGTTAATTCAGGTGTCTATAACCCTAAGCAGAGTCTTCCCCTAATCATAGTTCTCAGCTGGCAGTGTCTGCCTTCCTGGAAAAGCATTAAGGGACTACAAGTGAGCATGAAGCTATGTGGAGCTGGTTTGGGAACAAGAATTGCCTGTTTCTAGAAATGAGCTTTAGCTCAGCAGTCACAGAAGATGAGGAGACTTGAGGCTTGGGATCAGGATCTTCATGGGCGCACAATGCTGCTGATCTTGTCTGGTGAGACTTCAGTATGAAGTGATCTATCCTACTGGCAACGAGACTATGAATTATTATTTTTGTTAGGGGGATGGATCTTTAGCACTGGATTTTGTTGAGTCACAGAGCTGATCTTGGAGGAGACATGAAAAACGTTGCCATTTGTTGTAGGGCATTGGAAACCAGGCAGCGTGGTGCACCCCACTGAATTTGGTTGTCACTGTTGAAATGGGTAAAGCTTTAGAAACTTCTGTGTGGTATCTTTATTCCAGCACATGCTATATGATTCTATGGCTTCTTGGCTTTTTGTATAAAGGCACAACAAGTGTGCCTGGTAGGGGTGTCCTGTTAATTAAAGTTAGAAATACTGTAGGTGAATGTCAGTTGCTCGACTCTGTACCTTGAAGTGAACTGAAAGAAGAAATTTCTATGGCCCCAGTTCCTTTCCTGAAAAACAAGTGCAGTGAGAATGGAAGTTTCCTCCAGTTCTTTAATTAATCTAGACTGAAGTTCTACCAAAGTCCCTGTTGGAGCTAGCAGCTGGATCCTAAGTAAAGCAAAGGAAGTTGAGCTCAGTTGCCTTATGAAGACTTAGGACAGCATTAGATAGGGAAAGGAGATTTCAGATGTAATCTCTGATATCTTCTGGAGTTATTTGTCAAAAGTATATGGTATGAACTTAGAGAACTTGGACATCTACTCCTCTTCCACTTTCAATCTCAGTCTTTTCCCTCTTTAAAGACCTGAAATGTTTCCATCGCAAAAACTGTTAGTTTAAAGCCACTAATTAATGTATTTGGGCAAATATGGTGACAAGTGTTCTAGCAAAGCCAGGAAGAAAGGCAGATACTTAGAAAAGGGGTTGGAGACAAGGCTGGTAACTGCTCTGCTTCTGGTGGGTGAGGGTGAAATTGGTGGCTGCCAAAAATACAAGCTGAGACAAGTAGCTCATTCTGCTCTGAGCCCACATCTGCACACACCTCCCTATCTCTACAGATGGCCAGGAGGCTGAAAAGAGAACACAGTTGTCTAAATTTGTGTAAGAGAAAAGAATCACTACTCCCACCTTGAAAGTGCATAAGAACCTCTTGTAACTCAAGTATTTCAACCAAATTTAAAAAGTTTAGTTGAATTTTCAGTCCTAGTAAATTATGCTAATCCTGACACTGTAGCTTCTAAATACATTTTACGTTTTTTTGTACTTAGAGATGACTGACTGGGGCTGGACTGTTCCTTTCAAAACTATCCTGCTAAGGAATAAATTTGATTTAGAACAATTCTTTGCATGCTTATGCTGTAACAGCTAATCAGTGTGATACTCGTCCAGTTTACATTTCACAGTACAATGTGTTTTAGAGAAAATAATCTGTTGCTATCTAAATAGTGATGACGCTATTTGAGGTAATTACAGTAAAAGGCAGCGTGCATCTCGAGCAGGTCTCTGATTAAAAACTGAATGCTCTTAAATTTCGACCACGTTACATTGTTTCCACCCTAACCAGAACACTGAAGAACCTGAAATTGGAGACCTCCTGGTTCTTTCATAAACAAATGAACAAAGTTCTGTTGTTTAATTTCTTGCTATGGGTCTGGAGCCTGAACTTCAAGTTCAGTTTCAGCGAGAAACAAAATAGGATAGCAGAGCTGAGAAAACTTGCGAAGAGGGCTTGAACAGAACTACTGATAGAGCTTCAGCTGCTGAGGAATTGTGACGTGCTAAAGGAGAATCTTAAAAGGGGAACAGTACAGCCTGCTTTGAGCATTGCTCAGTAAGTTGCAGTTCTTAGTCAAACTTAACTAGTGCAAAGGTGGAACATTTTGTGCTCTTTAATGTGGAATCTGCAATTGTTAAACTGGCTGCATGTTACAAATGAATCCTTTCCTGTGTAGTTGGGTAGTAACATACCTCTGTTTTGGTTTCTGTTGAGATGTTTCCAAATGTGCTTTTAGTAATGCAGCACAAACACAGCATTGTCATAACAGAATTCCATCCTTGGTGAGAAGTTGCAGCAGTACCGTGCAAAGGTGCCACTGGTCTCTTCCTTACAGAATGATGTTGGTCATCCTTCCAGCATTATGTCTACAAAACTTTCTCTGACTCTGTCAAGTTTAATGATATTTGGTGGAGAGCATGTGTACTGAAAGAATGCTAAGGCAGGAAAGATTCAGAGTAGAAACACTCAAATACGGAGTTGAGTTAATTTGGATCAATGAGTTGCCCATAGGTGGGCGAAGTCCAGATGAAAGTGTCAAAAGCTCACTCCTTATTTCCTGTATCCTTTTACTGTGGATGCTGTAGCAATTATTGCAATGCCTGAATATCATCCTGGTGCTTCTGCAGTGGGTGTAGTTGGCTCAGGCTGTCTCCATGCTGTTTTTCCTAGGAAGAACTGCTTGAGGAGAGCTCATCTGAGCTTAGGACTCCGGTACACTTACTGGTTGTTTTTTTCCCACACTGTGAAATGCAATCTTTATTTTAATGTAAATGCCTTGACTAGATTCTTTACTTTTGTTCATAAATGTTTGACCTGTATGTGGTACTTGCCATAATCTTGTGCCAGAGAAATGACTTACTTTCTGTTTGCACTGGGCACTACTGATTTGCAGGAGTTGACTGATTTTACTGCCAATTTTAGCAGGTGTGCTGTGTCTCAATGAGTCTCTTTACCCTCACTGCACAGTACATACACTAGCAAGTCTCATGCTCAGTACATAGAAGACTGAATTTTGGCTTAGAGCTGAGGAGTGCAGGGATTTGTTGTACTTCCCCTCTTTTCTTTTCCTTGTTCTGTTTCTATTTGTGCTCCTCGTGTTTACAAAGCTCAGAATATTTCCTGTAAAAACTGTGTGTGTGTAGTTGGTTGACTGCATGCATACTGTCCACAAAATGTAGTCCTAAGTTTGCTTCATACTTCAGAATTCCGGAGATCAGAAAACTGTCATCCTTTATGCTGTGAAAGGACTGCAGTGTTCGTTACAGCAGCGTTTAAAGAGAAGGTTGGTGGTGTGGAAAAGATTTTTTAAAAGTGCTTTTTGGCTACTCTTGTTGGGAAAGAAAAATCTCTCTTAAGACTGTCATGTGGTTGCAAAAGCTTGCTGTCATCCTCATGTGTAAAGAATGGGAGGCTGGAGGATGGGGAGGCAGAATCTGGGGCAGAGCTGGCTGGTGGGGCCAGGCCGCCTGCTGTGCTCCTCCTGTGAGCTGCAGGAGCTCCAAACCGCTTCCCCTGCTGGGCTGCGGCTGTCCAGCACTGCAGCACGGGAGCAGCCTGCAGACACTCAGTGCAGCAGCGATGGAACAGGGCAGCTGTACAGCCTGCTGTGTGGGGAGAGGAGAGAGAAGCTCCTGGAGCACTGTTTCTCTGCAGTACAGGAGAGAAAACCTTATGTGCAGAGTTCACGGTGTACCACTGCAGTTCATTACTGAGGTTTTGACAGTCCTGCATTGTTTCTGTCAAACTGTGGATGCTTCACGGTGAGCTGTCGCTGTTCTGGGACTGCTGGCAGTGGGTCTGGTGATGGGGTAAAACCTGACATTGTATACAGTGTCTCTGTTATCTCAATAATGCACTTCTTGAAAAAGTGTTTATTCCTTCTGCAATTAACTGGTAATTAAGCTACTTTCAATCACTCTTTCCCGACTGAGTAGTTGGTGGTTTTGCAATTGTGCAGATTGGAGTTTTTAGAACAATTATTTATATCTATGGGACACAATTGCTTTATTGTTTTAAAGGAGGTGACTATCCAACTTCTGTGTTCATTTATCTTGATTAACCTCTTGTTTTACCTCTTGCATGCTGAGTTTTCAGTGAATCTTTCTAAGAGGGGGGAAAAAAAACTTGATGAAACCATCCAGAGGTTCATGGCAGAAAAGTGTCTCCCAGCAAGACCCAGTGCAAACATGCCCACAATTTTATTCTGGAATGTAGCCTGCCAATCAGTTGTTTGGGATTGTTTTGAGTTAACCTGTAGTGCCTGAGTGCCTTTTGAGAAGTTACATCTTTTTCTTGTCTAGTGGGTCTCAGTGTGTCTCTTGGTCCTTGAACGCACGCATCATTTTTTTCTCACTGTTTTCTATCCCAGATGGACACTTGAGGATATGACACGTCTGGTCGAGGAAAACTGCATTGAGAGATGGTGCTGTGAGCTCAAAAATCTCCTCACCCATGCCCCTGGAATAGGGGATGTCCTACCAGGTGATATTGGTGCCTATTGCTATTTTGAATGTAAATTGGCATCAGAATCTTGAAGAAACCATTGAAGAAAAAATTCAATGGCCAAATGCTTCCATATGTTGAAAAGCGGTTGCCCGTCAGTGCACCAGCTTCACGTGTGGTTTTCCGGGTGACAAAAACAGGCCGGTAATTAAAAAAAAAAAGCAGCAGTTGTTTTTTTTTCCCTCCTTTTCCCAGCAGTGGAGCTGTAAGAGGAATTTGGAGAGCCTTTAAGAGCAGGAGTCAATAGTGAAAAAATTCTTAGAAGTTTCATTTTTGGCAAAGTTTCTATACTAGGAGTTGGTAACAGATCTGCAAAATAAACATGATACACTGATGGGTTTTAACTACTGACTTTCAAGTTATTTTTGGAGGGCTTATGCAGTGAAGCCATAAATGTTTGTCCATTCTCAGAAGAAGCAGCATTTATAAGCAATAACTGAAAATCTAAGAGTTAAACACCCTAGAACTGGGAAAAGTTCATATTTGCAGTTATCAGAGGACATCTTTTGGAGCTCAGTATCTGTGAGAAAGCAGGACAATGGCTCTTGAATGACAGGAAGTTTCTCTGTGGCTTGTGTCTAATGTTAATGCTGACTTGGACTCCAAACTGTGGAGTATGCCTGAAATTCAACATTCAAAGCCAAAACAATATGCTACAACTTGGTTCCCAGAGAAAGAAGCTCCATGCTGAAGAGTGGACTGCTTTTGCACAGTGGGGCTGTGTGGCTTCTCCTTACCTTCCAGAATGGCACAGGTCCCTTACCAGTGTCCTGAAATGTTCTCATTTCTCTGGCTTCTGTTCTTCCCGAGAACAGACTCTGTGCCTTGTGCTGGCTAACAAAAGAAGGACTCCACTGCGCTCGTTTTCAAAAGACACGAGGTGTCTGAGTCCATGTCCATCTGACGTTCCAAAGAGAGTGGTTAAAAAATGTAATGTCTGAAAATAGGACACATTCTGAATTAAATTCTTGAGTTTAATCACACCATACTCAGATACAGAATTGCTAATTTGAATCTCACGAGTCTAGAGGTAATTGTTGTCAAGCATTTAATGTGACTTTTTGCCAAGTTGGCCTTTGAAGGATGGCTCTGGTCCTGTGAAGAAGAAATGGAATAGCAGAAGCAGCCAACAGCAGTCTGTTAAAATTGAACTAAAAAAGTCTAATAAAAGCTGAGGGGTGAGGGGGGTGGTGTATTCTGCAACTTAATATGTATGGGAATTGGAAAATTAATTTATTTTCCAAGTCTTACCATAGATTTACTATGATATTAGGAAATTTACTTTAGACTTTGGTGGATAGGGTCTCTTCTACATGGAAACTATCAGATTTATTCCTACTGTAGGGATTAGAAAAGTAATGTTTGTGAAAGTGCTGTGAAACTCTTGTGCGTACGGCTCAGTCTGATAGCACTGTGCTACTTCACACTGCAAACAAAAGGGAAGAGCTTATTACATGTTAGTGTTTGCTGTTAAGCTGCTCTGAGTATTACAATATCCTGTAGGTTAGCAGGGGGACACTGGGTAGTGCTGTCTGTTTACCAGCAGATGGAGAAGTAACGACCTATATTTCTTCAGTTTGTAACCTCTGAGCGTTTTCATTCAATCAGCTGTTCATGGTATTGCAAAACAAACAAACAGAAAACAACACAGTGTCTCTGCTGCCATTCAAAGATTGCAAATAAGTTTGCAAGGATTACCAGCTGCATCCACAAAACAGCTTGGTGACACCTGCATGCTCTGCTAAGTGTCTAGTATTTAAGAATGAGATCAGAGTCTCCAAGTGCAATGTATTTTCCCATGGTAAATGGAAAGAAATTACTGTAGCCATATTTGAATTAATGCAGTTACGTAAGTAGTGTTGTTCAGCAAACTGTGCTTATGCTGCCATGGAGCTAACTTTGATTCCTCTATTAATTTTCGTAGTGACTTTTGAAGAAGAAAAAAATGGTACCTGTGGTTTTTTTTTTCAGCACAAAAATAAATCGAATGTCTCTGTCAGTTGTCTGAAGCCATGTGTTGAAAAGCATGACTTTTTTTTCTTAACAGTTTTGCAGAGTAATAGGACAGAATATGATTTGGATTCCAAAAGAAACATGCTGGGTCAATTTAAACTCTGCCAAGTTCTCATTTGCAATTTCTAGAAAACTTAAAGCAGAAACATCTGAGTGCCTGCAGAAGTCATCAGTCTAAATTTAACTCTCAGATTTTGTCTCAGTAAAGCACAAAACTGTCTGGTAGTGTTTGTCCACTGCATTCCAGGCACTCGCTGTTCTGTCATTGAGGCTTCTGCATAGGTGGAAGAAGCCATTTCGACAACGTGAGAACCTGAAATTCTTTTAACACTAAAATATGGTTTTTGACTGTAAAGACTAAGGAGTTCTTTGGTGCTCTTAAGACTAGAGTTCAGTGTTTGCTTTTCTCTGGTTCTTGTTCTCTTTGCCATATCCTTTAATAATGATGACGTTGTGACATGGCACAGATTTACACTGATGGCTAAGCAGGTAAGAAAGCCAGTAAGACTGTCACGTGATGTAGCTGCATCAGAAATTCTGACTGAGAGATGAAAGGTTACACGTACTGCTTCCCAGCTTAGCAGTGATGCTGTTAGTTTATAAAGTAGCTGTTTTTATTCTGGTTTTGATCCTGTGCCCTGCATTTTGAACTGTGCGCTCCTACCCTGATTTACTGTAGCTTTCCCAGCGTGCCTTCTTTAAAAAAAATAAAAACAGAAATCCCTTCACTGTTACTTTCAGGAATAGCAGGTTTCCTGTGATCAGGGGAAATTGAAACGTCTAGACGTAAAATACAGTTAATGGCCCCAAATAAACAAACTCAGCTTTTCTCCAGTCCTTCCCTGACAGCAATTTCAAGTGTTACTTCCAGCAACTGCAGTGTATGGAGGAGCTTTGGGCAGAAAGTGAGGTGGTGGTGGTTGCTGTAAATCAATCTCCCTGCAAAGCCAAGAGCATTCTGAATGCTGCTGCTGATTCCATGGTTTATTTGCTTGCTTTGAGGGAAAATGGGTACACGCCTTCTTTTACACTGGAGTTGCAACAGCTTGCTGTCATGCACTTCTGCTTCCTAACCTGGATGACATCTTACTTTCACACGTTTACTGAAATGCTGGTGCCTTTGGCTTGTGCAAGCAGGTTGCCTCCAAGGCACTGGTGTTCATCATAGCCTTCTGTTTTGTTGTTCAGACATGTATTGCTTTATGTTGAGAGAGCAAACTGAGACGGTAATTACATGATGGAGAGAAAACAGTGAATGACAAAGATTGAAGAACCATTGGTATATTTTATGCTGTTCTGAGTAAAGTGGCACAGTAGAGATGGTATCATTAGCTGTAAAGAGAGATTAAACAGATCTGTGGCAATTCATGAAATTTAAGGGAAATGAACCAAAGCAACAAAGTTGTGTTTGTGTCGTTAAAATCACAGCCAGGTGAGGCTGGTGGATTTATGCTGACAGCTCCTTGGGGTTTGTTTGTTTTTCCCCAGATAATATACTTATTTATTTGAATTTTAATATAGCTTCTCAAGTTCAAGATCAATTACTTAACTGTGTTTTCTAAAGAAATTAGAATATGATGCTACAGATATTTTGGTACGTAAAACTTTGCCATCCTGTTATAAATAAGCAGTTAAGGAATTCAGTTCTCAACTTGGGAAATACGAATGATACAGAAACTGAAGACAAAATCTTGTTTGGTCATCAGAGTGGAACTAGAACGTGGTCAAGTCTGATGGTGGATGTGTACTGGCAGAGAACAGAAGAGCTCTTTGCACAGCACCTGCGGACACTGATAGTCTTCCAGATCCTTGTGAATCTTCTCTCTTAAAAAAAAAAAAGTCAGTGAGGCAGCAAGACTGACATATCACAAAATGCACTTAAGTGGAGAGTCATGAATGTTTAAACTGGCTGATGTGCGTGCCATCCAGAGTGAATTTGCAGTGTTGAAAATGCCAGGTTCTTCATGCGTTGCCACTGGGGACATCAAGGAAGGAATTCTAGGGGAGATGCTGATCCTGATACCTTGAAGGAAAAAGGCCTTCCTCTTTTACATGAGAATTTTAAAAACATTTTCTTCTGTGTCGGTGAGTGGTCACGTAAGACTGACCTTTTGGAGTGCCCAGGAAGTGTCTGGTGATACTTCATTGCAATAAGCCTGTGTGCTAAATGATATCTGCAGAGACTGTCCTCTAGGAATCCAAACTGCATAGGTGTTTCCTATGGTGTTTAGCTGGTTTTGTTTTGAGAGGAACAAAATCTGTAGCTTAGGCTAACCTGCAGTCAATGGGATATGAATCATAGCAGGAAGGAAACTGGGGCACTGCAGCTTTTTGAGTTAAGTTGAGGGATGCTGGGGAAAGAATGTCCCAGTTCTTATCCTCTCCTTCACTGTGACTGCTTCCCACTATGGTTCTGGAGCAAAGAAAAACACAAAGGTAAGGATGTGGACAGAAATGATATGGGGATGGAAAATGAAGGTCTACAGAACTGTGGTACTGAGATCAGAGAGCGTGGCATGGCTTAGGCAGCAGGAAGCCCAGCATGGTGCCAAACTGCACTGTGTACTTGAGGGGACAGAACATGTGGTTCTGTTTTGGAGAGCTGGATATTACTTCAGACCTAGATCCAGGCATTTGCTTAAGTAGTGCATGTCTCTGGGAAAACTGACAGTACAGATGGAGTCTTTTTAGTAATGTGATCCTTTTTATTAATTTAGTTAATTCTTCAACTGTAAATGAACGCAGTCTGTTTCGAAATTTACTGTGATTTTTTTTTTAATGTTGGTATCAGATTATGACTGCTTCACCAGCAGGTCTGTACTGCAAAGCAGCTCCAGGTTTCCAGTGTCCAGTTTAGCGAGAAGAGCAGGAATGCCTGTGTTTGGTGCTGGAAGCTGGAAATCAGTTGAACATTTCAGACATGGAGAGTCTAGTCATGGTTTCTGGCTAGTCTGAAGATGAATACTTTGCTTTTATTTATTTATGTAGTATGTAACCGTGGGTTTTTTTGTATTGTTTTTTTGAGGCTGTGCCAAGAAGTTCTCCCTTTGTTGTTTATATATGTATATATATTCTTATAGTGCTGTTTTATGGACAGTTCTGTTCTGGATGTTACTGACAGGCTGAATGTTAATTAAGTTGATTGTACTTTGTGTTCCTATGTCAATTTGTTATTTAAGAGCCGAAAGTTCTCCCAGGCTCCCAGAAGAATGACTTGGATGATTCTTCTGTTCTGTTTATCAAATGAGTGCCTAACCTGTCTCTGGCAACCATAAAAGTGGGGTGCTGGGCCTATCAGAAGAAATCTGAGCACAGGAGCTTCTTGTCAAACTGTCTTAAGAACTGAACAAGCAGGAGTGATACTAGGTCAGTATTTATTGTATGTAGGGTAAGAATGTCAGAGGAAGAACCTTTCCAGCTCTCAGTGTAGTGTTGCTTTACAATTTTCTGTCTGGCTGGAAAATTGCAGAGTTCTAAAGGCTAAGCCAGATGCAACTTTGCCAGGAACTTTGAAAACAATAAAACTCATGTGGATGTACAGGTGAAACTGGATGGTTGCTGAGAATATTGTTGCGAGCAACCTGAGTCTTAGTAAATACATATCCCAGTGTTATGGCTACATTTCTTTACAGATTGTTTTTATGGTTGCACTGGGCAAGAGTTTCTCTTTTTTAGTGATGCAGAATGAGTAAACCAGTTCTGTACAGCACACAGGGAGTTTGCATTTAAAACAGCAAACGTGCACAAAGGTTGATCATACTCTGCAGGTTTCTCTGCCCCATGCTCCTCACAGCATCCTTTTGAATTGCATTTTTCTCTATATCTCTTGGTTTGTTGATACTTTTAACATGAGACAAAACTATTTCGCTGTTTCGCTGTCAGTTATTCTGACACTAATCAACTTTGCAGATCTTGTTTTGTTTGATGTCTGCGTACATCACAAAAAGAGTTGCTGAAAGAGTTCAATTATAATATCAGCATCTCTGCCAAATGTATTGAGCTGTTCTGAAAAGCAACTTGTCTTTTCTGACCCAGATACACAGTTTCCAACTGTGGAAGATGCTGCCAGAAAGGCTCTTGGCAGGAGGCCAGCAATAAAATTATACTACAGAAAAAAGCAGCGTATTTTCAGCAGCTCTATATACGGTGTGACGGAAAATTACCTGTCCCCTGGATGCAAAGCAGAAGTTAAAATAAAGTTGCAGTTTAAAGCTACAGTCCTCTTATTATGATTTTTTGAAAGTATCCAAAAATGATACAAATCCCGCTTTTTCTTACCCCTTCTGTGCAAATTCAAGTTGTTTCTGTTATTGTCTGATGCACCTCAGGCTGTAGATGTTCGCTCCTTTGCTATCAGCAACTGTAGTTGCCCTTGCTGCTCTGTTAACACAAACTCAGAGGGATATCAGGGTGGTGTACGAATGCTGTAAACGGAGCTCTTGTGAGCAGATGTTGGTGTAAGGGTAGATAATGAGGGTGGAGGTTATTTTTCCTCAAGATAAATATTTCTGGTCTGTGCCTTTTGCTGTAGCGTTTAAGACCAGTTTCTACACTGTAATAAATGGCATGGCATTTGTGCCTTTAACAGCAGCACACTGAAGTGAGGACGTGGAGCACAGTGACCCCAGTTTCCTCCTCTGTTAAGCCATTTCTGCAGCGCTCTGTGCAAGTACTGCTGTGTGCTGTGAGAGGCTTCAGAACACCAGAGCAGTTCTGCATTCTAGAAGGTCACAGCTCTCAGGTTTGGATGTTACAACACTCTCCTTAAGGAAGACAAGTACCTGTTTCTCCTGCTTTTCTCTGTGCTGTTCCCAAGCACCTGAAGGTGCATAAGCATATTCATTATTTCTGGCTGTTGAAATGTCTCTCTTGGGAACAGAACGGCCAGATGCAGGAATATGCCCTACTACAAAGGCCTCATTTGAAATTCTTTTCCTTGTTTGTCTTGCACCAAAGCATAAACTTCCTCTGTGAAGGATGGGATGTTTAATGGAAACACTGTTAGACTGTCATGGTGTTTCAATAACATTTCTACTGTGTCAAATCCCCAGTGACATTAAACCACACTGCAGGCTCTACTCAACTGCTAGCATGGTTTGGAGCAAGTATTGGCCCTGTTTTACACTTTAGGGCCACATGATACAGAGGTAAAGTGACTTTCTCAAGGTCACCAAGGTCTCATTATTGCTGGTAGCTTTTTCTAGAATTTTGTTACAAGAGTAGGTGGAAACCAGTGCTTAGGGCAATCACACATAATATTCTTGTACCTTTAGCCTGGACCTCAGCTGTTACGTCCATGAGAGCACAGGGACAAGCATCCTGCTGTAATCTAGAAATAAAATGATGCTCAGACCTCAGCCACTCATGGATGAAAAAAATGATAAAAGGGCAGGTAGAATCAAACTCATAAATAAATATCTTCATCTGGATCTATTGCATGTTGTTGAAACTTGAACCTCTTTTAAGATAAGATGGTTACTACCCTTTTAAAGCAGACTTCTGAGAGGTTTTGGTGATTCTGCTTCAACTGTCTACATTATAGACTGAAAACAAATGTTTCACAGCTGCTCTGTATTTTCAAAGAGCACTGAAAAGCACTGAATATATCTACAATTGCACCCTGGGGTACGGCTGTTTTCAGAACTTGTGAGGTAGACTGCAGGCTTGCCCTCTAGACAACAGTCTGCTTGCAGTTTTTCTGAAGCACCAGAATTTGCTCAGCCAGCTCTCCTTGTCCATCTGCTTTCAATATGCTGTACGAGCTGATAAGCAACAGCTTGCAGTAGACTTAGGAGGGAGTCCAGGCTGGGGTGTTGCTTGGAGTCTGGAGATGTCATGCTGGGCGCACGCTAAAGTCAGCAACACATTCCAGTGTCCTCTGCCTTGATCTGCCAAATTACAGAGAAGACAGCAAACTGAAAATGTGAAGTGCTGGAGTCACGGGGAAGAATGATTATCTGAAGGTGGTTCTCTCTTCAAACTGGATCCATCTAATTTGAAAGAGATGATCTGGAAACATGTCTGATAAGTATCTCTAGCTTGCCGTCTGCCGACTCTAAAGCATATTATTTATTATTATTATTATTATTATGACTATTATAGGAAAAGCTAAGCAAAAATCCTGATAAAGAGTCTGGTTCTAGAGATGGTGAATAGCTTTTAAGTTTGAATGAGCTTATGACTAGCTCACATATTAAGTAGTGCTGAAGCAGTAATCTTGGTGCTTGCTTGTGCTTCCAGCTGTCCCTGCTTGCCTTTCAAGATCACCTAAGGTAGGAATCTGGTCCCACTAAAGAACATCTTATTTGATTGCTTCTGGGAAGCAATATGGTAGAGCGTTAAGGTAACTTGGTATAATACATAGCCTCTGTGATAAGAAAAGAGGTCCTTCAGGGCTTTTGTTAGCTTGCTTTTCCCAGGTATTTTTAGTATGAGCATAAGCCATCTCACCTGTCCCTGTGTTGCTGCCAAACTTGCTTTTAATCTCCAGAACCATCAGGATTTTTTGACAGGCAACATGTAACATACTGCTGGAGAAGTAAAGACTGACATACAGGAGAAAAGGAAAACATTCTGTGTGTGTGTGTGTGTGTCACCCTGCAGAAATTTTGACTGGGTTTTCCAGTTACTTCAGAATGTTGCCAGAAAACTGTTGCAAAAATATATACAATGAAAGGAAAACAGGAGTTTTCTCCAAGAACTATGCAGTAAGCTTCTACTTTCCTCTCTAGCACTACCTGCTCTGTCATTCTTCTAGTTTAGTACAAGAGGGCTGCTGTAGAGGCTTTTTTAGCTGTTGTGTACTGCAAAAAGCAGTGCAAGGGCAGAAGAATCATCATGAATGATTTCAGGCAGACATGATCACAATTCTCATGTCTTCAGTTTATTATAACGTATATCCCTCTTTTTAAATAAGAGATTAGTTAATGCCACCCAAAGTACAGCATCTGACAGAGGATGATTTGGCGAGCTCTTCTCTGCTGTGAAGCTTTAGTCAGTGGTTTGACTCAGTGTTCTGCATTGAGCACTTATTGGAATTAACATGTTTTTTCTGGATTCAAGTTGGTTTTCTCTTTCTTTTTTGCAGGTGAGTTGCAGAAAGTGACTCTTATAGCATCTTAGCTCTATGAACTCTTGAGCTGTCAAGGGACTGAGAGGCTTATGAAGAGGTTCTGTCAAGCAAAACAGCTCTTAGCAAAGACACCAAGGAGGAGGGAAAAGGAGAAAGAAAGAGAGAGCTGAAACAGTAACAAATCATGGTAGGTATCCCTATCTTTCATAGGGTCACATTAATAATATTCTCTGATGGTCTTGCACGGGGTCTGATGAAACAAGCAAGGAGATATTCTGACCTCACACTAAATTGGAGATGGTAGGGCATACTTTGAGTAAAGCAGACAAGGTTTGATATTTTGTCAGCCATTTCAAACCAGAGAGTTGCATTACATTATTACATTATTACATTATTAAATGTGAATGAAGGGGATGCTCCTAGTTTTTCTAATAAAACTAGCATTAGCAAGCTGTAGCAAATAGTGTGAGTGACCTTGAACTTACAGACTGCACAACCAAATGCTGCTGTTCCCCTTTCACTCCTTGCTCACAACAGCAAGTGTAAAATTATTTGTATTTTTGTACACGTATTAAAAGCTGAATGCATGTGGTCCTATGCACTTTTCATTAACAGCGTAGATGAGATGTCAGTAAAGGATATGCACCAAGTGTATTGAACTAAATAAGGAGTCATTTCTAGTCTACCTGGTGCTGCTCCCAAATTGGGAACATCAGAGATGATTACATTATCAAGCTGTATAAATGTGAAGGATTGTGATGGTAAGATTCTGAAGATGTGTTCACAAAAGGGCAGTAAACCTACCCAGTTCTGAAAAATACTGTGGAGAGCAGTTTAAGCATAGATTGTAAGTCCTCTTAAGTGTTACTGCTGAGAAGGGAAATGAGAATAAATGCAATAAATGTTAAATTCTGTTCTCTAACACTTGTACAGCTGTGGCTGATGACAGCCAGGATGTATGTTTATATTTAAACAACTACTTACACACATATATGATCCAAGATAAGATTTTTACCTGCTATAGAGCACAAAGGGAGGAAGAACACTTGACACAGCAGAGTTATCAACGTGAAGTCTTCTTTTCCTATTGTTTTTGGCCTAAATTGATCTTGCCAATGCTTATCTATTAGAAAAGAACAGAAAAGTCTTCATATCTGAGTTAATAGTTTGTTGTTGTTTGACTGTTTTTCCTGATTGATATTTCATGATATTTGAGATGGTAGAGATGAATGAATAAATCCAGCTTGTCAGTTTTCACTGCAGAACTGCAGCTTCTCTGTATACCCAAGCTGCAGATTAACCTCAGGAGGAACCTTCTGGAAATATTTTTGCAACTGTAAAAAGCACTGGAGTAACACCAGACCCCTGGCTGATGAGTTTTTACTACTTGAATTGTTGCTGTGGGGAGGCATGAAGAAGTTAAGGAAGTAACTGTAGTGCTGATCTTTGAATGTAATAACCTAGGAAGCCACGACCAGTTGATCTACAAGTATTAGACCCAAAAGCCTTCCACATCCTTCACAGGCCCATTTTGTGGTTGGACTTGATGATCTTTAAGGTCTTTTCCAACCTGAGCAGTTCTATGATTTTCTATGACCTGAAAAACTTGTGCTATTGCAGAGTATGTGCTGTTAACAAACCCACCAACTAGGGGGTAAAAACTAAAGCATTTGCAGTGTTTAATGTGTAGGAGGATGGAGTTCTGGTTGATGATTCTAAGTTCCAGGGGACTTTCAGTAGTGGCTGGCATGTGTCTAGAGAATGTTCAGAGATGTACTTGCTGGAGGTCTGTGCTGTGTAGCTGGTCCAGGTCGCTGTTTAGATCAGCTGAGTTTCAATTGGCCAGAGCGTAGCAAACTATAACCTCTTGGCACAAGTCATTTAACCATGTTTACCTCCTTCAGCAGTATCGCTCAGGTCTTGAAGTTTCATTGCAAACTTACCATATTTTTAAGAAATAATTTCTGCATTCCTTACCAGCTTATCCCTATCCTCATTTTCATTCGTGCTTTTGTAAATCCCAGTGCATTTTGCTAAGCTGCACTTACCAATACGTAGTGTCTGTGACTTTGTCTGCAGAAGCAACAAAGCCGTAGGGGAGTGCCTATTTACCTGATTTGTTCTAAAGGGGTTGCCACTGTCTCTAACAGAAATTGAGGACAGACAGCTGCACTCCATGCATCAAGAATATACAAAGTTGTATTTAGAGAGTTGTCTCCATATTATCCTTGTCAGCCCTTTGCTTTCATCCTGGGCTACTTACGTTTTGAATTTGCCTACTTTAAAATGTGGTTACCTTTTGGCATCAAGGTGCCTAAGCTTTTCCCTTTGCTTTGAGCTATCCAGCTACCGAAGCTTCAGACAGTCAGGAAAGGTCACTGAAATTCAGGATCTAAGTTCCTGCAGGTATTGCTGGGTAGGGTGTTTCCTTCAGTGCTGTTACTCACAATTTGTTTCTCCTTTATATGTAGATGCTTTGGACAAGATTGGGGTCTAGGTGTTCTTTCACTGACTTTGAAAACCTGATCTTAGTTAACAAGCGAGTCAAAGAACAAGGGAAGTTAAAGATGTTTGAAAGTGAAATGAGTTGCCCAGGACCCAAGGGATGTACCTCCAGAGCACAGTTATCTCATCCTACTGTGGACATAAATTGTGCTCCAGATGTGCCAGTGTTAGCAGCCAGTATTACTGGCCAGTAAAGGCTTCTAGGCATCCAATGCTAGGTGTCAAAAAGAAACCCCACCTTAAGCCTTATACATTTTGCCAGCTTAATGCTGATTCCATGATAGTCTTTGGTGTCTGTGTATCTCTCTGATAAGAAATCAGTCCTGCCAGATTGCAACACATGGTCATCATAAAACCTTTTCTTACATCTATCAGTGAGGACTGCCATTCAGGTAGTGTCTTTCTATTGATAACTGAATAATTTTGTTCTTTTTCCTCTCCTTTCCCACTCTGTAACAGAGATCTATCCGATCTTTTGCTAACGATGACCGCCATGTTATGGTGAAACATTCAACCATTTATCCATCTCCAGAAGAACTTGAAGCTGTCCAGAACATGGTATCAACAGTAGAATGTGCCCTTAAGCATGTGTCTGACTGGATGGATGAAAAGAACAAGTCGGTAAAATGTGAGGGTGATGTGGAAGCAAAGGAGGAAGCTGCAGAAAGCAATGCCAAGTGAGTGAGTTGAGCCTCATAATATGTTACTGTGCAGTTACTGTGCAGGTTCCTTTCCTACAAAATAAGAGTTGTAGCGTGCTTTGATTCTGTTGTGTACAAATATTCATGGGACACAGTGAATATATTTGCACTGCTTGAGGTGGGAACATACAGAGCGAGTGCAAGGAATAGGAATAAGCAAGATTTAGGCAGCAGTTGCTCTCTTATTTTCATGTAATGTGAAACTGCATTTTAGCAGTTAAATGTTTCAGCAATAAGTGTATATATGTACCTGTAGCACGTGAATGCAAATCTGCAGTCATGTAGCTTAGGGACTCCTTCCGTTTAAGAAACAAAAGATGTTTATGAACTTACTGTTTACTTAGCAAACCAGCTTTTCTAAGGATCCATTTCCTTCTGTTTTATTGTGCTCTGAGTGAAACATCTGTTTGCTGTATGTCCCAGTCTGCTCCTTGACGTGGTGCCAAGTTTTCTTGTTCTAGCATAACTCCAGTAGTTGAAGAAGAGGCTGAAACAACTGGCTCCTTATTTTAGGTTTCTTGGTGTATAAGTTTTTAACTCGGGCACTTAGAACTAGAACTTGGGCTTCCTGTTTCATATGCTCTCCAGCTCTGGTAAGTATTCTCTCCAGTTTGCAGATGAGGAAGTGAAGCACTAGGAGGCGAACAGCAAATATGTCATGACCTGAAAAACCTGATTTCCAGTTCTCTGCTCTTCCTGTTAGATAATACTTCTCCACTGAACTTCTCGGGACTCTAATCTGGTTACATCCATAACGTAACCTGCACTAGAGATGTAGTCAAAGGACTCTTCCAATTTCCTTTCCTATGGTGTGTGGAATATTAAGAAAGTCTGCAGCTACATGGGCTTTGCCCAGTAAGTTCTGTTCTTAAAACTGATAAGTGGTGTATTCTTTATCCATATGTATTCCTTATGTTTTCTGACACCTTTTATGCCAGTGAAAGTTCTATTGCGAGGCCTTTTTTTGGTGTGCTGGTAAATAATACATATTTAAAATTGTTTCTATGTGGGGTCAGGGTGCAATACAAACTACTCTAGCAGCAGTAGAAATACTAATGCACTGAACTATGTACTTCTGGAGTGAGATACAATTCAGTGTGGATAATGGAAGAAGACACAGTCTTCCTAATTCAGAGTTATATCAGTTTGTGAACAGAAAATACACTATACTTGCTTAAGGTGGAAGAGACACTGATAACCATTATATTTATCAGTTATTCCTAAATTCATAGTGGGGTATCTTTGGAATTTTAAAAATGAAATGCTGCTTCTTGTTCTGTTGTTGTAATGTGGTTCTTAGCTCTTCCCAGGTCTCATAAAGCATTCAGGAAATGCAGTATGAAGCTCTGCTGTGCCTCACCATCTGAATGTACTCCAATTTAGAAACAAGAAATCTGCTTCTGTATTAACTAGAAAAATCCTTCATGGGTGGGAGGAGCAGCAAGCATTCATGACTTGGTATCTTGCTATTTCCAAATAGCATTGTGGGTTCTACAGAAAATCCCTCAAGTATTAATAGCATTTTTCTGCAGATTTTTTTTTAGCATTTATACTCGTATTCGACTTTGTCTAATGCAGAGTTATGGGCTTGGGAACTGTCGTAAGAACTGCTTGTTCTGTGTGAAGTTCCAATGGGGCACCGCCTTCTTCGGATGCAGTTTCTAATAGGAAATGTTCAGCCATATGAAGACCATAACAGAATAGCTTTGAAAAGTAAATGTACAGATTTACTCGATTCCTGTGGCTTTATGTTTTCTGTAATAAATATTTAACAGGCACACGAGCTGTGATGTATCACTTGTTTGGTGTGAAATGTATTCAAACAGAAATAGCAAGACATGTAAATTCATGAATATTGTTACATAAACTAATGTAAAAAATTATTTTAGCCAATTGTATTACCACTGCAGAATAACTGTGCTGTATTGAAAGGCTGCTTTTCTACAGATGGACAATTTAATGTTGTCATGTTATTGAAGAAGGTATTTAAGTTCCGATTCCCACAGAAAAAGTCCTTCTAAGTGCACTACACACTTTGTTGGTTATTTTTTACAATTACTGGCAGTGTTTCCACATGTCTTCTGATGTGGACAGCACAGGCCGTGGAATGGATTCTCTAAAAATAAATATTAAAAAAGTTCCAGGCTTGCATTAAGCGCTTTTGAGACAATTGGATAGCCTTGCTATTCACACCTTTGCATGTGGTTTTGTGCTTCTGCTCTATTGCAAATCTGGAGTACAGTTACTGCAAACATCCATGCATTATTTATACATATAGAACAATTTGCTTATTTATGCATTTGTTTGGGGGCAGATTATTTTACTAATCACTTACAAGCTAAAAGGGGCTAAAGTATATTTCCCTACGATGTAAATTATCTTCATTGCTAGCTGCAATCCATATTCAAAGGAATTATCTGCATCCAGATACTGGCTAAGTAGCACAGTTTCAGGCTAGAAGTTGAGATACTGTTTGCTTTTGTAACAGTAGTTAAAAAAAGCCAAAGCTTGTTTGCTTCTGACTGTTCCTGGGATAGTGGGATTGCTGACTGACCTTCCTTTCTTCTGTTTGTGCAGACACCTGTTGCAGCATTTCCACTTAAAGTACTTGTGCAAAGTCTGTGGGATGGCTGGATGATGTTATTGATCGAGTGAAGCGTAGGATCTCTTAAGATCTATTTAATGATCTTGGATTACAATGTGATATGCTTTGTTGTTTTTTTTTTATCCAGTCTAACCTACTGGATGGTAACAATGACAGGAACAGGGATGCTGCCTTACTGGCTGAGATGATTTTCTGCTTTTACTGATTATGTGCTTTCTGTTGTTTTTGTAAGGGGGATGTGCCGCTAGTTGGTGCCACAGTATGTGAGATGAGTCATGGCAGTAGCTGGTTTTGAACTGTCAAAGGTGCTTTTCTTGCATTTTCCTCGCTGTTTATTATGCAAGTTTTATGGTTTTTCTTTAGCCTACTAAACTGGTTTTTGTTGCAGTTTTCTTCTCAATACTCAGAACTAAAATGTTCTCACATCGCTTTGCAAGTTGTCTGCTGTGGTCCTTAAATGTTCCCTAAGCGTTACTGGGGACTGGAATCTAGTGCCTAGAACTCACACCTCTGTTGCTGTAGGTTTCACTGGTGAGACCTGTTGAAGGAATTAGGCCTGGAAGGTTTTCTGGAACCAGGACTTTTATTGAAAAATCAGTTTCCAGGAGGTGCTACAATTAAAATAATAATTTTTGATATAAATTTTAAGGTAAAGGTTTGACTATATGAATTAAACAAAACATTATGAAGGGCTACGGCCGTGTTTAAACTTGGAGCATTGCTAAAAGACAGCTCAGATCACTTCTGCTAATGGGAACTCTGTCAGAGCTTGTCTAGATCATAATTACTGTATTCTTTTGGCAGATTTGCAGACAGTTAATTTTGCTTTTTTTTGTGCTTTGTGACTTGAGCTAGGCATCTTCTGCACTCATGTGAATTGCAAATCAATGCTTTGATTATTTTTTTTCGTAGGAACCACTTTTATAAAAGCATTCTATGCTTAATTTTCTGATAAGTAATATGCCACTTCAGCACTGTAATCAGTCCCATCCATTTGTCTCCTCACTGTTATAGCATAATACAAGTATTTTGAATATGTAAAAATACCATTTTAATTACTCAGAATTATTTCATTTCCAGGGATCAGAGTGGTCGGACCTTGTGTGGTGTTATGAGAATTGGCTTGGTTGCAAAGGGTTTGCTGATAAAAGATGATATGGATTTGGAGCTGGTTCTCATGTGCAAAGAAAAACCCACAAAGACCTTATTATGTATAGTCAAAGACAATCTCCCCATTCAAATTCAGGTGAGTTAATTCAGGGTAGTCCTGTAGCAATGAATGATAGCACTGCAAGATGTGTTTGGGTCAAGACTGTAATTCCTTCCAGGAGAAGAGAAATATGTTAAAGATTAAAAAGCATACTTTGAATCTAGGACAACACCTCTAGACCACATCTCCAATGTGTTGTTATGAAGTAGCTATTCACAGAATTTAACGTCTTGCTCATGGTGCTGTCCTAATCCCTTTTTTGTGATGTCAGTTTTCCCATTCTGATAGCTAACCTTTCTATTTAGTAACTAACATTGCTGATTTTTGTTCTCTGCTCCAATCAGTAATGTGAGCTAACGGTAGTCTCAGAAATAACTCCCTGCTCAAGCATGCGGTCCTTGTTGTTCTCCGCTTCCCTGCCTGAACTTCTTGAGTTCTACATTGTAGTAGCTTTGCTTTCCTTAGGCTTCCCCAAAATAAGTGCCACTGTACATCTGAAGTGAGAAAAAAGTCAATTTAGATGGTCGCTCATTATAGCTTATTTTATTCATGAGCTTATAATTGTTTTTATTTATGGCTATTTCATTTTAATTTTGGCATCCAGCACTTAAGAGTTAACACTGGTCTCTTCAAAGCAGCTAAAAAGCTAATACCTTTAAGTCCAATCCAGATACCTTTAAGTCCAATCCAGATTGAAACATACGCTGTTACTGAGAAACTGTGCCCCAAAATACTGCACTGCAAGTGACTCTCTCCAAACCAGATCCAAACAGGATTCGTTTCTCTCCTGATCTGTTTTTCTGCCTTGCTTATTTCCACATAGACTATATGTGTTCTGCCACTTCTGACAGCTGTTGGTTCTCACTGCTCCTTTGTTCGCATAAAGAGATATGAGATAGTAAATACTATGTTTGTTCCCTGTCCACAGATGATGTGAGTTGAAAAAGGTTGACAGTGATAAGAAAAGCTGGTGTATGCTTGGGATTTTTGGTTTGCTTTTTTTGTTGGTGGTGGTTTTATTTTAAAGTTGAGGTAAGAGGGATCTAAATCATGAAACCAGCTTACAACTATCATGACAATAAGGAGGTTTTGCAGACATGCCAGACAAGGACAGACAAGGAAGATGTAGGTTTGTTAGTGGGCAAAACCTGCACTTGATGTACAGAGATATTAGCTTCTGCTTTATTTTGCCTTGTAGGCTAACCATGAGCAGATGCTTAAGTGATTTCATCTCAACACTACTGGAGTTGGGGTGCAAGTCTCAACGGGAAAAGTAGTTAGATATGTTCCAATTACTAATGTTCTAACCTCATAATCTTGCTGAAACATACAAATACTAGGAGTTAGCTTTAGAATTAATTTGTAGTTTTCTGTGCAGGTCTTAAGGGTGAGAGATACAGATCAGTTGAGATAATTTTGATGTTAGTTAGGACAAATTATTAGGCAACTTATATTAAATTCTTTTGTAGGTAGTAATTAAGCAAGAGAAAAATGTCTGAAAATAGATCAGTTTGAAAGACATTCTTGACTTACTGATGTGCTGTCAGGAGAGGAAGGTCAGGTTTTCTAGGCATTCTCAGGAATCTCTTCTGGGGCTGGTATCAGTGAGTGCACTGGATAACAGTGGAGTCTTGCATTCAGTTTCAAGTGCTGTGTGAAGAAGAGATCAAGAGACAAAATCAGAAGAGTGAGCACCTTAAACCTCTGAAGAAAGATTAATATATTTGTGTTTGGAAAAATGCAAGATGGAAATGCAACTGTGAGTTTCTAAAAGATGTCAGTGGTTATTTATAAAGGGACAGGGATTCAGTACCTCCCATGGCTACCAAAAGTAGTGTGAAGTGGAATCCACGTATTTGGAAGTGTAGCAAGGGGCAGTTTTGTTGCAAAACAGGCCGTCAGAATTGCGTGCGGATAAGAATCAGCAGAGATTTCAGCACCTCTCCAAACTATCTGTTGGGATTTGAAGAGTGGCTTAGAGTTGGTAAGAAATGGACTTCGTCAGCCAATCCTGTTCTGGAGGCTCTTGTCCGTGTGTGCTGACAGTTATGGTTGTGTTGGTCATACTGCACACAAGAGCTTCTACAGTTAGAGGCAGCACTACTGGACAGGCATGCACTTTCTAAGACTAATAGTAGATGTTACTATTTCCCATAATAGCAGCTACAAAAGTTGGCTTCTGTTTTTGATTAAAATAAAGATGTGATAATACACGACTGTATACAATATATTGATAGGGATGTGATAATACACGATTGTATACAATATATTGATAGGGAAGCTACTTAGCATTGTAATTAAATTTACTGCAGAATATTTGTTTTCAAGCATGTTACTGGGTTTTTCAGTTTGTTTTCACTGAGGGAGGCAGGGCCATACTTGTTACTGCAATCTTTTGTAGCCTTCTCGTTAATTCCAGAGGTGTGTTGCAGGTACAGAAACCACAGTTTTTCAGTTGACTAGGAGATTCTTGAAATCTTTCTTGGTGACTTTCAGAAACTTACAGAAGAGAAGTATCTCGTGGAGGAGCATGTAAATGAGGCAGCTATTATTATTCGTAACACAAAGGAGCCCAAGCTAACCTTGAAGGTGATACTTACGTCCCCTCTCATTCGAGATGAAGCAGAGAAGAAGGAAGGAGGTACACGGAGCGTTTTAACTTGTTTTTAAGAGTGTTCTATCTGAATTCTATCTAAATACCCTGACTGTGCAGCACAGGGTTAATTAGCAAGTAGGTTTTTGATTGTGTATTTTGTACTAACCAGACTGGCTATTGCCACAGTTGGTTACGTTACTTATGCCTTAAGAAGACAACAGTCACTTATTTGTCATGTAACTATGCATTAGCTTTCATGTGCAAGCAATACTGGTAGTGTTAACTTGATACAGAATGATATCTTAGTTCTCCTTTCTTTCAGTCTTGCTAGTTGATTCTTGAGCACCCCAGCGCTGCACAGTCCTTTTTTAAATTCAGTCAGTCAAGTGGGATTGGTTCCCAGTATCTTGAAAAACTCATTAAACTGTTTCTCTTCTTATATACAATAACTTTCCTGCAAAGCTTGCAAGCATATTCCCCTGACCCTCAATTTTTGTTCTTGATACATATGTGTGTTTCTAGATTTAAGAGTTTCCTAACTTGGATTCAATTGAAGTTAGGGTGCTATAATGGAGTACTTTTGCTTCTGAATTCAATGTTGTACCTCATATCCTTGGTGCAAAATAGATTTAGAAAACTGTAACTTAGTTTCTTTCTACTCCTTCTCCCTAACTGCCTGACCTCCAATCTAGTCATAAGCCCCTTTTTCAAGAACTGTTGACTGGTAGCATCAATGAGGCTGGAAACAGAGAAATAGAGAAGAGCAAATGTAGCCGTATTTTATTTTTTTTTACATCATGTCAGTAATTTCTGCTTCGCTTCCCAAGCCAATCCCTAGAGACTTTGCCACTGGATGATGTCAGACCTTTGACCAACTGGCCATTCTCTGTCATGACAACTGAGGCAGCTGGGCCCATGTGGGCTAGGGAACTCCCTGTTGCTCTCTTCCCATTCTAGACTTGCCACAAGTCCTTTGCTTCCTCCCCTCTCCCACATAAACTACCGATACAGTATGAAATGTTGGTCAGTTTCTCTTCATTTTCGTTTGAGGCAAGGGCAGGAAGGCTCATTTTGAAAGGAAACGTAGCACTCTGGCAGCAGTTGGATGCAGAAACATCTTACAAAACAGATGAACGGCAAAGATTTCCTAATTGCAGTGTCTGTTTATTCTCAAATTAGTAATTATGCTCTTTTGCAAGACCACTAAAAAGAAACTGCATATTACTTCAGTTGTTCTTCAGCTTGCCACAAGACATTGGTCAGGCTTGTTGTTTCTGCAGCTGATGGATGTTTATGAGGAGATGCACAAAGTGCAGAACAAGTTTTAATGACAAGGCATTTGTAATATGCCCACAAGGTGATGGTTTTCTGCAAAGGCTTCCATCCAAATATGTTCAAATATGCTGCAAAAAAAGTAAGGGATGCTGTTGTGGCAGTGAACTCTTATGACTCTGGAATTCATCCCAAAATGAACGAGGATTTTAATTTTAATAGTTTCCTATCTTAACTACTCTATTTTTTCAAAACATGAAACTGTGTTACTGCCTCTGGAGCAGTGTTACACTGTTATTTCTGTAAAGCTGATAAGAATAGGTGGGTAAATGGATCTTGTTCTGAAGCGCAGGTTCTTTGACACTGATTCATCCCAAGTGAAGCAAATGTATTGTCTCCCTGCATAAAAGGTATGCAGATACTGATGTGTAAATTAAGTGGAAAATATAAATTCATATTTTTTCACAATATCTGCAATTCTTTGAGTCCCTTTTACCAAGTGAAAATATTCAGAGAAATTTTCATCTAAAAATACTTTGATCTCCAAAGAAAATAGTGCCTTTTTTTTTTTTTCTCAATACTCCTGGAAAAAATGCCAACCAAACTTAATTACAACCTTGTGCAATTTTAAAAACCGATCCAAGTTTATTCCATGCTGTATTTTTGATGAAGGAATTAAATGCTTGTCATTTGGCCTTTCATCTTTAGTGTAAGACAGGCTGCCTGCATCCAGGCGTCCTGCAAGCCTCCGCCGGGGTGCAGAGCCCACACGAAACTGACCAAGGTTTCACTGTTCGGTGGCGAGCCACTAATCCTCCTCTAACCAAATCAGTGAGGTTAGGGCAATGGGCCTCCTTCTCAGTGCTCCCATCTGTTCTGTAGGAATGCTGTGTGTACCTTCATGCCCTGATGTCAGAATGTATCAAAAACATTTCTGGATTTCTCTTCAGTCCCCACCTCTTTGGAAAAGTGTTCATGTTTAAACTGTGGTGTTTCCCTATTTGTTTTTGCTCCTTGTTAGCAAAAATAAATAGTGGACTACTGTGTGTATGTGTGCGCGCGTGCATTTCAGTGTTTCTCAAATGGCTATCCATAAAGCTCTGCTTTCTCATGTTAAGAAGATAAGCATCTAAATGCTTGCATTTTGCTTCAGATTAAACTGAAACTAATTTCTAGCCATAACATCAAATATAAATTAAGCTCTCCAAACCAGAATGCTGTACCTGGCAAATCAGTTCCTGCTACTGAGCAATAGTCACTTAATTTTATGTAATAATAAACCAGTTCAGTTACCAAAGTGGTGCTGGAATCAACCCTGCTCTGTAACTGAGCACCTTCTACATAAACAGCCTGCCTTAGCTGGCAGCCAGTGATGCTCCAGAACAGAGGAACCGTGCCTCTGTGGAGAACACAACACTCCTTGTGTGGCTGACTTAAGTGAATGAAGTTGGCAGCCGCTGTAAGGAGGGAGTAAATACAGCAAGTGGGGAGAGATTTACTAAAGATTGGTTCTACGTTGCAGTGTGTGAGCTGATGTCAGGGCTTTATTATTTTCTACTTGTTTAAACTCCTTGTGTCGTTGCTTTTGTTAAAACCAGAAGGAAAAAAAAAAAAAGGAAAGCTTTGCAACCACACCTGAAAAATTTTGATTGGGTCTCACTTTGCTGACTGGCAGAGCATGAAGAAACATGCCATTCTCCTGAGGATGTTGAAAGGCAGTCTGCTACAAGCTGCTCACCCTCTTCACTGCCTGTTCTCTTCATCCTCCTGTTTAATAGCACCAGAAGTTGGCTGACTGCAGCATCTGCACAAAGTACTCAGAACACCAGTACTGAAACTGTAATCAGCAAAATTCCCCAAGTTATTTCTAATATAGGCCTTTCGAAATGGTCTTATTCCTACTGCAGAATTAAGATTTCAGTTTGCTGAAAACAGATCTTAAGAGAATAGAAAAGCCTTTTCATTCACCGGAATGACTGACATATTCTGTCTGTGGCCTTATAGTTCTAAGGCAAACAAACTTCTTTGCCACCTGACGCAACGTGCTTTAGCAGTCTGTGCAGTAGACTAGCTTGGCGATGAACTGTATCTGGACAAAATCTAATGAGTTTGCAGTCAGTCATCTTTGCTATTTCTAACGTTTTAAAATAAGATTCTGATCATTCATTGACAGTAGTTGTTTTATAAAATATGTGAGCTTTAAGCAGATGTTTTTATTGTCCAAAATAAAGGATCTTTTTATGCAACTGCACAGATGTATATTTAGTAATTGTGCCATGAAACTACTCCTGAAAATAAATGAAACTGCAAAATTTAGAAGCAAGCTTTGTGTTTGTAAGTGACCTTGTATTCTCATAGCAATCAAGTACCTTGAGACTGCAGCTTTTATTTGGAGAACATGCAAGAGAAGTGATTAATCTCAATATTATAATGGTGTTGTTGAGGGCAATAAGAAACAATGCAAATATCTGCTGTGAAGTTCATCAGGGTCAGAAAATAAGCTTATAGCACTTAAGTCTTCTGCTGACAGCAGAACAAGCAGGTGCAAGATGCAGCTATGAACTATCAGACAAGACACCTGGTTCTGTTCAGTTTTACACTTTTTTTGGGCTTTGGGCTCTTTTATCCATTGTAACATAATGTGCTTTAACCAGAGTAACCTTCCCATTGGGGGCACAGGAGGTGGAGCAGCTTAACGTTAAAGGTGTGATTCCACTTACAAACAATGCCACTGAAAGAAGCCTATGGAAAAGTACCTACTGCAATGTACAAACCCACTGTACTTTTTCTCCTAACATCCTGCTATTTTAAAAGTCTTTCTGGATACTGAATCCAGCATAGATTTTGGACTGGATGTTTTATTTCATCCAGACATTCATAATCTCTCTTGCAGGCTGGAGAGTTGTCCATTAGCAATGATGAAAAGGTTGTTTTAGTTTTTCCAAAATATTTACTTTGAAGAATAGTTGTGTATTCATGGGAAAACAACATGTTCAAGTTACAGCTGAGCCATGAATTCATTTTTCTTCCGCTCTGATGTTCTCCTGTCACAGAAAATCTGAATCTACATGCTCTCCGATATGTACAATCTGTCATTTGTAGTTTCCAGAAAGTCTGGAAGCTGATTGCTCCTTTTAAGAAAAAATAAAAACGAGGGAGGAAAGGGCTGTTACAACATTCCTTGTTCAGAATTGGATGCGACTGCTAAGAGCAGTCTGCACGCTGCATCAAAAAAAGAGGAAGAGATGTGAGGAAAGTGTAAAGCTCAACGGAAAATGTCTTGTCTCTAAAATCCTTCTTTGAATTTCATCTGTTTGTTTTTGGTTGCTGTTGAGAGTGAAGATTTTTACAAGTGGGGGCTACTTCTCAAAATGTATCTGTAATTTACCAAACTTCTTTCTTTCCTATGTTTTGGTTATATGAGAAATTAATCAAACTGCAGAAATTTCTCATAAGCATTTCTTACATATTTCTGTCAGTGAATTACTGTTCAATACTGCTAATACTGTTCAATAAAAAATATTTCAAATAAATTCAATTTCTTAAAAATCACCAACGCTTGCACAGCAATAACCTCAGAGCACTCTGTACTGTTTTTTATATTCTACCCCTCTCACGAAAATCTTCCCCTTGTCAAAAGAAGCTTGTCTCTAAAATCCTGTGCCGTTTTTGTGCACTTAAAAGTCACAAAGAAGGGAAAGAACAACCAAAAAAAGTGCTATATAGCTGTTTTCTGCCCTGAAATGTGTTCTACATTTTTAATAAGATCCCAGATTGTCTATAGCAGTGGCCATCTTTATTATTACTATTATTTTATAAGGAGCGAATGCCTTTGCTTCTGTTGCACACGTGCACATTTACTACCTTTAAGAGCTTGTTTAAATTAAATAACAGTGCACTTAAATTCTGGGAGTCTTATTACCTCTTTGAGATGCTGCCGCTCTTTTTGTATTGTGACAGAAACCCCTTGGTCAAATTGTATCTGTCTCTTTTTATCCCATTTTTACCAGTAGACAGTGTTGCGATGAAAGATCCTCCGGACTTATTGGACAGGCAGAAATGCCTGGAGGCCTTGGCGTCTCTGCGGCACGCCAAATGGTTTCAGGTTGGCTATTTGTTCTTACCTTGTTGTTACTGTAGCCTTACGAGGTTTAATTTGAGATATTTAATTTTAATGCCTCTTTAATTTCTGATTAGTCCCTAGTAGAGCAAAGGTCTGCAATTCGGAATTCAGTGCTGTACTGTATAAGGGCAGGCATGACAGGTACACAGCCAACTGGTCTAGAGTTGTTGTGAGACTACGAAAGCAATCTTGACGTTTTGCTTCCTTTTTGTCTCTCTATAAATTGAAATATTTTATTTTCTATAACTGTTCTTGTTTTGCATGAGTCTGATTAAGCATTAAATAGTTATCATTTTAAAAAAAAGCCTATCCTGGGACTCTGTGCATTTAAAAAGAAAAGCAAAAGTGAAGGCAAGGTTTTTTGCAGGTATACTGGAACCATTTTGTTTGTTTTAGGCCAGGGCAAATGGACTAAAATCATGTGTAATTGTGCTGCGTATTCTGCGGGATTTGTGCAACAGAGTTCCCACATGGGCACCACTGAAAGGATGGGTAAGTACAAAAAGAGCTGAAGGCAACCTGCTCAGATCTCAGACTTCTTTTAAGGACTGTAGCAGTGTCTGAACTGGGGGAAGCAGTGCGCTGTATGACTCTCTATCTCCCTTTAGCTTCTCTCCCTTTAGCTTCTCTCCCAACTCTCCGAACTTTCCACTAACTGCTGCCTGCATGGGAATGTGCTTACAGGAAGAAAAAGAGTATGAATATTTGTTCAGTCTATTAGGTGTGCCATTATTAAGGAAGGAGGAATGACAGTGTGGGGAACTGCACACCGTTATGGGTTTACAACAGAATTCCCCATGTTACCCAACTTCAGCTATTCAGAGTCCCCTGCTACAGTGGCGATGGTGGTCCTATCAGACCACATTATTCCATGTTAGCAGGTTTGGAGAGGGCCAGGTATTCTGCATGTCCAGAAAGGAACACTTAAGGGGTCACAGAAGGCAGTGTTTTCTCTTATGTAGAACTGATATCACAGAATCAAAGAATTGTATGGATTCAAAGAGGTCATCAAGTCCAACCCCTTTGAATATCCCTTAGACAGGAGAAGAATATTCCTGATTTGGCTGTAAAAGGCTCATCCTTTTAGACTTTCCTATTCAGTTAATGGAGAGCATTCGTCTCCTCAGAAGGTAACAAACTCAGAGCAGGGAATATTACGTGTGCTGGAATGGCAGTATCTGCAGTTAGGACCGTAGTGCATTAAAATTGGAGTAAACTGATGTCAATGTTCTTCCCCTCAACCTCTCGTTTTTTAACTACAGATACAGTTACCCTTGTGTCCATACTAATCGTAATTTAATGTCTTCTAGCCACTCGAGCTTATATGTGAAAAATCTATAGGTACTTGTAATAGACCTCTGGGCGCTGGGGAAGCATTACGACGAGTGATGGAGTGCTTGGCATCTGGAATTCTGCTTCCTGGTAAGGGGCTGGATTAACTTCAGGAATACGAAAGACTTATCAGGCAGCCCTCACCCTTCTAACAGCATGCTGCTGCTTGCTGTATGATTAGGTGAAAAATGTCTACCTTGTGCTCCCTGCCTGCTGTGGAGCTAAATTAATGACTTCTTGTTTAAAATTGAAAGACAAAAGGAAGGTTGCACAGTCATAACTGCTTGAATGAAGTACTTCCAATGCAGTTAGGAGTTCATAGGGAATCTCAGAATGACCTGGGTTGGGAAGAACCTCAAAGGTCATCAGGTTTCAACCCCCTGCCGTGGGCTGGGTTTCCAAACACTAAATCAGGCACTAGATCAGGTTGCCCAGGACCCCATCCAACCTGGCCATGAACACCTCTAGGGAAATGCTGGGTTTGCTTATAAATAAACTTCTATTTCATTAAGGGGTTACGTATAAATACTGACCTAATGACTGCCTGCTTTCTATTGTTAAACTGAAATCAGCATATGTACTCAAATCATTACTGTTGTTAAACCTCCTACTTCTAGTTCACACAGCTGTACGTATGCATTTATTTTTACAAGGATTAGTACCACGGCCTCCTGCTTCAAGGGTTAGCTTGCTTTCTATGATATTTGAATCCTTTCTTGGAAAAGGAGCGCTGCTGAAGATAGAGACCAGCACATGCAAAATCCAACAGTCACTATTTTCATATTGTTTCATGTTTACTCCCAATAATCTCCTTTTATCTTCCTTCACAGGAGGCCCTGGTCTGCATGACCCCTGTGAACGGGAGCCAACAGATGCTTTGTCTGATATGACAGTTCAGCAAAAAGAAGCCATTACGCACAGTGCTCAGGTACAGAACTCATGCTCAAGAGCTAGATGCTGTAATACTGAAGGTTTCAACTGGTTAATTCAATTTATTCTCTGACAGGGTGGCATATTTTAAAAGCAGTCCCAATGGTTCTTCTAGTGCCCTACAATGAGAAGATGAAATGATATGAGTGCAAGAGTTTAGCAGAGATGAAGTAAATCCTTTAGCAGCCCACTGTGTGCACACCTTCTGCATCCTATCTCAAGTGCTCACAGCCCAGAGTCCTAGAGTAGGCACCCTGTCAATGTGGCCTGCACTTTCTATTATGGAAAAAGAGTTTTAGGTTTTTATAAATAAACATTTTTCTACAGCTGTCATTCCACATGAAGGAAAAGACTGTTTGCAAACTTAGTTAGAAATGTAGACAACTGTGGAAAAAGCAGTGCTGTGATGTAACTTTTATTTCTACTGTCACTTTGTAGCATGCCCTCAGATTATCAGCCTTTGGTCAGATTTATAAGGTTTTGGAAATGGATCCTCTCCCATCAAATAAGTCATTTCAGAAATACTCCTGGTCAGTAGCTGACAAAGAAGGTAAGTATTGTTTGCTTCAAAAGTTACTAATTTGGAAGTAAACTAGGAATTAATGTAGAATGAACAAAACTCCCGAGATACATGCTATGAACGTAAGGCAAAAGCTCTTCTTTATGTTAAATTTCTGTTTGTTTTTGTCTTTTACTTAATTATTTGTTGTTAGGAGAAAGTGTGGAAGTTCTCCAGACTACCAACAGAGTAGTAGCAGTATAGCTAGGGTATGGACAGTTTTCCTTAAGCACAAAGTCATTTTGGGACCTAAAGATAAGTAGTAGTTATGATTCATATCATGGGGAAGAGGAGAATTTAGACTGATGAAAAAGCATATAATGAATGTCCATAACAAGAATTTCATTACATAATATTGGAAACAGACATCTTTCATGGCTTAGTACAATGAGTAATAAGCTCCTGTTGGCCCACATGTACAAATAAGAAAGCTTTGACTGAAGGCTGAGGGTTTTTTTCATAGTTATAAACATGGAAAGAACAGTATGGGACTGCTGTGAATCCTGTTTCAGAATTGCCTTTTTCTAATAGTACATTCATGATACCCTAGGTACAGGCTCATCTGCTCTCAAGAGACCGTTTGAAGATGGTGTTGGGGATGATAAAGATCCAAATAAAAAGATGAAGCGTAATCTGAGGAAAAGTAAGTGAACACTTCTCCATTCTGTTTTCAAAGATACACCATACATAGGAACTGGTGTAAGAGCTTCTCTGTGGTGGAGTGGAATAGTGTGTGAAACAGTCTGTGGAACAAAAAATAGTGTTGCTATTGTCCAGCACTGCAAGTGTTACACAGTTCTCACTGTGTATTTGGATGTCTCCTGACATGTATTAATAACCCAGTCACTTGTGTTTTAAATGGAATAGCCTGTCAGGTCATGGAAAAATTTAGGTTTCCTAAATGAGTAAAGTATTTTATTGATTGCTTCACTCTACTGTTTTTTACCCAGTAATACTGCAGTGTGAAGGTTTGCCTTGTTGCACTCCCTTCTTGAGATAGCTACTGGTCTCTCAATAGCCTCCCACAAGAAAAACATAAAATGCTTCATCTACAAAACATTGACATTGAATTTATGCACAGAATAAAAAGATCTCAGCGTTGAGGATATCTATATCTAGAGGATATCTAAGTACATCTAAAGGATATTTTGATTGTGCTACCACTGGTGCCAGTTCTGTGTCTGGTTCTTCACTGCTTACAAAACTGTTATTATAAAGGCCAGAAAGAATACAGTTAGCTGTAAGAGAGTTGAATTCATTTTAAAATATGGATAATTATAGTTACCCAAACATGAAATAGCTTATTGCAGACATAAATGTTGTGATTACCCTTAATCTTCAAGAGACTGGGAGGTTGTTTTCACCTTTATACCAACAATGCACTTAAATGCAAACTGATACAAACTGTTTCATTTCTTTATTTATCCTGTTAATCTCCCTCCTTTCTTCTCCCCCCACTTAGTACTAGATAGTAAAGCAATAGATCTCATGAATGCTCTGATGAGGCTGAACCAAATCAGGCCGGGGCTTCAGTATAAACTGCTGTCCCAGTCTGGTCCAGTCCATGCCCCAGTCTTCACAATGTCTGTAGATGTTGATGGTACAACATATGAAGCATCAGGACCTTCTAAGAAAACAGCCAAGCTCCACGTGGCAGTGAAGGTAAGGCAGCCTAAAGTAATCAGCTAACCTCAGATCTTGGAACACAGAGCATGGAACATGGTTGTCACAACCAGTAATGCTAGTGAAATAGTTATCTGAGTGAGGGTGAGTTACTACCTATGTACTCAGAACGTGGTTGGGCAATGGGATGAAAAAGCATCACTGATTTTAGAATAGTGGAGAGAACAGTGTGGAAGGAAAAACTCCCATGGCTCTACATGTCAGCTCATGGACTGAATGTGGTATTGAAGTTCTGCATCAGCGGTGGGAGGGGTGTCTGTGTGTCAGTTTTGTTTTACTTCTTGCTCTTGTTGATTAGAAGACAGCATGTTAGTGGCTCCTTCTTAGACCCCTTTCTTCTCCAAATCTCTCCGTTCACAGACAGTTAAACTCCTTGAAACAAGGAGCTGTTTTCTGTCTTCAGTATTGGAATACCTTCACGCACAGTGGTAAACACTATGCACGGTGGTTGGTCTCCAGTCAGTTTTTCAGTAAGAGACTGAAACACAGTCACTGGTTGACTTCTTGTAGGTGCTGCACATTGTCAGAGCTCTTGTATTTTAAACATTAGTAGACTGGAATGCCCAATGTGAGCACTTTACTGCATGACAAGGAGGTAGTTGAGATACTAAAGCAGACCAAGTCTTGGGTTTCTGGAAAAAGGGAAGTTTCTTTCACATGAATTATCTGTAGGAGAACCTCTTAACTGCAATTATGGTAAAAACAAGTGCATCTGTCATTCTGTGCGTTTTTAAGAAGAACTGCATTTTTCAGAAGCTTCATCTGGCAACTTTGTGCTTTCTTTTGACTTCAGTATTGAAAATCCCATTGTCCTTTGTGCTTTCAAGTTCAAAGTGTCCGAAAGTATCTGAGCGAATGTGTTGTTCCTGAGGAAAGGCAGCTCTGCATGTGTGTCCTTCCTGACTTTCTTCCTCATGCCTTTATTTTACCTCACTCCCTGCAGCTGTTTGCAGGGAAGTAAAAGAGAGGGAGTGGGGAAAGGGAGCTAAGGCTTGCTCTGAAGGGCTGTAACTTCTCTACCCTTGAACTTCTCTGTGTTTGACAGATCTTTGCTGGTACCTACCCAGCTCTGTTCCCTATCTCCACACACATATCCTGGGCTGCATTTAAAAACATCCCTGATTCAAGCCAAGGGCAAATGGATGGTGTGGCAGACTAGCTTTCCCTGGCCAGCACCCCACTCTCACTATTCCCTCTACACCCCAGGCAAATCTGGGCCTTGGTTTCCCATACAGAAAAGGGAGCTTACTCTTAACGTTTCAGTTAAGATCTGACCTTTCTGAAAACTGGGAGCCCTGAAAATTCAGCTAAATGTACAGCACAAAGAGACAAAAATTTCTGTTTGTGTTGATTCTGCTTCTGGAAACCTGGGACTATTTTTCCTATAGCTACTCTGCTTTTCTCCATTTCAGTGTGAAAGATACATTTTCTAAGCATTGTGCCTTTACTAAGAGTCTGGTGGCCATTCTTCCTTTGTGATCAGCCTTCTATGTTTGTTTTTGTTTCTGTACTAGTACCTATTTTACAGCCAATTACCTGTATTTTCATTGTAGGTTTTACAAGCAATGGGTTATCCAACTGGTTTTGATGCAGATGTTGAGTGTGTGAGTTCTGATGAAAAATCAGATAACGAAGGTAAAAATGAAACAGTGTCTTCAATCTCAAGCAATAATACTGGAAATTCTACAGCTGACACCTCTGCTACCCTAGAGGTGAGTAGTCCATAGAAAAGTCAAAGTGACGAAGAGATTAGGTGGTTTTTGTTTCTTTCTTTCCTTCCTGGAAGAGGATGACTTATTAATTACAGCAATGGTTGAGAAATTGAAGAATTTCCAGGCTCAGACCTGTCCTGCCATAGGCTGCAGACTGATAATTTGAATTTAAATACAATATTCCTCAAATTACCAGAAATTTTAGCAGTCCTGACTGAACATCTCTGAAATCATGGTGGTATGGGCCTCTAGTATATTAATTTACTTTCAAAGGACAGTTCCTAGCACTAGAACTCTTGATCCTTAAAATTAGAACTTGTGTTTGGAAATTTCTCTCAATCCATCACTCTTTACTCATGAGTGGTCATTTGCACCTGTAGCTGAGTGCACTATAATGCAGGCTCACATGCTGGTGCACTCAGATCTAAACACAACCCTCCTTGCTTCCAGATATATTTGTTTCAACATGTGACCTGTGCTGAAACTTCCTCAGTCAGAGCTCTCAGTAGCACCAGAAAGTAATTAGATCAAGCAGCAGAGAAGTGTGCAAGGTTGTGAAGGCCAGCATCCCCTGTATCAGCATTTGATTTCAAGGAACTTGACACCATGACTTCAGTCCTGGATACCTTGGGGGTTTAAATTCTGAGTGCAGCTGGTGTGATGCTTGGTGATACGTAGATACCAGACTAGGCTCTGAAACCACTAGCTTGCTATCGTGCTAGAAAAGAGAGTTTCTATCTCCTGTTCTAGTGCATCATGTTATCATGGCAGTGTTACCTTTGATACAGGTCTGCTCCTGGAAATTCTGGTGAGACGTGTATTGGGAACAAAATGCTACTGCAAAGGCTTTACAAATTGAAAATGCTGCCAAATGGCTGACCACTTGACACTGTGCTATAATGCTGCAGATATCTGTCCACTGTTTGAGGACATAAGGCTCTAAATCAACCCCATGAATGTCTCTCTAGGTAAGAACTCAGGGTCCTATACTGACAGCAAGTGGCAAAAATCCAGTGATGGAGCTCAATGAAAAAAGAAGAGGTCTGAAGTACGAGCTCATCTCTGAAACAGGGGGAAGCCACGACAAGCGCTTTGTGATGGAGGTGAGCAAAACAGAATTGGAGAGTTGGTAAGCGATTTTACTAACACTGCTTCAGTTCTTGGAGTTGCTTGTTGCAACAGTTTAGATTTGCTTTTATTTTGCTTTTTGTATCTCTTACTGCTCCCCTGACTTGCAGAAGAATCTCTTGTGCTCTAGGAAAACAAAATGAGAATTAAAGCTGAACTTCGAAAGCCCTAAACCATATCATATCTTGAGATAAGTAGGAGAAAAGATCCACAGCCTGGAAAAGAAAATAATCTGATTAGCAAGCATTACAAACATGCTTGGTAACCTTACAGTCCGCATCTTCTGTTGTCATCAGTATCATTTGAAATGACTGGGAGAGATTAAATTTGTTTGTCTTCACCTACTTCTGCTATATTTGAAGTAGCATTGAGCTTTAGAAGAGGTATGAGGTAGCACTTCAGATGAATAGTATGAGTATAGTGTAAGCAAAGATGTTGGTATATGAGGCACTGTTAAAGATGAGGGAGGCGTCAAAATTTGACTCCAAAATCCCATTTCCAAGCAGCATCACTTATTTGTTGAACTTAACGCATATCAGTTAAATTTATTATCAAGTAGATACATTGGTCCTCTTTTACTTCTAGTTGTAGTTTCTAGGTTCCTGATTCAGTGATAACAGTAGTTCATGTGATCACTTCAGTATTCTTTATTATGTTTCAGAAGCAACAGAGTTCTTGTTTTTAACTACTGAAGCTGTCTCATCGCTGACCAGCAGGTATAGCATGATATTCCAAGGGTTTATAACAGACATAAACTCTTATCTCGATTTTCAGGTAGAAGTAGATGGCCAGAAATTCAGAGGTGCAGGCCCAAATAAGAAAGTAGCAAAAGCAAGCGCTGCATTAGCAGCACTTGAGAAACTGTTTTCTGGACCTAATGCAGCAAACAACAAGAAGAAGAAAATTCTTCCCCAGGTAAGAACTGTTGCTTGCTTTGCATTCTGTTACCACAGCTCTGTGTCTTTATGATACAGGAGTCTCTACAGGAAGTAATTTCAGTGTTTTGTCTTACGGGCTCACAGTAAGGCTTTTATTCTTTGATAGTAACTACAGTAGCATAACAACACAGTATGATATTTGGGACCACACAGTACTGACTGCCACTGTGAAATGTTTAAACTGAAAGAAATACAGTAGAAAAGACGGCATAAAGAGGTGGTGATGAGCTGGAGAAAATACAGTAAGTTCAGTGGTTGAGTGATAACATGGAAGTCTACACTTTGTCAGAGCATACTGTGTTCCTCCATCACTTACATACATAGACTTAGAGAATAAATCATGTGTAGTTTTGCAAAGGCATTATTTCTAGTGAGAGGTCTGGAACACAGGCCATACGAGGAGAGGCTGAAGGAGCTGGGAATGTTCAGCCTGGAGAAGAGGAGGCTCAGGGGAGACCTCATTGCTCTCTATAACTTCCTGAAGGGAGGTTGTAGTGAGCTGGGGGTCGGCCTCTGCTCTCGTGTCATCAGTGATAGGAGCAGAGGGAATGGCTTCAAGCTACAGCAGGGGAGATTCAGGCTGGACATGAGGAAGTATTTCTTTTCAGAAAGGGTGGTCAGGCACTGGAATGGATGCCCAGGGAGGTGGTGGAATCACCGACCCTGGGGGTGTTCAAGGAAAGGCTGGATGTTGTGTTGAGGGACGTGGTTTAGTGGGAGCTGTTGGGAATAGGTGAACGGTTGGACTGGGTGATCTTTTAGGTCTTTTCCAACCTTGGTGATTCTACGATTCTATGATTCTAGGTTCTGGAGTAGGCTGAGATTTCTATACAAGACTTTGCAAATGAGATTTCGTTTGGTGAAGAACACTTCTAAAATTTAAGAAAACAAACAAAAAGTAATCTTGGTCTTGTCCATTAGGTTTAACAGCCCCAGTGATCACTCAAGTTTAAGGTTGAACAGAGCAGAAACTATCAAGTGTCTTTCCTACAGAGAACTGCTGACAGAGGAGAAAAAAACAAAAAACCAAACAAACCATGAGGATTACCAACTACCATCTGGGTCTCTTTTGTACAAATATATTAACATTAGGATTTTCTTGTCATTTCAGGAGTAGAATGTATCATAGAATAGACTTAAATGACAAGTCAACTCTTTTTGTCTTCGTTCTATTACTAATCACAATCCTCCTCGTTTTACTAAGACTTTTGGTTAGGAGTATTTCAATTTTCATTACTGTACTGAAAGTTTACAAGATCAGAAAAACACTACCTCATAGGATAATGTTCCACAGACAGGATATGCAGGATTTTACAGTGTTTCTAGAAGACAGCCAAGGGGGCATCTAGTAACACTAAGCTCTGCTCTGATGCAGTAAGCAGTAACAGTTTCTGCAACTCCTTGCAGTATTCTGAGATCTTTTGACAGTGGAAAAGAAAATGCTGATCTAAAGCAGTCTAGTGTTTGTGAGGTGGTGATTTGTCTTTGCAGTGAAGTCCTGACCCTGCTGAAGATACATGGATTCAGGGTGGTAGGAGAAAAGCAAAGGCCTTTTTGTGAATCAGCAAGAGGCAGTTTGTAGGGAAAGACAGCAGAGAGGCATACCAAAGAAAGGTGCAGAAACGACTGGGGTAGGTCAAGACCACACAACCAGAACTCTGGAAAATGAAACACAGCCTGATCGTGCTGACTACAAGGTCTGAGTAAGGTGAACACGATCCTGATTTAGAACAAGAATGTGTTTGCTGAAGGGACTCAGTTTCTGTCAGTCATTCTTTTGACATAACTTTTCCATTCTGTACTCTGCCTTAAGCAAGGACAGTGCATCATGCATGGTTAAAGACATTCAGGAAAGATAGTGATTTAATGTAGATGGTCCTGTATTTCCAGCAACGTTTAACATTCTGAATTGGTATTATTATTACTCCAAGCAGGCTAAAGGAGTTGTCAATACAGCTGTTTCTGCAGCAGTCCAGGCTGTGCGAGGTAGAGGACGAGGTGCTTTAACAAGAGGTGCATTTGTTGGGGCAGCTGCTGCTACTGGATACTTAACACCAGGTAAGGCATGGCACTCAATTCTGCCTGCTGGTGTCTTCCATTCTGTGTGTTAGTCACCTATTCAGCTTCAGTCATCTGAGATAAAGCAAAAGAGAGAATTCTTGGGGTTTTAAATAAATCAGAGCTCCAAAACTTCACAAGTCTGCAACCTGGAACTCCATGTACACAGAGTAAGAGAAAACAGCTATCCCCACAATAGCTTTCTGGGCTTTATTCTGTTGGTTTTTTTTCCGTAGTTCTCTGCTATGCCACAATTCCCAAAGCTTTTTTCCTAAGTAAGGAATCTCTTGGACATGGACCTTTAGCATTATCAGTGGTCCTCTTAAGAACTTCTTGCAGGGATAAATCTGGCACGATTAGGAGTCACTCTGATCCCAGAAGTTGTCCATAGAAATCTGGCATACAAGCACAGCATCTAGCATTACCTTCTGTAGTGATTAAAAAATAATTAAAAGAATTTCCATTTGTACTCTGGCTGATGTTAATTTATCATCTTGGTTGTACTGTTCTGGTTAGCGGTGAGCACTGGATCTTTTGGAATGTAGAGGCCTCGTAGTTCACATCTGTGTGTCATACTGTATATAGAGAAACTGAGTTGTTAATCAGGTTACCTTACTGCTGATTCTTCAGGGCAGATTTGCAACCATCAGAAGCAAAATTGTTTAAGCTGGAAAGGTTAGGTGCTCAGCTACTAGACTCACTGGACCCATCTAATATAGTGACGGATGGTTGGTTGTTTGTTTAACCAGCAGATTGCAAGTAGGTTTGAAAGACACGCAGTGTAAAGTGTTACAGAACTGCAAGAAAATTTTAATATTCACTTTCTCCTTTTCAGATTACAGCATGAGTTCTAATTTCAGCTATTCACACAAACCAATAGCAAAGCCCTGTTGTTTGGTAGACCTCCTTCTTGGCACAGTAGAACGCAGTAAAACAGCATGATGTCTTCATTGTTCCTGCATGTTGATGTAATCATAAATATTAAAAAAACAGTAATTCATTTTTAATGGCTGTTAACATTGGTTTTGGAACTGTCTTTCTGCCTGAGGAGTCATTTATGAGACACTTGAACCTGTCAGGGGCATGTTCTTTGCCAGCATGGAATTACTCCAGGAATAGGTTTAATTTCCCAGTCATTGCAGTTTTAAGCTTTTATTGGTCTTGGCCGACACACAGTATTTCTCTTCATCCTCTTCTCAGAAATCTGTTGCTTTTTGTGATGGACAAGTAATCCCACCAGATAAAGCAGGTGAGGGACACAGCCTGTAAAGCCTCAATTATTGAGTTGTTGTTATAAGATTGGTGTTATGCACTGTTTCTGTATCTCACTCCACAGTAACGCCTACCTCTTTGGAAAAAGGTTCCTGTTCTGTTTGCATCTAGATGTTCAGATGTTCTTTCTGAAACTTTCTTTTGGCTGTCAAGTATCAGAAAGTGCTGAATTCACATAGGAACTTCACTGATAATGACACGGCATCTGCCACAGGCATCTTGCACTACCTTCCTTCTTGTGGAAGTTGAAGAAAAGCTATGTACCAGAAAGGGTACATGTGTTTTGGTGTGCAAATACCAACTGTCTGCAGTAACCAGGGGAAATGAAATGCATCCCTCATCTGTTTGTATTGCAGGCTATGGAGCACCATATGGGTACAGTACAGCTGCACCAGCTTACGGTACGTACAGCCCAGTAATTAACAAATTAGAAAATACACAGAAATTCTTGTGCCAGTCCAAATGTGGCAGTCCAAGCTGGCTTAGAGTTTACAGTAGAAATTTAAGAGATTAAAGCTCTTAAACTGTGACTACAAGAACACTTCTATGCCATAACCTTGTGGTTCTTTTTTGGTTGGAGTAGTTTTTTTGCCTATGCTTTGCCTGATCTTGTGGAAGGACTGCTTGTTCTAATTGCCTGTTCCCTCTCATACTGAAACTGAAGTAGTTTTCTTACTTTTTACAGCCAATCTGTGCTCCATTCAAAGACTACCGAAGGGCCTATGTCAGCATCTCTGAGCAATATTTATCTAAGTGACATTAAAATCATTGGCAAAATATTTGTCTACAAGTTTAACTGGCTTGTGGACTAAGCTCCCTTACTATAGGCAACTCCATGAAATATCCAGTACAGTCTGTGTGCATACACAAGCCAATCCCCAACAAGCACACCCCCTTGCTGCAGGCTAAAACCACTGCTACTTGGGACAAACAGAATGATTCTGTGTAGCTTATACTGTGATTAGGCTGCAAGGATGGTAGTATATGGTCATTTGCCACAATGGTTTTTACTAAGACATGCAGTAAAATCAGGCTGGTAAAGGATTGGTTTCATGAAGACAGTAAAATAAACTAAAATTTAGCAATGATGGGAAAGGTTTTTCTTACTTCAACTTCTCCCTACTCACCTGTGTTTGTTTTTTTTTTTTTTAATGCTAGACTAACATAGCAGATTTATCTCTATCTGGCCCTTTTGGTTACTTTGAATGAGGTTTATGTGGTAATGGGAGCAAAGGAGTTTGGAGTCAGTGATATGTCCTGGCACACAAAAAAACAAACCCTGCATCTACTAGAACTGGTACCAGTGTCCTCACTTGTCACAGAGCAGGAGGGAAATCCTGCTACTCAGATGACAAGCTGGGTACATTTCAAGGTCTGCAGTTTTTTTTTCACATGGAAAACCACACTTGCATTCCTATTTCCTAGCTTTTGTCATATTTATAATAGTTGTTCCTTTCCAATTTGTATAGCTTGGAAAATACCAACTCCCCAGATAGCATTGTAAAAGTTAGAAACAGTTTCAAATATTTATTTCATCACTTCCTTTTAGAGGTATGAGCTATAAGCATTGGAAAAATGGTGCTGCTTTATTGAAAATATTCACTTTGCTTGACTAAGACTGGCTGGTCCTATTCTATACTTCTACAGTGGAAAGGGGAAGTACAGTGGACAGTGGGCTGCACTTACAAGTGTGGAATTCTCCCTTGTAAATTCAAGTAAACCTCTCTAGCTCTGCAAATCCTGTCTCACTGACTGGCCAAGTGCTTTGAAAAATGGCAGCTGACAGCTGTGCTTTCCTATTGGTATGTTCTGTACACTGACCTTTTTTTCATGTTTTTTCAAGGAAAATAAAAGGGAATTAAGTTTATAGCTTATTTCATGGCATGCATTTAAAAAAAGAATCCCTTTACTTCTTTCCAACCTGTAGTGACTGGCTATAGCCTACATCACTAGATACCTGCCCATATGTATTTTTACAAGCCAGAGCATATAGTGACATAACACAAATCCTTTCCCAGCTGAAGACAGAACTGTTACCAATGTTCTGCAGTGACTTTCACTTGCGGCTTCTTATATTCCTTTCTTCGTTCCTTCTGTTTCATGTTTTTCTCATGATGCTTATTTTGGGAGCTGGATTTAATCCCTTATTTGTGTATATGTGACATATCACTGACTTCAAAGCGTTGTGGAATTGGATGCCCCCATTTTTCACATAAAGAGTTTCTGTTTTTAATGTCTGATGACTGTGATGCAAAGTACTGGGATAATGCTTTTTGGCTGTAAGGTAAACGTCTCTCTGCCTTTGTAAGCTGTTGCATGTTGGGAAACTTCACTTTGATCATTTGATGCTCTGGAATACCTGCTGTTGCTGCTTTGTGATTTCTAAATGGATACGTAGGTTAAAAACTAGTATATAAATAGGAAAGAATATTTTTGAAAAGCATTTAATTGTGCAGAAGCTTGTGAGGCCACAAGAACTCTATAATAATCATGAAATCAGGCATATATTAATCTTTCCAGACTTGCAACTTCAATACAGGATAGCAAATGCAAAACAAAGAAGATACAGAATTTACTGTAGGTGCTTGATTTCTGACTGATCTACACAGATGCTTATCAGAACTGCAGTTTCCCTGTGAATTTTCTTCTATGCATAGCAGTTCCTGTCTAGAATATCTGCAGCTGCAACTGGGCTATGAAGTTAGAAAACAGAATGAGGTAGTAGAGATGAAGCTATTTCAAAATGAGAGTTAAAATTCAATCTCTTTTCAACAAAACACATTCTCTTTTGAGAATACTGCTTAATTTTACAAAATACAGGGACAAAAATAAAAGCAAACTTAATGCTAACCATCTGTTTGAAATAGCACAAAGTGTTGAAATGTTACTGTTTGAGACTCTGCACCCTAAAATGACATTGATTGATTTGGAAAAAGGTTAATGCAAACATGATTATAAGCTCTTATCTGACTTTCTTGGATCACTGAACTTATTTGGAGTCCTCTCCCTTTTTTCTCTCTGTAGGTTTACCCAAGAGAATGGTTCTGTTACCAGTTATGAAATTCCCAACTTATCCTGTTCCCCACTACTCATTCTTTTAGCAAATGGCAGAAGCTAATTCCTATTGATTGAACAACACAGTACAGTACAGAATGTTAGAAGAAAAAAGCCTTTTTATCCTGTTTCCTTTGAACACATACTTGAGCAAAGTCATTTGTAAAGAAACATCTTTTTCCTACTTTTTGATTTTAACAAAATGCAAATTTAGTTCTCTAAAACTTGAAAAAAAATGTTCTGTGAAATGTTACCTCATTTTCAAATAACTTATACCAGCCTTCTGTTATAGGGAAGAACTAGAAGCTTAAACCTTACGTTTTAAATGAAGTATCCAATTATGTAAAATTAAATTTGTGAAGGATGTATAGAATATAAAACACTGATCACAAATAAACTGTTTTGTTGTAACACAAGAGTACTGCCTGTTTCCTAATGCAGTCGCACAGATTCAGTTAATGACCTGTACTTGTTGTAGGGTTACTTAAAGTCTTAAAGTAGGGCGTAGTTCTTTAAAAAATAATAATAAATTAAAAAAAACCAACAACCACACAACAGAAACTTCACAGTTAAAATACAAGTTTGTAAATATTATGGTCTGTAATAAACTTAGTAAAATACGGGTTAGATATTGTTTTATTTTATAGAGCTAAGCATCAGTACCTGAGTTTCCTTAGGACCTTTAAAGTCAGCATACTGAAATTCTCAGTGACTTCAGTCTTAATTATCCAAGATTTTTCATTTGTACACAGAATACTGAAAAACAAACAAAGGGAATTAATGTTAGACTGTCTCTTTGTGTTAGGTTACATTCTGTGAAAAACAACAATGGAATTTCCCACAAAAGGACTCATTATGTAATTACAGCTATACACAATTAAGTCCGTATTGCCCAGAGAAAGGACAACGATAACATTACAGTCAGATTCTTTAGAACTCAAAAACTGCTTGTTTTCCTTTCGTTTTTTACAAAAAAAAAAAAAGAAAAAAAAAGAAAAAAATGCAATTGTTCTTGTGGCCTTCTTCACTCTTAAGATTGTCTGCCCACCCTTGATTTTCCATTCACTATTTTTTCAGTAAGGGTTTTATTTGTTAATTTCTTATGAAAACAAAAGGTTCTCCTTTTTCCCCTTACATTTACAAGAATCTAAAGCAGCAACAAGGTCCCCATGAAAACTTGCTATTTAATTGTCCCAGTTCTTGTTGAGTGCTGCTGTGGAAAGTGACACACTTCAGCCATAGGCCAGTACTTTTCTTAAGTTAGTGCTCAAACCAAATGAATTCTTTTCAGATTAAGGAGCGTGCACACCTGTCCTGGGATCCCAGACAGGTCCCAGCTCCACGCTGTCTCCATGTATTTTAGAATTATGCACAAAACCTGCTGTAGGCTTCAAGCAGTCTTTATTAAGGTATCACCCCCACAAAATAAGCAGCACTGTGGTTGTACTTCTCAGACCTCACCAGTTGTTCTTCCAGAGGTTTGCTTTAGGTCATGCTCTTTTCAAGACTGTCTTATGCACTGCTCCCCAACAGACTTCGCTGTTGAGGCAGAGGGGTGCTTTATTTATGAAGAGGATCTAAGAACTGCTTAAAGCAATGTAAAGTTCCTCCTTTTCTCCATCCCCTCCATTACAGGGAAAGAAATTACACATCAGCTTAATAAGGGGTGGCTTATATAACAAGCTGCTCTTAGAATTAACTGCAGCTTTGAAGCTAAGTATTTGTGCTTAGAAATATTTCTATCTTTAAATGGTTTTTCTTCTGCTGTAGCTCTCACTTTTGTTTGGTGCTGGTGGTACTTTAATAAAAAATGAAGATCTACTGACAAGCAGCGATGAACCTGCTGTTGTCATACGCGCATTAGTGTTGAAATAAAGAGCAGGGTCTGGAGGATGTAACCAAATTGAGTGGTGCTCATAAATCACCAACACATTTTGCTGGCCTATGGATGAAAGGAAGCCATCACGGAGCAGAAAAAGCATGGCTGATAAGAGCCCATTTTTGTTAATCAAATATTCATTAAAGGAATATTTCCTCTGCACACGTTTTTCTCCTTTCCCTCCTGCCCCTCCTCCCCCCGGCCCGTTTTGGAGTTCCCAATTGGCAACTGTTTTCTTTTTCAATAATCCCCAGATTTGTAAAATTTTCTAACAAAATAATGTCTGAACCAATTGTATACAATAAACATTTGTATACCAAAGAACTTGTTCCTTATTTCAAAACAAGGAGGGCGCTATGCTCTTTTCCAACATGATGGCAGTCATTTCAGACAATTGATAAAAGTCTTTTTTTTTTTTGTCATTTGTTGGGAGTTACTAACCACATTGTAAACTTGCCCCCCCTTGCTGCATATTTTACATTTCTCTGCTTTACTGGAAATATGAATGAGCTGTCAGTTCTTTGTTTAGAAAGTGGTAACCTTGGACAGTGTTAGATGTTTCAATACCTTCACAGAATTCAAAGTGCCCATTTTACAATGAAAATTCCACTTGCAGCTGAAAGAGCAGAGAAATTTAAATGGAGCTTTAGCTTCAGCCACTCTCTGAAATTAACATGAAGTTTTGCTTCTCTGCTCTTTTCCCACTGTAGGTGGTTTTTTCATTGACAGTCCCTATTGCCAGCCTCTCAGCATCGCACCTTTTATTATTCACTTGGGCCCTCAAGATTTCTTCTCTGACTTCTAGAACCATCAGGTTGTGTGGCTCGAAATGGCATTTTGTACATGTCTTAAAAGCAAGAACAAAAGTGGCTCGTTTTGAGGTTTCTCAACTTCAGACATGGAATCTGAATTTTTCCTTTTTTTTTTTCCTTCCAAAGTGCTTTTCTCACTTCTTGAACTTTGTTCCATTTAATGAAAAGCAATACTCCAAGCCACAGTCCTTTCTTTGGGTACATAGCAATAGATGTGTATATACTTCTGGTTATTTTCTTTACATTAGGAGAGAAAGATTGGTCTAGAAGGGGTGGGCTTAAGGGGGAGGGAAAAACAAAACAAGACCCAGCAGGGCGCTCGCTTCAAGCAGTGAATCCTGCACTGACTTTCCATACTTCAGTATTTTAGAATTTTAATACTATGGTTATTTGCATGTTTCCTATACAAATTGCTACAAAGACTTACAGTGGTCAATTCTGAAGCAGTAGTGCTTTGTACCATTGTACATGTCAGCACACATGAAATGTAGCAAAAAGCCAGGAAAATGTAGTATATTTTTCTCCAAAATATAACTAAAAGTTATTCTTTCTCTCTCTCTCTCTCTCTTTCTTTACCACATCATTAATGTGAGGCACAAAAAGGGTAGGCCTGAACTTGACTTTGAAATAGTTGCTTTTGTGTCTCTGAAAATTATCACCAAATGATAGGAAAATGTAGTATCTGGTCAATCTCCAGATCAGGATCTTTGCTGCTATTATTTACTAGTTGGGTTTTTTCCTTCTAAGTATTTGTTTATTGATACTCTAAGATTGTGAATCAGTAATCAGCAATAACTGAAAGGTAAATGTCTTTGCTTATGTAAATGGTATTGGAACATCTATATATTGCAGTTAAGACTTTTGAGCAGCTTTCAGCAGGTTAATACCACTTTATTCTCATTCTCTCCGGACCTTCATAGCCATATGCACTTGTATAAAATAAGCAGAAATTTAATGACTGTAAGCTGAGATCGTGATATAAAAGGTAAGAGATTTTATTTTCAGCTTAAAAAGTATTTTTACTGCTTTTTTTTCCTAGAAACCTCACTTACCTGTGAAAGTCTTGTATATGGTACGTTTTTTATTATTTAACTCTGTGTTTAAACAAGTAATACTTAGGTCTGAATTCCAACTTTTTACGTTGTCAAGGCCAGTTCAAATATTCTGCTTTGAGTTTAATGAGAAAATATTACTTAATGCACGTAAGAAATAGTTTGGTTTTATCAGCAGACTGTTGTACTTCACATATCCTTTTGCACAGCCTAGAAAGCTGTCCTGACAGTGCTGTGTGCGAGGCACTGCATTCCTTGCATACTTGCTGAAAACATTCGGGTAGGTACTGAAGCCACAGCCTGCGCTGAAAGCCACACCAAGGTGACAGGGATGTGAAATAAAAATGCCAGGTGGAATATGAACGCTATCTAACTTGTAAGAGAAATTATCTCCCTGAACTACTAAAGCTGAACTCCAAATGAAGAATGAAGAAGTTTGATATTTATTACAGTTTAAAGCTGCAGAGATCAGATTGCACTAGGCCAAGTTAATTCACAAAGCAGCCGATCTGCTTTCCTCTAGTGGGCACAGCAGGAGATGGGAAGGCAGGCAGGCAGGGTTTAAGCCTGCATGAATAAATTGTTCAGCTGTAGTTTTCTAAAGATAGAAATGAAAATAGAGACATCCATAAATATTTTCAGTGCTGAAGTAGATGTTTTAACTAATGTTTTACACAGGGGAAAATGGTTTCCGACTTATATGGTGCACATGATACGTGTAGTTTTAAAATAGTTACTTTTTTAATTTGCATTTATATAACCTTACATTATGCAAAGTTGCATAGTACAGTGCTGCTCAGCTGCAATACTTGCAGCACTTGAAGTTGCTGGAAACAACTGTTTTTATATTAAAAAAAAAGGGGGGGGGGCGGGGAGTGGGGGGAGTGGGGTGATGTATTAACATTTTAGGGTCTCATTTCAGAGATGAAAGCATTAAATAGCCCTGACTGATCACAGTTCATACTGGTACAAAATCAGAAAAATACTTGGCATGAAATATGTAGTAGTAAATCAGACCCAAAGCTTGTTATTTTGCATCAAAATATAATGCCAAAAACAAACTGTATTTCATTTCAAAATTGAAAACATCAAACTCGGTAAATAACTGCATATGTAGGTTCTCCATAATCGAGGATATGTCTGGGTAAAATTCATAGGCTGATGTAGAAAAATAGCTGTCAAATTTTGTTAGTTTAGCTAATGTTGGTGGAAACTTGACCTTGCAAGTGGCCTATGTGCTTGCACTGGAGGAAATGAACTTAAGGAACTTTACCATGACTTGCCTGTTAAAGCACACAGCCATTTGATTACATTTGCAGGTGCAACTGATGAGCCATCAGGATGTGCTTCCTATTTGGTGGTGCAGATTTTCATCTTCTGTTACCTTCAAGGTGCAAACGCAGGGCTTGGTCTGAAGCTCATTTAAAATTCAGTTCATTCTTTCAGCTTGTCAGGCTAAGCAATCCTGATCGTGGAGCAGCAGGCTGCTCTGCTTCCTCTGGTATTGTATATGCTTCAAGGCAATGTTATGGTGCATTATAATGAACTTCTCTTGAGTATTCCTTTCCTAGGTTTAAATCAGAATGCTTACAGTCTGACAAGCAGTCATCTGTCCAGTTCAAGAACTGAATAATGAGATGTCTTGCTAACTACTTTGATCTCTCTTTTGTGGCCTGTATTTGGCAGCTTCATTTCTGTGCATCGCTTTCCATCAGCATTGTTTTGCCTGTGAACATCCACATTTTTCTGTCATTACTGCTTTACCCTAAGCATTCTGCCCTTACTACTTTGCTTGGAATCTTCACTTTCTTGGATCTTCTCCTTTTGTTCACTGAAAAGATACTGAATTTCTTTGGTATGTTTTTGCTCATAAAGCTGTAGATACCTCCAAAATTTGTCCTCATGGCTTTGCTGCACCCTTTCTCAGTAGGATGGATGACATTTCCTGATGTTGAAATACATACTGCACTCTTACATCTGTTTGTTTTTTTTAAGCCATTTGAAATGGCTGGTAAGACAGCCCAGGAACCTCAGCTATTGATGGTGGAACTTGAGCAAAACATTCATGTGCTGAAGTGTCACTCGTGAGTTCCAAACATGCCTACTGCATGAGCATTTGAGAGAATAGTTATGGACTAAATTCTAAGAGTAACTTTTAACTTAACTGAAATGCCAGGCTATTATTTGATGAGTAAACTGGATAACAGCTGCTCGATCGATTTTGTAACAACCACTGTTACTCCAAGGCAGAAATAGAATCTGCTTTCTTTTGCATAAATACTTGCTCATTGCCTTTTTAAAAGACATCTCACGGGAGCATGTTTGAAGTGCCTTTTCTGTGAGCCTGAGGTCTGCTATTTGATGGTTACTGAGCTGTGTCTTTCTAGATACACCCAGCAGTAAAATGTGGAAACTGGTTCCATGTGCTCTGTGTAGCTGCTATCTTTGTCAATTTGTAGGAACGTGTCTGTGAAGCAAAAAATGTTATAGTTTGAAATTCTGATTCATGAAAAAAAAAAGAATTCTGAAAAGTACCTTTCAACTCCTACATATCAATAGGACATTTGGGAAAGATCCATTCACTTCCCACCTTAACTCTAGTTTTAGCTAACCAGATGCTAACAGTGTGTATTTTGGGAGATGATGTCTGGCACTCAAAGGATTAAAAGAAACCAGAACTTTACAATGAAAAACTGGCCTGTGCAGTCTGGATTGGAGCATTTACAGCATTATAAGGAGCATAAGCAGCATTTACACTGACTTCAGAAGAATAATGTGAGCTTGAGTGGCCTGGTTGGTTGACACTGAGAGAAGTAAAGCTATTTACAGAATTGAGAGATTAAAATGCAGACTCTTCCATTGTTAAAATTTATTTGCCTTTAGCTGCTCTTGAGTACAAACCTGTAATCATGCAGGTACTTACTTTGCCTTTATAACAATTTGGATTTCATGGAGCTGCATGAGAGAGAAGAGTATAACCAGCCTGCTGAGTTACCCATGCATGACAGCAGTCTTCACCTATGAAAATCCCTAGATCCTGTACACTGCTAACCATTCTTCACCATTTTCCTTCCTAATGAGTGAGTGGCAGCTGGAACGCTTGTCAATTTACCCAGATATGAAACTCTGTATTTTGAAGGAATTATATATTTTTTGCAAGGAAACTTAAATCCTGCTTTGCCAGCCATGTCAGATTTCTACAGGCATTTTCTGTCTGGAGATGGCTTTCAAACTGGAATGACTGGGAAGTGCACTGCCATCTTGAGCAAGTGTTTTACCTGTACATCATACAAACACTATATCAAAATCTGCATAAACCTTTTGAGATCTATTCCATCACCATCCTGTGCTTGAAAGCTTGTACGTTACAGAACCAGAACTGAGTAACAGTGAAAGCACTTGGCCAGGTGAAAGCATGGTGCACGATGCTTCCTGCCACCATGTCCTCCCTCTGCCAGGGCTTGCTGACTTCCTTAAGCGCACATTCAGGAGTTGGACCACAGTGACCTTATTCCTGGGCACTGAGCCACACAGATGGAGGGAGGCCAGCCTCTACCCATGAAGAGTCTGTGTAATGTGCAGCCTCTGTTGCCCAAGCAGTTTCTGTTGGACACTGTACACAGTCCAACTCTCACAACGACAATTTAGTGCCTGGGTAGGTGGTTCCTGATCTGTCTAATTTGTTGTCATGTAGCCAATGTGAGTTAATAAAATGATTCAGCAATTGTCATGGATCCTGCTGAATGTGTCATGGATCTGCTGACCCTGCTGCCATAACTTTCATTGCACTTACTTAAATACCCTTGCTACTGTTTTTTGTGCCTACCTCTTCCAAATTTCCTTCTAACATCCCTGTAAATAACTGATTCTTGTCTGTATATGTTTCTAGATTCTTGAATGCTTTTAATTGGCATACAAAGAGTTCCAGGGAAGCAAGTTTTCCTAGAAAGTCATCCATTTGCTGAGGGACTATTTCTACTCATGCAAACATCTGTGACAACTATTCTAATATCTTTGATCTTTCTTTAATAACACTTGCCTTCTGGCAGGAAAAAAGATTTAAAGTGCATCTTATCCAATTCCAAAATTATTTGTGTGTTTTTCCTTTAATTGGACTGCGAAGCAAAACTTCCCCACCCTGAGTTTCTTGTGTTACCAGGTAGAAAGAGGAGTGGCATGGAAACTTTACAGGTGGCCTGGGGAAGAGATCTCCAGGCTGGAGGTGTTCAACTGTGGGACATCAATCCCCTGCAATTCAAAAACTCATAAACGCAAGCAGCTTTAGTGTGCCATCCTTGATCCAGTCCAGCCATGTCCTCAGAAAACCAGTCTGTATGCCTCGGTATTTTCAGTCAGCGATCTCTGACAGAAATAGCATAGAAACACACTGTCCTTGCTTCCTTTATACTTCTGCATTTGTACTTTAAGAACCAGTGGATCATCACAGTCTAGTGGAGATCCCTGAACTTATAAACAAATAGCAAACAGCACTTCAGTCTTAGACAAGATTCTAAGTTTCTCTTTGCCTCCTTTGCTCCACAGGCTAACATGCAATAATTGTGCATTATTACTTAGTGCATTTAGCTAAATTCTCTTTAGACAGATGCATTTTAATTAATAAAGAGAAAAAACTTCCTCCCACCCTCAAGTGAGTTCCAAATCACAGAAGCAGCTCACAGAAAAGGCTTCTACTTCCTCAGGCTCTGTGAAACAGCATAGGAACTCTACAAGGATTGGATTCTTTTGGATACATGACGAGATATGTTCTGAATGAGTTATGTTCAGATTGCTGTTCTCAGCTGGAAAGCAGACCGGTACCCTTCATTTGCCAAAAAAAAAAAAAAAAAAGAAAATAAGCTCTCTGCTGGATTCACTGAGAAATTCCATTCAGTGCAGCTGTACTGTGTGAAGAAGCAGTAACTGAATGTTTGGGACACAAACCCTTGCAAGCTTCCTGTTGGGGAAAAACAAAAAAAAAGGAAAAAAAACAGTACTGAAAAATGAGATACTTTACTGACTTGTTCAAAGTGAAGCAAAGGTGTATCACAGTTGCATGCACTATCTACAGTACGAGACAGTCTGTCTAACAACTCACTGGTTTCACTGCTCTGTTTTAACAGATCTGATTTGCTGTTAAACTGATCCTTACTGTAAGGCAGAAATTCTGTTAAAGTCATTTTAGAGGATTCACTGAAGAAACTCAGTACCCAGTGCTTATGGGTTATGAAGCAGCTTTCATTCATATTTTCTTTAGAATGTTAACCATTTAAACTAGTAATTGTTTGACATTAAGAGAATTCTCATCATAAAGCTGATTATAAAGCTGGAAGAAATTCTTTACTGGGAGGGTGGTGAGACACTGGAACAGGTTGCCTAGTGAGGCTGTGGATGCCCCCAGAGGATCCACAGGGATCCCTAGGAGGTGTTCCTGTCTATGGCAGGGGGATGGAACTACATGATCTTAACATGATCTTCTAAACCAAACCATTCTGTGATTTGTTTCTCAGCCCCGTAATTATGTCTCTTTAGCTTAATAATTTGTCGTCTAAATCCATGCCTATTTATGTGCAGGCTCTTTAGTACCCTGAAATACCTTGCCGTTTCCCACTGTACTCACAGAAATGGTAGTGATTCATCTGTTGTGTGCAAGTGGTAAGCCAGGTAACAGGTAATACAGAAACATGATGGGACGCACACAGCCTTGCGCCTGCAGACTGGGGTTTTTCAGAAGAGGGTGTTCTTTCTGCTAGACCTAGCTGACACCACACAGGCATTTGAATGCCTTAGCAAAAGTTGTTCTGAGTTTTGTGAGAGAAAAATTCACTTCAGTGTAAGATTCAATTCAGTGTTTTGTCTCCAGTTCATGTGGCTAAATGAAACATTCAGGCCAAATACTTACCTTGACGCTTAAGAGGAGCTGAATGATCCGAAGTGGTAAGTGAAGATGTGCAGCTCAAAAGCAAATTTCTTATTTTGTATGTTGTTTTGTTATGTATTTGGTGCCTTAACTCTTTGTACTCTACTGTTAAATATGCTGTACAAGAGGTAGTTTAGTGGTTAAGGGAACTTTAATGATGTTACTGAACTAGCCTACAGGAACTGTAGCAACAACTGAAGTTTCAGTGGGAGAGTTCTCTTGCATGTTTAATTAATAATCCATTGATAAATTGGAGCTGAAGAATTTAAAGAGCATATAAAAATGTTAGCCATAGATTGAGACAGAAGGTATCCAATTTCCAACTTGAAAGTTTTGTGGCAGGAAGATAAAGGTACAATCTCTTCTGTGCTGTGTAAACAAAAATGAAAATGTAATTCAGCTGCCCAGCACTGCATGTTTCTCAAAATCTCTAGACTCTGATCTCTACTATGACAAATCACACTAATTCTAAAGGACATTAATTGAATGTAATCATCCACTGGAACAGGGGAGCCGAGATGAGTTAAGAGTTGCAATAAATTAAAAAGTAAGTCCAAAATAGCATATGGACTTAATGCCTAATTCCTGCCTCTTACCTGAATCTAGAAGTTCCAGTTACCATAAGCCACTTTGCAGTTTACAAGGTGCAGTGCAGCTTCTACTTGAACACGTTTGCTTGCTGAACACACCTGGTCCTGATAGAATGCACTGAGAGAGAGAGAGAGAAGGAAAAAATGAAGGTAGAACGTTCCAGTTTGAGGACATTAAGTATAACAGACAGCAAGTTGGTGGAAAGATGAACTGCCTTTTCCAAAGCCATAAATACCAGTCTACAGTAAAAAAAGGAGGTTTGTCTACTATGGTAAATCAGCAGCCTTAATAAACAAAGAGCAATGGGAGGCAGTATTGGGTTTTTTTCCTATAGTTTGCAAGAAATTAGGTAAGAGGCTTAAGCTACCCATGTCACAAGCTAAAAGCTGCTGCAGCAGACTATATTTTTTTTCCACTTCTGTAAATAAGCAGGTAATGAAAAGAGGATGTGGAGAAACAGGAGAAATCCAGTGAACAAATTCTATTTGCCAATGGAACCCAATCCAGATGGGGAGACTGTTCCATGCAGTACACTAGTATGGGAATCCTAGCAACTTATTTGTACAATATTCTAGACAATTTGCTCTTGCACAGAACAGAATGGTAACAAAGGAAAGCAGATACTGCTTCCAGAACTACAGTTGTAATGTATGAATTTCAGATCACTAATACTGGTATAACTATGACAAAGTAGGTTCATCTTACCATGAAAGCTGTTTTGAAACTCTGTCCACTTACATTAAGCTAACAGCAAGTTTAATTATAACACTAATCTGTAAGGGAGTAGAGCAGAAGGTAAGTTTTACCTTGGCGCTTCAAAGCTGCTGTGAATAAGTTGATTAATAGTGTTCTATGGAAATAACTAGATGTACTTATTTATTTGTGCTCGTTTCTATGTTCTTAGAAAAGCACAAGCTTCTGTAAGCATAACCATCACAAAGCTACTCAGGGTACTTTGTCATCTCAGCAGTGGACACTAACTGCATCTTAAGTCAGCAGGCACAAATAGATCAAACTTAATTAAGAGGAACAGAGCATCTTGGCAGGTTTGCTTTACTACTGGTACTGTTATAATTTAATGATCTATGCATACAGAAATGTGTGTATTCCTGCACTTCTCGTATAACTTACAGTTCTGCAAGAGCATCCTGCAAACTGAACAAGTAAAACTCAGCACAGAGTATTATTCTTTCATTATTCCCACAAAGGGCTGTTTATAAGCAATTGCAGAGTGATAATGCTCGAAGCAGAATAGCTGTGGGCTGCAGAACATTGATATTCAGAGTAGTACAGCTTTCAGAAATTTAGTGATATGAATTATGAAACTTCTAATTCACTGTATAGATTATTTCTTGTGTTTTCAAACTAGCATCGCTAGTTCCCTGCTCAAAGTAATGGGATAAAGTCAAGTGTAGTTCTCCAACAACACATAATTACACAGAAATGTACTGGAACAAAATTGAGCTTATACTGCTGAGAGCATGTTCTACTATACAGAGCCATTCTCTGGGCAATGCTGCATCATTTAAGAGTGGGTAAATATGCCTTCAGGGCCAACAGAACACACAACAGATGTTTAAAAAATAACAACCCAGAAGAAGCCTTGAAGTTTTGTCCGCTCGTGCACTTATTCTTCCCTGAAAAAAGGTACAGGTACATTCAGACGTGTGAGTTATGTATCAGATATCACAAAAGCCTTTAAGGATGAATGTTTTAAAGGCAGTCTCCTTTGGACAGAAAATAAAGGAAGTTGTCTCTGTCTTCCAATTCCAAAGTACAGCATCTTATTTCTGATCCTAACCCTAAATCAATATTTATTGATCAAACTGACTAAGCTTTTTAGGTTGATGAGCTCTCTACAAAGCAATTCTGTTCTCCTCTTGAGCCTCTGCAGGGGCCAACGACTGGTGCTTAACTACTACTTCTACTGCAGAATGTCACCTGTCCTCCAGCTGTCTCAGAACCTTGTGTGACACTTGCACTTCTAAGAGAGCAACACTGCTGTGGGGGTAATTCTCAAAAGTGCTACATGCAGTGGAGCAAATCTCCGTGGGCTGCACACTTTCTAAAGTCCTGCCCAGGTCTTAGTGGCAAAGTTGAGCATGAAACCTGTACTGCCAAAAATATGTGGTATCTATGGGAAGATGACTTTGAGGAAAGGCTGCTGTCTTCCACATTCAACTTACAAACTTAAAAATAATAGTTAAAAAAAAAAGGTTGAGCTTCCACCAAAAATCACCACCACTCGAATCAATTCAAACAACTGCTGTTAATTTGGGCTAAAATTTCTCCCTGTGTAGCCCAAACTACCACCACCACCATCTGAAGAATTTTTAAACAGTCATCTGAGGGCAGATCTCTGCTAAGAGGGTGCATACTGCAAGGAAGACAGGTGATCTGGCAATGCAGTATGATGTTACTTTTCTAATGACAGTTACTCCAGGACCAGGAAAAGACCGAGGCAGGGCTTTGGAGCAGTGTTTCATGCTCAGCAAGCTTGCAGAGGGAAGGAATGCAATTCTATAAATCACTTGTACTGTATTTCTGTTTCTAGACTTGAATGAATTTCACTTTTCCTTTGTGGGTCAGCATAGTAAACACTAAAGCAAAGGTCTATTTTTATAAATCTCTTTCACCAGTTGAGAGGGCTGACCTGCAGCCACCAGATGGACTTATTTATCCACAGAGGACAGAATGTTTATTTTTACACTAAATTACTTACAGCACTGAATAAAAGAAAATAAGGCCTTTGAACTATCTAAATAATATCACCAAATTGCAGAAGTATGTACATATGGTGGACAGTTCCATCTTTCTTCCCAGTAAGTCTCTCAAAAGAAGTTACTCAGAAATAAACTTCCAAACAAAGTACAAGAGAGCCCAGTGATCTTACAACAGGTAATTTACGAACCAGGAGAAATCTCAATGAAGTGAGCTAGATCTACTCACTAGCTAAAAAAACCTGCAAATGTAAAGTAAATGGAATGCTCTTGGGATACTGAGTTGCTTCCTCACGTGATGCTGTACCCGGTACATTTGGCTTCATTTGACTTCTGTGTTGTGGTTTACATGCCAGCCACTGTTATAAACTGTACACAACACCTGTATTTGCACTGTAATCTTAATTCATTCGCCACTGATTGTAACCCAACGCCACAGACTTCTCTGTATATAAAACCATAGCCATGTCCCACTTGCTTTCAATAGCATACAATAAAGGCTTATATCTCTGTAAACAAAAATTATGTCCTTACTACTTATTTGGGTTCTTTAATTTTATTTTTGTTTGCAGTGAGGAAACTGGCTTTAAGGTTTTTTGAAGCCTGGGAAGCCATACGTCTGTCCTGTTTCAGTCAGGTAACAGGCACAGCAAAAGGTTAACACAGGTTTCCCAGGCTGCAGTCTTACCAGGTGGCTATTTAGCAAAGCTGCATTTTGGGTGATGGAAACTTAAAGCATGTTTACAGCGTAAGGAGCAGAATGCCCTCCTGCACAAAGGCTGCAACTGAATAAAACATAGGGGAGAAAGGTCTGCATATGCATGCTGAGGCACAGATATTGTGCAAGGGCTGCTGCACACAAATTCTGCTGGGGGTGCGACAGCTGATGAGAGCAGTAACACAAGACTGAGAAGACTGTGAAAATACTGGCCAGAAATGGAAGTTTTCCTTCAGAATAAAAAGCTGGACATTTTCTAGCATTTCGTTGATCGCTAAAATACGATGTCTGTTTTCTTAAAAGGTAAATTCGAGAATTTAAAAAAAAAAAAAAAAAAAAAAAAAAAAAAAAAAAAAAAAAACCTCTCACAAACTTTTATTCTATTCCACCCCCATCCCTTCATTCTATTTCCTAGAACACTAAATTCCTGGAGTCCCAGTTTGCCCTCTGCGGTCTGAAGCAAACCCAGGCCTCTTCTTTGTCCAGAGCCTCTGAGGGCACAACAGGATCCCAGGAAAACCACATGATTGCTGTTGTTTCTTCGAGGCTACAACTCACAGCTTCCTGGAACACACATGTCCAGTTGCCTGGAGTTACAGAACATGCTTTTATCCTAGAAACTAACACTAGCCATTTTATCAGAAGCCCTTATCTTCTAAGTGCTTTTTTCTGGTCCTTAATTCAACTTTTCAAATCTGACTGCACAGATTATTAATCCAATTCAAAGGAGATCAACTCTGAAGAGGTTTAAAAAGGGTTAGGAGCTGACTTCAGTCATGAGTGCTCTTAATAAAATGATCTGGAAAGCCACAGCCTAGCATATATACCAATGGAAATAAGAAGTGGTGTGTGACCTCTGCACTATGCAAAGCAGCGTGCAGCCAGCTGAGCCTGCAGTTGTGAGGCCAACAGCTCAGCTGGGCACATAGGAGCTACTGAGGGAACGAACCTCTGTACCAGAACTGCCTAGACCATGTTTCCTTTGCAAGGCAGCTCCATCAAATACTTAGAAGGTATGATCCAAAGAAGAACCGGCTGTAGTCAGTGAAGAAAACCCCATTAACAGTTGGCTGAAACAGAGGTCCATTTTACCCTACATACTGCCGTAATACTCTACCTATGTACACACAGCGTTAGCTAGCTTATTAAGAGGTCATTCAGAAAGCTACCTCAGGATTAGCATCTCAGAGGTGCTGAGCAGACTGACAGCCCTTCAACTGCTGCTCAGTGCCAGCTAATGAAATGCACTGGGTGTGCTCCAGCAGCAAGCCGATGCCCTGTGGCATCACAGGAACGAAACATGGGGTAGATCAGAGAGTGGCACATGGCATGAGTTATATGATGCCGATTCTAGATCTATAAAGGAGAGTATAGCTCTCTTTCCTCACTCCTTGGCCTGACATTGCTGGTCAAGGCAGCTACAGGGAGGCTGCTAGTTTAACCCCTTGTATCACTACTGTTCCATCCACCCCCTGCCAAAACAAACCACACAACCACTTCAGTCCATATACTTTTTCTCACCATAGTGCTTTATTGTTCCAACACTCAATGCCTGCAGCTGAAGGCAAGCAGTGAGCTCTCTAAGAGGAATAGCCCTCCCCAGGCTCAAGCCATTCCCACAGCTGCTTGACTGCACCAGGCCTGTCTTTTGCTGGCACAGCACTGAAGGGATCCCTGCAGAAGCAACCAGCTACTGAACAAGCAAGAAGTCCAGCTTACCTTGCTGCCATCAGCACTACTTTAAAAACCGGCATATGATACAAAGAAAACTCTAATAAAGGATTTGTTTGACAGCCATGAAGGAACAAGCCAGCTTGTCACTGTACGTGACCTGATGCATCTCCAAGCCTGCCCAGAAATTCACACAGCTAGCTCTAGTTTCACTTTTCAATGAACACCAACACCAAACAATCTAAATTCCATGCCCTACTGCCTCTTAATTTATTGACGTGGCTTGGCTTATCCAGGCGTCAGTTCCCTTTTCTCATGAATGACAAACAGATCGCAACTGCAGATCTGTTAAAGGCAGCTGTGATGTTGAGTACCATTGGAACCGGCAGGAAACTGCTCCAAACTGACTCCGAGGGCCCATTTCCATGCAGTCTGAGAAGAAAGGTGCTCTGATAGTGAAAGTCAGGAGCTACAGCTGGCAGATCTCATTCACTCATCTCAGTAGGAGTGAGGGCAGAGCCCTGGCTGTGCTCTATCTGACTGTGGGGTGGCGGCTCTTACTTAAGAGCTTTGCACTTGAAGGCAGAAAGCACCACGCTCCATAAACCATGCCACTGACAGCACGAAGTAAAAAATAAAGATCTATCCCTCCCAGCTCATGCTGCCCTGTACAGAAAATAGAGCTGCACAGATTCTCTGCCATTATTCCAATCCCCTGTTCCGTAAATTTTGTCTGCAAATAGCTGAGTCCCTCACAGGAGGCATCTGTTTACAACACCTGACAGAAGCCCAAAGGAATTGGGCCGCCAAGACTGGACTGCATGTCTGAGCAGCTATCTCAGGATATCTTACACTCTGCTTATTCTCTCACCTTGCATGCTATGTACACAAAGGGCACAGGGACCGTTCGGGGTTGTCTGGGACTACCGACTGACTTCTTTTATTATTGGAACAAAGTAAGAATTACACAGTGAAAGACAACACCCTCCCTGCAAAAATAACAAAACAATAACAAAACACTCAGACTAGGAAAAAAAAGCTGTGTTCAAATGAAAGTTGACAAATAAACTGAATTGAAGTATTTTAAATGGATCTCACTGAGAACAAATGAAGGAAAATTGGACAAAAATGGAAGAGCTTCCCACTTACATCATTACTGGCCCCACTCCGTCCCAACTCTTCTAGAGACATTAAAATGAGCTCAGAGATGAGGCTGCTGAATAGCTGCTGAAATCTAAAACCAGTCTGTTACTGTAATGCTGCAGGCACACAGCAGCTCTAGAGTCTGTGTTCATGTCTGTGCTAGCAGCAGCCACTTCATTCATAATTCAGAGAAGTCTGGCTCAGGCTTCCACAGCCCCTATGGCACACTGGGCTTTTCACATCCCATGCAGAAAACCCTTCAGGGCAATGCACAATCATCTTCTCTTAGAAACACCATCCCTCCCCCTCCATGCTAGAGGGAATTATGCTGCGGTCCTCTGTCCTGGGTAGGCAGAGAACTCAGATGTACACTGTAAGCAGCCAGCCTTCCTCCTCCTCCTTCCCATCCATTTGCTCTGGTGCATCATTATTAAATTACTTTAAAACCACTTCTTTAAACTAACACAGGCCTTCAGGGCACAGAAGGCATTAATTCACTTCCCTTTCTTGTCAGCCAAGAACTGTGCCAAAACCACAATGGTTTTCTACAGTTTTCTAAAAGGATTGATTAAAAAAAAAAACAAAACAAAACACACACTTTGGTCACACTGTGAAAGCTGATAGCGACACAGCTCTCAGTCTCAGTATTTTACTACTTTTTTCCTCATGCACAGAATTTGATTTAAAACGGCACAATTTTTTTCTCCTATTCCTTTCTATCCTATTTCTATCCCTATTCTATCGGATAAACTGGCCTCACAGATTAGAAAATCTCATCAGAGTCACTACAGTGTCACCTCCCAAAGTTCATCTATTAACACAGCTCTATGCTGGATCACAGACAACTCTATGCATTAACAGATGCTCACAGCAGGGAGTTTAAACACATTGCTTTGATGTATTCATACTTTTACACCAACTGTACACTCTGCATGATGAGGGCTTCTGCTTCCTATCTGGCAGCCTGCAAATCTCATCACTTCTGCACCTTCTGGCATCTGTGAGTCCACAGTGGCTGCGATTCTATCTGAAGCACTATAGAACCTTTCTGAAATACATTTGCCATACAAGCTGTCGATCGAGGAAGATGTTTGCAACGTCAGAACAAAAACAGTGTGTTCATTTCTGTAAAGCAAACTGTACTCTGAATTGTTACACCTCTGGAAACAGTCATGTACAGGGCTCCTCTGCACGCAGAAGGCCCATACTGCAGGATCATGGTAAAGCAAACAATTTTTGGCCACATCACAGCAACTGTAACTTACCAGTAAAAGCGATTAAAAAAAAATACTTTGCCCTAATTTTTTAAATAAGCAAAATTTAAAGTTTTTTTTTAAATCATATTCTGAAAAAAAATCACCATGATACACTTCTGCTGTAGTTTGGTATGCCTATCTCAAGCAGCATTATTAAAGCAAGAGAATAACAGAAAAACATATCAGTACTCTAAGCCAAGTTCAAGCTGTACTACAAATACATCCCGCAGATTGATTTCATATATACTTCAGTCTGATTTTGTTTTGTCCTTTCAGATCTTTTCATACAAGGGCATAACACAACTTCCAGAACAAAAGCCCACAGGAGAAAAACATGGAGCATCTTACTCTGCTAGCTGCTTCATGTACTTCACAGACTGCAGTTGGATTTACTAAAAGGAAATGAGAGGTCTTTGCTAACGCTGGGCATCTAGTATCCTCAGATTCCTCAGAAATCTCCAGGCTTAACGATTTCAACAGTTCATTCAAATAAGCAATGTCTATAAAACTTACTGAGAAGGGTCTGCATGCTGAAAGCCATTTTCCAGCACCAACACATCTTCCTGGCCCAGCTGTACCAGTGCAGTTGGTTCTTGCCTGTGGCAGCTCTGCCCCTGATCCCCTCCCACAGCCTATGGCAGCCACGGCCTCGCCAGTAGCACAGCTCCTCGAAGCACTGCCCAGCCTGGACCAAGCAACATCAGTGAAGCAGATGTTACTCATTTTTAGAGCTGGTCTGAACTAACCCCTATTCATTTCGAAAGAACCAACTGCTAGCACATCGATGAAGTCATTATTCTAATAGCCTACAACAACTTGTATTTGAGAGCAAAATGCTCTGATGCTGGCATCTGCATCTGAAAGAGAATATCTATCCAGAACACCAGGATATGCTCCTCTTTCTTCCACCCCAATGAAAGGGAAAACCATGCACACATAATAACAAAGCGTATCTAGAACCCGCGTTTGGTTCAGAGTGAAGCATTGTCACGAGTAGGGTACATCTAGCTCAGAGTGCTTTTTAGGACAGAGCCTATGGTACTCCCGTCTCCTAGCAGCACATCTCCTAGCATTTGTGCTAAGACCTGCCAGCACCTTTTCTGGATCACCTACTTACAGAACATCAAGCTCCTGGCACATTACAGTTTAAGTAGTTCACAGAAGAGCCTTAACTACAGCAAAAAGAAGTCTTGCAAGAATAGTTCTCCACAACGTCTTAACTGCAAAATCATTTTAAGATGCTTGCATTAATCCAACTGGAATGAGAAGAGCCTAAGCACACATAAAAACTCTGTCTCTGCTGCTGCAGACTGAGGATTTGATTCCATAACAACTCATCATCAGGCAGGCTGTAATTTCATCCCCTCTCTTACGCTAGCATTGGTATGCCTGGTGCAAGTGTTGTCACCAGAATGCCAGCAGGAACGAGCAGGTGAGAAGGACCTTTTGGTGCAGTCTAATCATTACATCCGTTCTATCACACTGTAAATCTGCACCCTGAACAGTTTAAGATAGAAAACACGTTCATCACAGAGCGTGCTTTTCAGTAACGCTTAAGGCTTAGGACTTGTGGAGTTAATCATTAGAGAAACAAAACTCAGCGCAGATCTGAGTGTTCTAAGGGAAACAAAAAAAAAAAAATAAGTACAGCGTAAGTACCTGAGCTTTAATTTTCCTTCTTTACTTCTTCTCTGATGTACGCAGAATTAATATGACTCGATAACATGTGCTGTAAGGATAAAGCAGCACAAGCAGAAGCATTACCTTGAAATCTGCATCTCTGGCTGGATGCTGTTTGGCATCCTGACAGATCCGTTCACTGCCCGAATTGCTTAATTGCTGAATTCTGTAAAAACAGATTGTAGCTCCCTGCAAGTATGGAGAACTTTTAATTTAGCATTAAACGATAATTTTACAAAGCTTATTTCTGTTACAAATCTTGTTATTTAACGTTGCTCTTTAGAAGTCTTGCATGGTCCAGGATTTCTACAGAACCATCTGCAGTCATTTAATCTATGCCAATTTGGGGCAAATCTCGTGATATAATTGCTCCATTAAAAACAAAAATAATTTCACAGAATTGGTTAGCACTCTGCTGCGGTTCTCAAGAGGAGATCTGATAAATCACATTCTCCTCCCATTACCTCCAGGTTAGAAATCAGAGAACTTCTATTTACAGTAGTTTTCACCCCACGTATAATGCATTCTTATGCATTAGGTGATAAACACACAGGCTACAAATTTTCTTTCTATATAAAATTAGCTTCTGCACAGAAACAGCTTTGTCCATACAAACATTATGTCAACAATTCCAAGACCAACAGGAGTGCATTTTTCATGATTCCAGCCTCCTTTACAACAGAACACAGCTGGCACAGCAGAACCTCTACCAGGGAGGAGGCGCCAGGAGTGCTGGCGCTGCCCCTCCTTGTGCAGGTCTCCCCGTGCAGGCAGCCATCCATCACACTGCAAATCAAGCAGTTTGTGTGCACGGTGCTTCATCAGTTCTCACATCCTATTGCCAAGCTTTCCACTCCTCATTTCACCTCTCAGCTCGTGCAAGAAAGGAGCAAACCTGACCCTACCCGACATGGTGGCACAACCACGGCTCCCAGCAGCCGGAGTGGGGCCCACCACCTTCCTCAGGCCTAAGGGCCCAAAGCACTGTCTGCAGAGAGCAGGCACAAGGACAAAGCAATGTGAAAACCAGTTAAGACAGAAGTATAGATATTCTGGATAGAAGGTACTTCACTCCGCAGCAACTAATACCTTCTTGCAAGCCTCTGCTGTTTTCCCACACACCGGTGCTCTCCGTTCACCAGCACTTAGCGCCGCAATGACAGGGAAGGTCACGGAGCGCTGCCTGCTGAGGGGCTCCACGGCCACCACCGGCGCCATTTGGGGATGAGACTCGCGGGCACAACAAACGCGCTCAAAGGCCGCCGCTCACCTCAGCTCCCGGGCTGGCCCAGCAACTCCTAGCAGTGCACCGCCCTTCATTGCACCAACCCTCAGCTCCACCCTCCCACAGTGCGGACCCAGCTGCTTCCCGGCCTGCCGCCCTCCTTCGCAGCCCCTCGGCTCACCGCATAGCCTCCTGCTAACAACATGGCGCCGTCAGAGTGTTCCATAGCCGACGCTTCGCCACGAGCCACTGCCTCTCACTGGCTGCTTCTGCCGCCAATCAGCGCATCGACCTATCAGAAAGCGCTGTGCGACGCGCGGGCACCGCCCCCGCTCCTTGGGCGGAAGCGAAGCGCCATGCCGTTCCCGCGTGGCAGCGTAGAGGCTGGGGCCCTCGCAGTCCCTCCATAAGTCACTTGATCACAGAAGTCTGCCGTGTGTGAAATCTTTAAGTCGGTTCAGTTCTGTTTATCTTGTCTTCTGCAAGACCCAGCGCCACTGCAAGAAAACCCTCGACTGTCAACATTACGCCTAGCCAGGCAGCAAATACTCCACGCTCCCTTAGCAGCAGTCGCGCATTGCTCGCACAGTGCGCGTGTCCCCAGCGCTGTGAACGGGCTGCAGCCGCGTGCCCTCACAAAACCTGGAGTGCAGGAGCACACGATTAGTGCTTTGTTTCATTAGCATGCAGAAAGGCAGCAAAACCAAATCCTCATTCCTCCAACTCAGCATGGACACATAGCTGTAAAATCTGGTAAAATCCTAAAGGGTTTTGTATGCAGAATCTTCGGGGGTCTTGGGTAATGAAGACAGTACTGCACAGTGAAAAAGGAGGGCAATCTAAACCAGAAAACAATCCTTGCTGTGTAAACTGATGCCTCATTTTATTATTTCATTTAAGGACCTCCAGGCAGGCAGTGCATGTTACTCCCCTCGCTCAGGCACAGCCCAGCACAGCCCTATGCCCTCAGCACACCGAGCCATGCCATCCCATTAAGCCCTCCAGAAAGGCCCCTTCTGAAGTGTCTAAAGTTAGGCTGGATGAGTGTGAGCCAAACTGCTGAACAGATGGAACAAAATCCTCCTCTTGATAGCAGGAACTTTATATTACTGCCACGGATAAGAAGGGCAGCTAAAAAAAGTCAAGGAGGTGGTTACATAAATTGCAGGAAGGCTTACCAGCAACACTTAAAGGTGAAGTTTTTGATAGAGCTGGAACATTCGCTTCCATCCGAAGACCCTGCACAACCAAGAAGGAAAATCTCAGAAACTAAAAGGAGATTGTAACCATAGAGGATCAGTGCCAGAGAGCCCGGGACCTCAGCGATCCAGCACAAAGCATTCGCAAGCAGCAGCCCAGAGCACACCAGGCTCTTCAGAAAGATATATAAGCTTCAGCAGGCAGTGTGGCATTCATTTGGGGTTCACTGCACAAAACCAGCTGAGAGCATATGTGAACAGAGAGATAATTAAGTACAGGAGATAACATCTTATTACAGCAAAAAATGCTAACAAACTCATTCTTCTTTGCTTACAGATCTGTGATATACTCCTGCCTATAGCAACTTTGAGTCAATGTGATTTGTGTTGTTTTTTTTTCCCACCTTGCTCATTCAAAGGCTTGAGTACCTGTAAATTCATCTTTCTCATCTTAAAAATGATCTGCTTCCTTATATTTCACGGGTAATTGAGCTTCAAAAGACATGCCTCTCAGCAGACGATCTGTTTTTCTTAGTTGCAGATACCTTAGATGGAGTCAGAGTTGAACTATGCTGGTAATATTTATTTATGAGTAATGTCTTTCAGAAAGATATCTAAAATAATCCACAACTGGAAACTGACTACAAAATATTTCTTAGAAAATGTTATAAAGCTTTTTGTTATGTTTGTTCCACCACCACACTGAAATGATGACTATACGCAGCGCACAGTTTTGAGGCAATGTTTACTTAGTGGAACAAAGCAACTTTTCCTTCTTTTAAGCAGCACGGTTCTGGGGCAAAGTGGAAAGCACACACAATTTCCCACTCCCTTTGGGAAAGACAAATGGACAAATGAACTGCTTTGGTTGCTTCTCCCCCTCCCATCTTGCCTTTATTCACCTTCAAACTTTCTCCAGAAGTTGTGATTATTGAGAAACTGCAGAGCTGGAATTACCAAGGTGCACCAGTCTGTGAAAGACAAAGCAGTAAAAACGACACAAAACCTTATAATGCCATTCTCTTACAGGAAAAGTATGGGTAGAAAAATGACAGCATGATAACAGCCTCCCAGAGTAAGGCTGCTTTCAGAGTCACCTTTAGTCACTTTGGTGACAAAAATACATTTTTACTCCTTGTTATCTCTTTGCAGAACACACACAGTTGGGGGAGCCTGATCTGCACTGTGACCCAATTAGTGCATTCATCCAGTTGCACAGCTAAACCCAGTTCAGCTGTGACTACAAGCTTCTAGTGAAGATGACGTGAATGACACTTCACCCCACAGAATCTATGTTACTGATGATGATAAGTAGAGCTAGGCTGCGTTTATTTTGCGGATCCAAGCGGAATTTGGAGGGTCATGGAAAAAAATGTTCTAAATTGGACATATTTGAGAAATACTGAGTCACAAGCCTCAAGCTGCACAAGGTCATTTTAGCAGTTTCTTTTTTCAAAGCAAAACCTACATTTTATTATATAAAGCAATGTTGGCAACACCAAGAATATGAAGTCTTTTTTAGCAAAGTCCTTTGCAGCACAAATATAGTTTTGGTCTGACAGAAGCTTGCAGATCCTAACGCTTCTATTTTAGGAAGAGAATTGGTTTTGTATTGCAAAATATTTAATGGATTTGTTAAAATGAAATGAAACAAGGAAGTAGTTATACAATTTTACTTGTTTATATTTCAATTCATAAAGTATACACACTGCAACTATGCTACCACAATGTCCACGCATTTCATATTGATGGAGTTACAAGTTTTGTTTTGTTTTTGGTATTAAACAATAGAGATAATGTATGCAGTTAAGGAAAAAAAGCTTGGACATAGCATGTTCTATTCTGTAGTTACAGAGTACATTAGCTAGCATTAGTACAGTAAACAAGAAAAAGGTAGAAATACAAAATAAACCAAATATCTTTATATACAAACCAGTGCCTCTTATTGTTACCAGCTTATACTCACACTGCACACGAAATTTATCCACTGATGCAATAGATACTTCAGCATAACACAAACCATTATAAATTAAAAAAAAAAAAAAAAAAATACAAGGTGCAAAACTCCATTCTACAGCTTTCTGGTGAGAACTCAGACAATCCAAAGAATAAGCAATCCAAGCATGTTTAGCACCTATTAGTGCAACTGCATCGAGCATGGAAAATGACCTACACAACCTCTGAACGCGTTACCAGGGAAGCCAGTTGGACAGCTATAGATGCTCGCAGCTACACTCACGCAGTGATTTTTGCCTCATATATATCTCAGTTTATTGTTTCTTTGTCCCATTCATACCTATGTGCAAAACTAAATCCTGGAAGCTTTCTCAGAGCTTCACAGAAGGCCTGCTACAGGCGGGTAAAAACAACGGAAGAACAGAACAAAAAAAAAAGTGACAAAAAACAAACAAAAAGACTCAATTAAATGTCAGACCATCCACATGAGCAGTCCTTGTTAGCTGGGGATTTTAACGCTGTTGATATGTGGATCAAACAATATGACACAGAAGTGAAGCAGAACTTCGCCAAGAATTCTGATTATTCTCGTCTAGCATTCAGCCAAGGCCCTGAACCTCAGGTTGCAAATTTGTTTGGCAAATACAAAAAAAAAAAAAAAAAAAAGCTCAGAGTTGCATAGAATTGATTAGTAACAGAAAGAAATGCCAAACACAGAGATGGATGCTGCGTCTAACTGAAACAAAGTGGGGCTGCGCTGACAGGAATGCTGAAATCATCCCCATTCAAACACAAAACTTCTCCTCCTACTCTCTATATCCTACCTCTGGGGACTGCTTTCTGGCACTGATGTAGTTCTTGGTAGTTGTCTTTTTTTTCTTCTTTTTTTGCTTTGTTTTTCTTTTTTTTTTTTCCTCTTTTTTTTTTTTATAATTCCTTTAGTGACACTTTTCCTTTCAAATAAAATATTAAAAAAGGTTATAACTGTAAAAAAACCTATCGTATGTAAACTTAACAATTAGGGTTTGGTAAGTTCTCGTACCTAGTCTGTGAAAAGCCTCCAGCCAGACCGCAGAATGGAGTGTTTCTCTGAAGAGCTTCAATCTAGCTACATCACCTGTTAAATATCAGTAGTATGAAGATCCCATGTCTAGCAATAAAGCCATTTTTGTGTTTCCATCCTTTTTATCACTGACCTATTGAAATCCCGACATGCTGTATTTCTATTGTATTTACATTCTGGTCCTCTCGTGTCACAGAATTAAACATCTGGCCAAGGAAGGCAACAAAAGGTGTTGTGTTAAGAAGGTGTGTTTGACAGAACTGCATTTCAACAAGTCTCTTTCCCTTGGACTCCAGTCACTGTCTTTATAGAGCTTATTGTTCTGTTGAACCATGTTTTCTTTGCAGCTTGTACTTCATTCAATGCCAGACCCAAATGGTGTTCCAAATCCTGCAAACAGAAGAGTGATTTCTATAACTTGGTATGTATTCACAGCACAACAGGAGTTGAACTAAGAAGGCTGTAGGACATCTACAATTTCTTTGCTATCACAGAAGTGAGTCTTAAATTGAAAGGAGCACAACAGGCGATGAAAGAAAAAAGTAGAAAAAAGCTTCAAACTCCAAAGCAAGCCTGTGTCATTGCCCTCAGTGAAACATTCAGCTTCCTTTAGTACATGCAAGGTCTTTAATTCTTTCCTATCTGAGAAGGAGGTATTCCCAAAGGAAGTGGACTTCCTCCAAACTAACTTTTCTGGGGAGAAGCACTGACATTGCATTTTTGGGCTACAAGAACAACATTGTCATATTTTCCATAAATACCTCAAGTACCTGGAGTGCTTTCCAGTCATGTTTTAAGAAACATGTCTAACATTTGTCACATGTTAGCTGTTCGTTTAATGTTGATTGTGAGATAAAGAACTGCATGATTCAGTCCTTTGTCAGAATTTGGATTTCTTCCAGGAAGTTGCAGAATATCAGTAAGTTCTGCACTGCAGCCACGCAGATGTCTGGAAGCTGTAAGGAGCTGGTTGGTAAATACAGTTCATGTAATTTGAATTATTTTATCTGCATACACTAAGTTTCAGACCCAGGGATGGTTAAGTAAGTCAGACAGGAAACAGCAAGTTACAGTTTCAACCAACAGGATCTGTTCCAAACTCTCTAAAACAAACACACTTTTCTAGGGATGCAGACACACCACATACACTGTAGAATGAACCCCAAAGTATTACCTGTATTTTACATTCTGCTTCCACAAGCTGCAGTTTGGTCTGGGCCAGCTCAAGCTCCATCTCCCTCAGCTGGTTTTTCAGCGTTTCCTTCTCCTCGTCCGTGTCATCATCCGAACCATCCTTGGCTGAGCTTGCAACCTTCACACGGCCTTCTTTATTGAAGAACTCCCGGCAGTGTTCGCAGTCATCCACTTTTTGCTGGAGTAAATACCTGATTGTGAATGCCTGTACCAGAGTGCTGAGCACAGCCTTTCCGTGCCTCTGCTCTGGCAGCACAGCACCATGTGAGAGGGACTGCTAATGATCTGCAAACTCTGAACTGCCAGGGAGCACAGCCATGCAGGAGCTCCGGCCACCCCCAGGTCTGTGGACTCTAGAAACACTGCTGTACTTTTGGTAAGACTGCCTGGCTCAGATAACGGGCTGTGTAAAAGACAGCCAAAAAAATCTCCTCCAGAAGAAAATGAGACCCCCTCAGAACAATTAAAACATATTACTGCCTAGCATGAGAATGTAGGCAATATAACAAGGGAGAGATGAACACCAGCCATCCCTCCTACAATCTTTCCAAAACTGTAAGTCATGAAGGAATGCTCTTTCAACCATCATTTTTGCGATGACTAATTATGTGCTTTCTGTTATGATTTTGCTAAGAGATTTAAATGTTGTAGACTGATCCTATCTGTTCTCTTACCCGTATTTTTTCAATTTCAGCCTTATTTGCTGTTTGTTGCTTTTCCAGTCGCTCACTCAGCTGGGAACAAATCTGAAAAGCAAAGTTATGTACCAGACTATTTAGAAAGGTAATTTTTATCCCAGATGAATGCTAAAGCATAAATAAATGCTACAGGAGTATTAACATGGACAGTTTTATGGCTCTGAGAAAATAGGAAAATTGGGATACTACATTAAGTTGTGTCATTCTATACATATTCTTCTATGTCCATAGGAAGTGGTCACATAAGTTTGGTCTTGCTAAAAGAATCCAAAATGGTTAGGGAAAGCATGAGTCCTCTGGGACAAAGGCACCAGCCACAACCCCAAAAGTAGCAGTGTTTTTTGTTTGTTTGTTTTTTGGAGTCAGTTCCTCAAGTCCCGTGTGACTTAAGAACATTGTGAAAGTTTCCATTAAAAAGACTCATCAGTTTAGTCCTTTGATACCTGATGATCAGGTGCTTGAATTCCAAAGTAAAATCTCTAAAATGAAAGAGGCATCTTTCTCTCTTGTTACATGCAATTACCATCTGATGGAAGAACTGAAGATGGGAAAGCTTTGCAATGAAGTAAAATTGAGATATACAAGAGCCCATATGAACAATGTTGGGCTGTCACTGAGGCCGTGAAACTGGTGATCTATCAACACCTGTGTTAAGAGTAAACAGAGCTGGCCATCATGATCTCAGCAAATACAAGTGCCAGCTTCCTGCTTAAAATAGCTAAAATGTCTCCTCAAAGGAATGACACAAATCTCCTAGGATGCCTGAGATTGCAATTTGACTGCAGAACATGTAATCATGAAGTTGTGCTTACCTGTTTGTAGTCACCAATTATAGAGCTGTTCTTTTTGATCTCTGACTCAGCTTTATCTAGTTCCCTACGACACATTTCCTTCAGCTGTGGAAAAAAAAAGTTTATATATTTGTACAATCTGAGAAACAAGCATATGGTACTTCCTCCTTGTCCTTAACCTCAATACCTTTTGCACATAGCAAGACTCTCCAGGGAACAAAGGTCTATCTCAGCTGTGTGCAAACAGGGAAAAGCTGGACTTCGGTGGCTCTCTTTGCTAGAAAATTGACTAGTTTAGAGAAGGAAGTATTAAATGTACTGACAGCTGAAGTTCTGTCCTGCCTCTTTGTGCAGCAATCTCTGGCACAGTCTGTGCCTTCACAATTTCAAGTAAAAAATTCACTATCCTGTGAAGCACCTGACAGGAAAGAATTCTGTTTTGCTGACGCTCTTTACACTACAGAGGAGGCACAAGCAGGACTTAGAACATTAAGCTCTTCCTACACTTGTCACTTTTTTTTCCCATATCTGCACTGCACAGAAATCTGAAAATGACAGAAGTGCCCCTAACCTGAGCTGATTCTTCTTCCAGGCGCCTCTTTTCTTCTTCTGCATCAATCAATTTCTGCTTGGTCATTAGCAGTTCCTTATTCAGAGCATCTGCCTTTTCCTCTGCCTGGAACACAGAGCAAAGCACAGCACTGAAGAGAAGCTTCCTTGTTGTGCGGATGCTGGTTGGCAGCAATGGGTGGAAACTCCAGCAGGACACAGCCAAGAACACTGTCCTCTCATTCTTATTAAAAGAAGTCTCTTCTTGTTGCTAATAAAAGTAATGTTAGGTCAGATTCCTCTTTTAAGAAAAGAATGTCCCACCAGAAAGCACACAATCTTTTCTTACTACTTTTTTTTGTTGTTTTTTTTTTTTTTAAGAATCAATGTGCATAGCTGTAAAATCTTGGGCTGTTCATAAGCTGCTTTGCAAAGTAAGACAGCTTGTCCTGTCTAACACACAGCAACTCAGTACTTCCCAATAGGTGTATGAATTCAACATAAAAATAGATCAATAACTCAACTGATATATAGAATGTTCAGAAAGTAGCTGTACCATTTCCCTTCAAAGGAAGAAAATCAAACAGTGAATTTTAGTCCCTTAAAGTCCTGCTGATCCTTTAAAACAGATGGCAAAGGCAAAGAGAACATCTTTTCATTATACATGGTTTTTAAGCTGTTTTAAAGCTAAAGGAAACTGGGATATGGGACTCTAGCAATAGCAGAAAAATGAAGCCTATTTTCTGGTCTAGTGCAAAGGTTATTAAGGAAATTCTCGTATTTCCAAATGCTTTGCTTTGATCTTTTAGGCTGCAAGATTTCAGAGACACTATGAAATTATTAGAAAAGGTGTACAAGCAATCTCCTTTGGTACTTTTCTTTCAGGACATCTGGCCAGTAGAATGAAACTTACCATTGCAGCTTCCAATTAGAAGAATGAATCAGGGTTCCAACATAGGATCAAACCTACCTATCTCCTCCTGGGGGATAACCTGAATGCTACCAACATCGTTTACCACCTTTGAAGGCATGAGTGTTACATATCCACCGGTGTATCTCAAAGACTTACTCAGTTTTTTTCTCTCTTAGCTCTCTATTTAAAGGAATAAAAGCACAACTGGTTTATATGGGCTAAAGCAGCCCCAAACAACAGTTAGTAACAGATACAAAAACTTCTGCACTACTTTGTTTTGGTTTGGTTTGGTTTTTTGCTGCAGTCCACCTTCTGAGAGCAACCAGTGGGCATCCTGCACAGCCTTCCATGAGCTATCTCCAACAGAGTGAAAAAGCACAGGTAATAGGAAGTGAACATAAGAATGCTTTTTGAAAGCCCCACATGGAGCATACTTCTATGTTTCACTCATTTTTAACATTATAGAGCAGTCGATGTAACAAACCTGAAAGTCATAAAACAAACTTCATTAAAAGCAACTTCATCCATTAGCATCACCATTTACAAGGAGTATGTTTCCAACAGCCAGCTTCCAGGAGACCATGGGAAACCTTGTGTTCTCTGGAAGCAGATAAGCTGAAACATTTTTAAGCCTGTCAACTCCTGCACAACATGATTTTTAAAGTTATTTTTCTTTCAGATTTCAAAAGCACCCTTATCTTGGCACACAATGAGAACAGCAAACGTAAGGACTTGAACTTTTTTCCTCATCTCCCCAAGCAGATGGACTAAATGTGGCCCAGCCTATCAGGTGCATTACAAATGCCAGTGCCTTTGCACATAGCGTGAAAAGCATATCCTAAAAAAATCTCCAAGACATCACTGTGTAATGAAGGGAATGCAGAGCAAGCTTAAAAAAAAATCACTACAAAAAAGTAAACCTGAAACCTCTTTCTGAGAGCTCTGCTGATATGGAAAACAACCAATGATGAGTTCATGTGGGCAGATTTCAACAAGCCAAACCCTTTTCTAGAATTGCCTAATAGGTATCTGAGGATCTGATCCTACTGAGAGCCAGACAGACTCAGAATTTCAAATTTATTAGGTACCAAAAGCCTGTCTTCTGTGAGCTCATACTCATCTGAATACCAGTTGAAGAAAAACAGAATACAGAATCCATGCTGGTATTTTTGTAACAATTTGAAGACTTGACTTAGCTCCTGCTATACTTTCTTTCAATATAGAAAGAACATAGAGAAGAAAGTAACTAATCAAGTCCAGGCTTAGAACCTCTCTTCTCTGACCAGGCTGAATGCTTTTCAGAAGATTCCATATTTCAGATGCTGGTCCTGTTTCCTGTGGGTATCTGACACAGGTCTATATATCAATGTTCTGCAGTACGGGCATGGAGCAAAGAATCCTAACCCACCCATATCAACTGTTCCACATTTTGCAGCATATCAGACACCCTGTACTGGTGCTTCTCCACTCCACGTAATGTGACGACCTGCATCTGCTCAACCTGTTGTCCTGACAGGACTACAAGAAGCCCAGTAGTCTCATAAAAAAAACCAAAGGCAATCCCTAACCCTGGAGGCAAGACACAAGTGAAAATACATTCTTCAAGGAACAAAGAATATGGGATTTATCACCCCATCAGCAGAAAATTAAACATTACAAAGTATGAAAATACTCAGTGATACCTACAGTGAGAGGAGCCACTAGAAATTAGCCCCAGTACTTTGTCTCCACTACAGAGCATAAAAACATCTTACATTGTCTAAATCCTTCCGCAGAGCAATCTTGCTGGTCACCAGTTCGTGTGCAAGGTCATCATTTTCTTGCTCAAGCCTCATGTTTGCTTCTTGTAGACGCCGGTTCTCACGCTATGGGCAGACAGAAAGACAAGAAAAAGGTTTTGCTATGCGTTTATCTATAAAACACAGCACTCTGTGCCTGACTGCAAATGTCCAGCTTACATCTCAAACACTGAAAGTCAACTCCACCTGCATGACATTCAATGAGAACAAGAGCTGCTACCCATACAGTAAATACAAAATAAAGCAAATTAAATATTAGTCTTGAGAAGAAACCGCACGTTAATAACTCATCTCTTCCTTGTTGAGATGGTGAAATGTTTTTGAAGAATGCAGTGGTAGGAGTGCCACTCTGCCATCACACCCTACCAAGAGGTTCCTACAGACACTCATTTCCTAATAGCTGAAAGTAAAATTTTCATGCTGGAAAAACGTGAGAGTGGATGTACTGGGAAAGCCACTCTATATTCTCTTATAATTCCCATCGCGCAGACAGATGTTAAAGTTTACATAAAACTCTTCAGCTTAAAACATGTAAGTGGATGTATGTGTACATGGACTTGTCAGAAGACAAAACAGCTTAAAAAAAACCCCAAAACTTCTGCAGGTATTGCATGTTAAATCAGATTACAGTGGGTAAGCATTACCTCGAATCTTTCTATTGGATCCTCCTGCTGAGCTTGCTGCTCTCTCATGGTGTGATATTCCTTTTCGTACTTCTTCAACTTCTTCTGGCTAATCTAAATTAAAGCAGCCTATTAGTTCCTGTCCAGAACATCACTAAAAAGATACACAATTCACAAAGGGTTATGCTGTGAGCTTTGGGCAACTCCTGCCTTCTCTAAAACACAGCTGACAATCTTTTCTTGAATGTCAAACCTTTGGATATGGTCTAAAAAAATTTATTTCACTCAATATAATCACAAAAGTATCCCTATCTCTCATCCTTTTGTGAAATATAGAGAAGTGTTAGAAGGGGATTCCTAAGAGCATCCTACCTGAGTTCTCCTTGGTACTTACAGCTGTTTGATACCCAAAATATTACAGTAGCTTAGCAAAACTGAATCTCTTGATATCCACCATACGTGTTTAATTTCTGACCTAACATAATGCTGAGGTTTCTTCAGCTGCTTTTTTAGCAGCAGCATTTGCCATCATGTTGAAGTGTTTACTTTAAAAGAAACTACAGATGCAAAAGCAGTTTTCCCATCTCTAAGAAGGGAGAGAAAAGTGAATTAAATTCAGTGTTTTGTGCAGTGTTCAAGTCCTGCAGGAACAGAGAACACACAAGAACTGCATCAGATCCAGACCAGCACCCTCCCCGGTGTCAGCTGTTGGGTGTGCAATGTGCTGCAGGAGTGTAGTGACAGTATGTGCTAAAACCACTAACAGCATTTCACATGCAAAGCAGTACACATCCAAATTACATCACCAGTAACAAAAGCTGCTGAATCCTTATTGTTATTTCAGTAAGCCAAATAATATGAAGTTATTTTTTAAGAGGAAAACATTCCCATATTTTGTCTGAGAAACAAATTCGATATGCATAAATGACAGACAGTGGAAAACATGCTTCAGTTTCTCTTATGTGTGTTCCTTATCATTAAGGATCTTACTTGGAACGAGCAGCAGAAACCTGGTAGCTAGGCTCCCCCTAGTGAGAACTGCACGGAAACATTCAGTTGAACGCGCTTCCGCTGAGTCTTTTTGGAGAATCCAGCCCATGTACCTGGAGTGGGTCCAGCCCTATTACAGCTGCAGCAGTGATCCTTACTCAGCAGCCCAGAATATTAACCCCCTTCTTACAATACAGCCTGTAACTTCATGTAACTAGATTATTTCACTGCTCTGCTCCAGCTGAACTGTGCTAACTGTTGGGTTTCATACACCGAATCTCAAGCTATGTAAAGGTTAGCTTTTGAAAGGAGAGGAAGCCACACTGCCAGTCAGACAGGAGTGCATTAAACTGGTGTTGCCCCTGCATACTAATAATGAGGTGATCGTGAGAACATTTACTACTGTCACCAGTTCTTGATACTGGAGCCTTAGCAGGATCCATGCTCAAGGAGTCAGCAAGGCCTTTGGGCCTCCATGGTGACAGAAGGCAGAAATGAATACTGAAGTCCCACCAGTATTTCAAGGGCAGAGAACACTTTAAGAAACGACTGCTGTCTCAAGCTCATCATTTACTGACCTCCTTTTCAGCAGAATGCTGTTGTAATCACAATGCCTTAGCTAGGCTACTTCTCCCTTCCTATAAATGATTTATTTTGACATCAGGCCCTTTTCTGCTCAAGAGCGCTTCCAGATACAAAGCTGGAGATTTCTACTGACAGCGAAGGACTTACATTTTAGGTCAAAGAAAGCAATTATGTGCAATGTCCAATCAGAGGCAACACAGCACCTGTGCACAGCCCAGTAACACAGTTTGTGTTTTCTCCCTAAACTTCCATTTAACCCCCTGACAACACAGCATTCAGGGAAGCAGTGCACAGTCTTCACTGTTTGCTTTAACTACTTCACTGGGAATGAAGGGAGATTTGGCAGAGTGGGAAGAAAAACAAGTTATCTGGAAATATGAAAGGCAAATGCAGTCATTACACTTCATCTTGACCAGATATGCACAGAATGTCTGATCTGTGGCTACTCCTTAGTGACTGGATGTTTATATAGCTTGCTTGCTTCCTGGTTACTTCCTAATTTCTACACTGATGTCATAAGAAATGCTTGAGTTCTATGGAGAATACTGCTAGTACCCCTCAGTGCCACGGAAGTTCACGTACTAGGAAGACTGTAATTGCACACTGATGCTACAGAAGAATTATTCTAGTGGGGGAAAAAGGAAAAAAAAAAAGATTTTGAACCTTCCAGTATATTTGACCAGAAGCTACTAACTTTGTAACATTAGGTTGAAATTCCATTTTAAGGGTTTGTTCTAACGTGTAGATATGAAGTGGATAACATCAGAGAGGAACAAACGTAACTCCCACTGCCCCAAACTAAAAAACTTCACTGTGTGCCTCAGAAATTGTACCCACTGAAGATGTGCTCACAGTTGCTATCACCACATCTTTACCTTCATGTTACAGGCCAACTCCATCAGCTTTTTTGCATTCTCCTCTGAGCGGTATCTCTTGGGCAGCTGAACACGGAAGAATTTCAAAGCCCCTTCGAAGTCAGTCAGTAACAAATCATCCTTGGTAGTCTGCAGACAAGGAAAGAAAAATCAGCAATTGCAAAGCAGATTTTGGACAATTACCGAATTCCCAGAGATAATATAGCAACAACAGTTCTGTAAAGCTCCCAAGAACTTATCTATTTGTTACCCTTCTGTAAATAGCATTTGTTTCTATTCCTGCAGCTTTCTATTTCCCTGCCTCCCCATCCCCCAAAAGCACTCTGCTGCACCGAAGATGACAGACAACAGCACATGCAATACAGGAAGCTCCTAGCTTAAAAAAAATTGAAAATTAACAGGCATCTTAATTTTTGCTACCTGTGCACAATGGCACCATGGTGCAAAAAGCACCGTGATAGAAGTTGGATACTCACTTTTAATAACCCCAGTGCAACGTTAAAGATAACACTTATTCCCTAGAGAGAAAAATAATGACAAAATAAGTTAATTTCTTGGTATTTGCAATCCTGGTTTTTAATCTACTTGCTGGATTTTGTTGTTAGTCTAGTTTCTGCAAAGATGAGAACAAGGATACAAGTGCAAACAGGTTCTGCATTAAATGACTTCAGTTAGGAAGGTATGTTCACTGGATTGCCATTACTGATAGCAAACCAATGTTTCAGCACAGGTTTTACTATCTTAATAGCTCCAAACTCCAAAATGATGAAGGTGCTGCACTTTATTTTTAAGGACTAGTTGGTCAGCTCAAGATGATTCCATCTTCATACAGCAACTTCTGAAAACACTGAACTCAAATGCAGCAATATATACATGGATATATTAACTTCTGGGATTCAAAAGTTGGGATAATTCTTGCAATAAAAAAGAAGGTAACTCACTTTAGGACAGAGTCTCACATCATCTACTTTGCCACTGTTTGTTAGAGGTGTTTCACTTAAGCTGCCTGGTTAATTATAGCAGTCCCTACACCCAGTAGTAGCATACAGCTTCCTAAGGGGTGCCTGCCCTGATCACAACACACTGCTCATCAGATTTCAAGACTGTCTTTCTTTTCCCATTGAATTTCTTTTCACTCTTATTCTAAAGCAATACAAAAATTCAGCGTTCACTAGGAACACGTTTACTATTTGTGAATTTAAAATGTGTTTCTAAACAAATATAACTGATTTTCTAGATACCATCTGCTGCCTTCAGTTGCATTGGCACATGGACAAAGTAAGCAGCAGATGATAACAGAGAAAGGGTAAAACTGACCAGGAGATTTATGAATGCTGAAACCCTTCAGTGTCCAAAATTTAGACAAACTGTACCACTCCACATAAGCAATTACAGACCTGGTGGAGAATGCAGAATAATGTTAATCAGCCAGTAAATCAAGAGATAACTCATGGATGCTTTGGTACAAAACATGAATTCTTAATATATGTTAATGAGCTCCTAATCAAATTATACTATTTACCAACACGCTCCCAAATATGCTGTTTTAAAACATGCATTTGTCCAAATCTTGAAGTAAATAGTTTTGCTTTCTAAATATATGCTGGGAAGTACAAAGAGACTTCAAGTCTCCTGGAAAAAGGGCCCCAGGCTTGTGAGATCACCAGCACAGAAATTAGCTGAGCTGCTCTACATGGAATGGCCTTTTTGCATCCACATTCTAAACAAAAAAACAAAACAAAACAAAACACAAAAAAACCCAAACCAATACAAACGTTATCAGTGTATGATACAATTTAATAACAGAAGAAAATTGGAATCTTTCATCCACATTTGTAAAGTAATTTACATCCCATGAGCACTGTATGGAATTACATCCACATTAAACAGTACTCTGTGAAATAAGATATTTCATATATATACATATAAATATTCCTAATTCATTTCTTTAAAATGCTGAGAACTCTTCCATTGCAAAAATGTAACACTTCTCCATAGAAACAAGTATCACTTGCCCAGCTCTGAAAAAACAGCTGTAACAAGGATGTGAATCAAGATGGTGAGAAACAGTCAAAAGTTACCAGTAGTGCAAGTCTTCAGTTACAACACGTACCTCACATAAGAGTAAGTCGATAATATGGAAGACCATGTAGAGAGGGAATTTTGCCGTGAACAGTGTGAGGAACCACTGGGAAGCATACATGTGTGCTTCAAGGCTAATGTCCAGAAAGTGGTTATACAGATCAGGAATGTATTCCTAATAATAATAACGGACAAAGAAAGGAAGAAAGTTAATTTACACTATCTTGGAGGAGCAGTTGAAACCCTGAAGTATTACAGGAGTTGGGTAGAACCAGTGTGGGAGTGCAGAAAGGCAGGTTTCAGCATCCACCCATAGCTGACAGGCAGCTGCCCGACACGCTGCAGGGCCTCCCAGGGATGCTGAAGGCTCAGTGTGGCTGCATTGAACGCACAGCAAGCCAAGCTCCTGAGCTGGCATCCTAGTGAGGAACCTGGGCAGCGCTGTGCTGACCCTGCAAAGGCACTGCAGCTGCATGCAGCGAGCGCCTGCGGGGCACTCAGGAGGAGAGCCGCCCCAGGGGGCCTCAAACCACTGCGCTGCCTGCGGTGACAGACAGGACTCTGCTCAGCACCCTCTATTCTCAGGAAGCAGTGTGGCCTCTTTACCAAGAGGCTACAAACATCACTCGTTTGTTAGACAAACAGCTTGTTTTGCTGTTTTGAACTGCAGGTCCTGATCCATTCACTTCACACAAGTCTGAGCCCCTACCTGCATGAGGCGCTCCAGCTGATAGAACTTGCAGTGCAAATCTTCAAAATTTTGTTTGAAAAGTTCCCTGAGTCCATAATCAAACATGATTTTGACCAGAACACTGAAAGCTTGCTCTTCAGGCATCTGTGAGAAGAAAGCGTGTTTAAATCCTTCATAGCAGTTCCATCTGCCCTTACTGTGGTCTCCTCCCTCATGCAGAAAGGCCAAACTGTTACCACTTTTTAACCCCCTCGTAGCCAGTTCCAAAGTAGCCAAGAGTACCAACACACAAAAAGAGGCCTGGTGTTGGATACTGCACTTCATTCACATTCAGTGGAATAAACCACTTCCCCGTCAGCCAACTAAAAATACATCTTACAGACATCAAGACCAACGCAGCTTCTTGTCGTATTTGCTACACATCATGCCAGAATCCTACAGATTTTCAACAGCCTAATTCTGTCACCTACGTAACTAAGACAAATGCAGTATCATCAGAGGATGTTAAACAGGATCTTTCCCTTATTTTTAGCTATATATTTACCTTTTTAAATGACATTAATTACATTTCACGCTTATTTTTCAGCTGCCATGAATAAGACAGAGCAGTAATTGCTAACAAAAACTCAATTTATCACAAGTCATCACTGGTTTAGGAAAGTTCAATATCCCTTCCCTGCCAAAAACCAAAGATACACTCATCACAGCTTGTCAGTGTTTAGACATTTCTCCCAAACACAAAAACTCAGCTTTCTATATTTCTGTAGTAAAGTCTGACTTCAGGCCAATCACTTGTTCCTATAAAGGCCAGAACACCCACCTCAGCATTCTATTATTAATCTGCAGATGGAGTTTGTTAAAACTGAAAACTTTGCTGACATGACTGGGCTGGTAGTGATGGACTCCATTTCTGCAAAGCTTTTCAATATCTGTATTCCCTGGCAGCTGTACTCCAAAGGCTCATTTCAAAGAAACCTATTTGAAATTCAGCCTTTTTATTGCATACTTCATTCCCACAGGCAATACCTAACTGTTGAAGAAAAAATTCTCCATTCTCCACATCTCTCTAATGCAATGGATATTCAAGAAATGGATAGAAGACAATACAAATCAGAAGCATGTATGTTTCAGTAGAAGTGCTCAGTTCTCCTATCAGTATCAGCCTTCTTGATCTGATTGAGTACAGTAATAAAGAATTAATTGGTCATCAAGTAAATGTTTCACATTACAGGAACAATGAACCAGAAGGTTTTCATGATTAGTTATTTGGCTGACGCTTAAAAAGAACTGAGTTTATGTTGTGTTCTGCATCCTCCACTGACTTTACAACATTATGGAAAACGCTCCGTGAAGACCAGTCTTCCACTGAAAGCTGCAGAGATGCCTTCACACTCAGTTCTCACTGGTACAGGTGGGGAGAAGAAATCTCAGAACACTACAGGCTTAGGAACTGTTCAGCTGCAACCGCGCCACTTGCAATGCACACACTGACAAAAAGCAGACGTTGTTTTAAAAAAGAATGGTCTATAAATAATTGGCACTGATTTCAAATCCTCTCATATTTCCTAAGCATGAGCAAATCTGAACATTTTGCTTCTGATTTACAGTAAGCATCAAACTCCCTGGCTTCTGAACACCCAAGCAATTAAAGGATATTACTCTGATGAGGCCTCTTTTACCAATAACATTAAGTTAATAATGATATTCTTAACAAAATAAAAAACTATTTTATCCTTCAATAACCTCTAAAACCAAAAAGCACAAGGGCCCATAATACAGGAGCCCAAATAAAGGCATATAATGTTCAAAGCACTAAGAAACTGACATCCCACCAATGCCACAAATACACTACTTCTGTGTATGCACAACAGTGGTGATGACCAACCATACTTCTGGCCGATTTCAATAGAAAGGTCTTCTAAAAAGCTTAAATCTGACCTTGAAACCCTGTAACAGAAACATTTACAGTTGTCTGATACACAAATTCCATGCCTACTAGTGATCATGAGTACAAGTCTGTAGAGTTTCAATTGGAAGGGGTCCTGAAACAGAAACACAGTGAAATGAACACTGACTGTAGACAAGAGTTGTTATGAATACTACAGTTAGTTTTAAACAATTTACTATTCTGCCTGAAATCACATTATTATTGACCAACATTTAAGTGGATAAGCAGCCTGCGACCCCACTTGTTCAGGAGTTACCAATGTCTGTCCCAGACATGTGGAGCAATATTTATTCTTAAGCTTAAAACAAACTGGAGGAAAAAAAAAACACCACTTACATGTAAAAGCAGCACAGCAGCAAGAAACGATTGGCCTTGACAGTAACCAATCTCTTCATCATAGACAGAATAGGCCTAAAAAAGGAATCCAATTTTTTTATAGCATATCTGAGCTAAAGGCACAAAGAAAACAAAATATTGCACTGAACACAACTGCATGAAATTTCAAGAGGTGCATTGGTGCCACTGGTGCCATTCAAAGGAGGGGATAACCTGTGTGAAAATCAAACCATGACGAGCAGTAGCAGCGCCTGGTTACAGTAATGCAGCAAGACTGCTGGAGTCTATTAAGCTACTTATCTGAGAGCTTTTACTCTTAAACAGCTTCAGGGATGTTAGGAGGTCATTTGTGGAAGAGAAACACCAGCAACACAAAGAAGGAGCACTAGAGGATTTCATGTTCTCTCTTCATATCTGCATTTTGCCAATGTTTGTCACACTCAGAACAATTCAGCTGTCTCTATGGTAAGAGTGAACTGTAGAAGCGTTGGTCAGGGAGGCCTGTCACAAACACACATATGGGTTTCTATTTCGATCTCTATCCAACTACACTAAATGGGATAAGCAGCTTTCCTGCTACCACAGGGATGGATCCCATTTCTCTCTCTCACTGCATTTTAGCCTTTAGCTGAGGATCTGTTGTGTCCCTCTCTCTACATTCCATCTATGGATACCAGGGCAAAAAAATGACACTTACTAAACTGAAGCACACCTCCTCCCCTCAGCTTTGATCCAGGCTGACACATCTGGAATGCTGTCAAGTTTCTGTACTAAACAGCTTAGTGCTCAGCACTCCGGAGGGCTTACTACTTCAGAACGCCCATCTGAATGGCACTATAACCAGGTAAACAACTGCAATGAAGAACGAGGCAGAGTCTGCCTCCAAGGTACAGTGAGCTAACTGTAATAGCCACACGTTCTTCTCAGGTAACAAAGATACATCTGTCAATGATTTTAAACATTAGTTACCAGAATAAGAATGTAAAGAATACCTTGCATATTTTGTACAGGGAGTCCTGACCATCTCCTCCAGTATCTTTAAAATAATCATGAGCAGGAAACGTTCGATTGATGTCTCGAGTGATAGCACTGTCTTGAGGAGACTCCTATTAGAAAAAGTAAAAACAAAAACTGAGGTACTATAAACTAAAACACGTCAGAAGAGAATAAATTACTACATGCGAGGGCTGAGTTGAGGGACTGACATCGTGTTCTGCGCACTGTTCTAAATTTAACAAATACAGTCTACTCAACCAGAACAGACTGCCTGCAGGCTGGCAGCTCCAGATCACAATCTTGATAGATTTGGTTACCTAAGCACATCTGGGAACAGTCAGTGAGTGGCAGAAAAGGCACATGCACACACACACAAAAGCATTCCGGGACACTGCGATGCAGACAGCAGCCTTCCCTTGGAGTCTTCCAAAGGCAATGCTGCCTGGTCACATTTCATTTATCTTAAACTGCAGAGGGTAACGAACAATTGTAAGCAGCTGTACAATGCCGCCCTAAGTTCTTTCATTCATTCCCCTAAATGCTTCAGCTAGTGAAACCACTCTCCATTCCTTCCATAAAATTAAGCAATTCAGAAGTAGAAAATCGTATAAGAACTGCACACAGCAAAACATAATAAGATGCAGGCATGGCTGCCTATAGGAGCAGGGCAGTTCAGCATCAGGAAGATGGAACTTTGTTCTCTACATTTCTCAGATGCAATCAATTTCAGATGTCTAAAGTGCTTTGAAAGCTGCACAATAACAGATAGCATACAATTTAAAAAAACCACTAAGATTGAACAACAGACTGAAAAGGTAATTGGAAGAAATACCATGCGAGTCTGCATCAAGTCCTACACAAGAAGTAGTGAAAACTCCTAGAAGAGATTAAAAGAGTTTGACAAAGCATAATAATTCAGTGCAGTAGAAAGGGAAACACAGGCCTTTTCCTCCCGATGGTAATCCAATTTGAATACCACATGACCTCCCTGAAATCAGCGGGCAAGACTGGTGTCAAACAGCCAGCTCTAATGGGATCTGTCAGTTTTGCACAGGACAGGCAAGGATATGGAAACTTCTTCTTAGGTCTGTGTCAGACACACCATGTGCAACCATAAGCATTTGTGAACGATGTCCAGCTTAGCCTGAAGTGCCATCTAGGACAGATTCAGGTTCAGAGGGGGAAAGCAAGGAGGCGGCCTTCCCACAGTGGAGTCTTCTAAGGTCTCTGTCAACATTTAACACGGCAGAGAGATGTTTTGATCATCTCATCCAGTTCATTCAGTTTACTTTGCAAACTGTTCCTATTATAGATGCTTAAGCCAGACTTCATCACGCTGCATGGAGACCTGGATATTCTTTGAAAACTGGAACAACAACCTGTCGGGCTCGAAGAGCTGTGAGCAGTGGTGGCTGGGAACCAGTGGCATCCCTCAGAGCAGAGCTGGCACCAGCACAGCTGTGCGTGGGGCTCAGGGCCCTGCAGCATGGAAAGAAGACCCCCTCCACAGGTTTGTGAGCACCACCAAATGGGAAGCAGAGGCCGGGATGTTGATAGGAACACAGAAACAAAAGCCCTCTGTTTGTCTGCAGATGTTTCCTTTGCCTACCATGGCTCCTTTTTCCACTATCAAAGAGGACTTTTCCTACACGCTACCAGAGAGCTCAGAACGCTCAGAAATGAATTCTGAGAACTTTTTGAATAAGGTCTTCCTGATAACAACCAATTTTTTGGAAGGCTGCAAGACTGAATTGCAGTGAAGTACCCTGCTATGCAAGAGTGCAGGTATTGTTCACTGCCAACACCCACCTGTGGCACTGAACAACTGGATTTTCAGAGTGTTACCTGTGTTCTGCTGTAATGGCATAGATTACAGAAAATAATCTTAAATTCACTTGCCTTTTAATTTGCTTATTTAATAGCAGAAGCAAAAGCATCTGGTTGGAAACGTACAGGACAGACTTCACTGTCATTACCACTAAATAATCAGCGGCCCCTCTCTGGCTTTGCGTGACTTGTTCAGCACTTGACTCCTATGTTTCAGTGCAACTCTTCAAGCAATCTGTAAGGCTAGTTCCTGCAGCTGAAACACAGCTTAGTGAGAGAAAAATTAGCGGAAATGATAAGGTTTAAAAATGCTTTTCAAACCGGCTTTGAAATCTCTCCATTAGTACAAACTGCTGCAATCCGAGCATTGTGCAACCTTTTCTTTACTCCTATTTTTATACCTTGCTGTGAGAATTGGCTCAATGGGCAATTTCTCATGCTTTCAGGGGACTGGGAACTGAAGGAAACCCTTCTGAACCCACACCCTTCACAAACTGGGATTGAAAAATAGAAAGCTAAGAATGACAGGAAGAAAAAGAAAGTAATAAAGAAAACAGAATGGAAAACAGCCATGAGAACTGAGGCAAGCGCAATAAAGATTAAAATTCTCACATGAGTTCACTGCTCCAAAGGAAAGCAGGAAAATGTGGATGATCAGACTAACAACATACCTCTCCTTCCCCTTTGTTGCACACTTTAAAATATTAGTGGAGTTACACTAAAAACTTCCTCTCCTGCGGAATCAAAAAGAAACTGCGAGAGTAATTACGGAAACTAGGATGCACTCTAGCAGATAAAAGCCCATCCTCTTTATCAGCTTTCCTTAAAAAAACATACTGGTTCCCACCTGCTAAGATGGATACACTTAAAGGACATATTGCTTGTGCTTTTCTCCAAAGTTCAGCATGTTTATGATCCTTCCTGGGAGAATTATCCCAGGATGTGCAAATGAAGCTGCAGTCTTGACCCACGTCTTGAAATTGAGACCAGGCCATATTGGAAGCGTTTTCTGTATCTTCAGCCACACTTTAAACACCTGGAAGAGCTGGAGTTGACAGCACCTCCTCACAGGGCTGACAAAACTTGAATTCAAACACCATCCTCACAAGAAAACAAAACTCAAGCTCTGCAAAACTCTCACTCTTGTCACCACGGAACCCACTTTCACATTGCAATTACTCATGGAGGTCCCAGTAACTTTGCAATGGTTTTGTCACACAGTCAGAAATATAGACTATGAGAAGAAGGGTCTGGAGATTCCATCAGTCAGCAAACGTTACACGCTTCAATTGGGGTCTGATCAGCACAAGGCACGTTGCTGCTGGGCACAGGCAAGGCACTGAAGAGATCAACGGGTCAGCTCACAGCTTCCAGCAGTCGCAAGGAGCAGAAAAAGCCAAAGCTGTCTGAAACAGGACAGCGTTACACACCACGGGTAAGTGGTTCTGATAAGATCTGCCCATTTCACATACATTCTAAAATGCTGAAAGGTCACTTGGCAGCTATTTTTAATGTTTGCATGACACCGCGTCACCAAATTTCTTTACTGTGCAGGTTGATGGTCTTCCCAAGATTACTTTTGATAGTAGTATTAATAGTGACTTTTACCCAGAGACATTCCCTGCATGTGCCTTGGACCAAAGCAATGCGAGAGGATTTTAGCACACAGCATTACACCCAGTACTGAGGCCTTAGGGAAGTACTACGAGAGCCACTTTCCAAGCAACAGGCTTGTTAGATTCTCACGAGATATGCTGTGCTGAGAACAGAAGTGTTACCCAGAGAACACTCACAAATAAATGGAGGGATTCGTGGAAATAAAATGAATGGTTTAGAGAAACACCTGCAATTTGATACAATAGTGCACTGATACAGCATACTTTCAGTCCAAATATGGCAATATAGAGCAATTCTAAAAATAAAAGTGAATCCCTTGTGATATCCAGCCCTTTAGCTGTGTTCATTTCCTTTTAGGGCTCAAGTTTCCCACAGGAAAAATACAGAGAAGAGTTTGCCTTCAGCTCCCCACATCACATATGGGTAACAGTAGGCACACAGTGCACAATGGAAGGTTGTCCTGCTCTTCGTGATTGCATTAAAACCAGACTACTGAGAACAGCAAAGAGGAGGTGAAAAACCCACCCCCTCCACAAAGAACACACCTTTACCACCGCCCACTTACACAAAAGTCATCTGAGACAAGACGTGAAAACGTGTGACGTATCATTTATTTCTTAAACGTATTCATGATCCATTCAGACCTTTCAAATAAAGTGTACAAGTGCATTTCAGAATAAAAAACTACACTCTTCACACAGCTCTGTAGAACACGACATTTCATCAAGAAACTCGAAGCAAAAACTTCCTAGTAACCACCCATGCATCCTTTGGCTACAATAACATCACTGATCAACAAGTACTGCTATTCAATTCTGAGTTTCCCTTTAAAGAGAAGGAGCATCCTAAACTATGCTGCTCCTTCCAAGGACCTCTCTTTAAAGAGAGAATACCAAATAAATTAGCTAGGCTTTAGGCAGAACAGTAAGGCTACTGAGTACTGTTGATGCATGATCCATACATTTGGCTAACAGGCAATCTAGGCTATGTGAAACACGTCAACAGCCCTTGAAATTTTAGTAGTATCAAGATTACATCAATTCAAAACAAATGGCAGACAAAGATGTAACCAGTGGAACAATCACTGAAATATGTGCAGTTTCTCTTAGGATGGGAAGTGCTGATAGATTCAGAAAAGTGTTTATAAAATCTGCTAAGAACCACATTGACATTCCCAAAATTACATATTTTACAAAGCCCTAAACTGTGTGACTGTACAACTCTACCACATTAAACCGTCTGTTTTAAAAATACATACATACATTTGTATGTATGTGCATCTACAGCAAAGAGGAGACAAGTCAAGAGATGTATGACAGCCAGAGTACAGATCATCTCAAAGGGAATAATGCAGTTCTTTGAGTTTTAATACCTCATAGCAAAAATACCTCTTGGAAACAATTATGCAAAGATTCAGCATCAGGTATTTACACAGTTCAGTTTAACGTAGTTCACTTAATATTTAAAAATATGTGAGTTATTTTAAATCAGTAACACTTGTAGGTTTTGGCTCAACTACACTTTTTCCTATTATCGCCCTTAGCCAAAAAATCAGCTACAGAAACGCCTATGAGAACAGGGGGGAGGAGGATCCCTCTGCCCTGCATTTCAACAACTCTGAGTTGGCACAAAATACGTATCTTTGGAGCCACAATGACAACTGTTCCTCAGCTGTCCCGAACATCCAAACTCCCATCTGCACCTCCTCTCCCTTCCCGGATACCCACAGAACAAATCCAGGCAGAGATGAGGAGCACTCAGCGCTCAGCGCTGCGTCACAACGGGACCGAAGGGTTGGAAGGGCTCAAATTCACCTGTCTGCTTTTCTGACCTGCTTCGGTTGGATTTGTTTCCTGCAGTCCTTCATAGCAGGGCTTTCGCACTCACACCTCTTGCTCATCTTTTAATACAAAACGATTTCCAGCATTGAAAGGTGCACTAAGTTTCTACAAACACACACACACCCCTATGTGTGATTTTGTATATTCTTGGCCTTTCCATGACACTCAGGAAAAAGCACCAGCCGTGGCACTGCTCGTGTACAGAGCTGGACTGTCTCCCCATACGACTCCTCACAGCAACCCTCAAACAGACAAACAAACATTGCAGAACACACTGAGATTATCAGAGCAGTGGCTTCTGCTGTCCCCACGGCTGCGAAGGAGCAGACAGAGGTGGAACGTGCAGACAAGAGAGCAACCTTCAAAGGATGCAGCTCCACTGTATTTTGTTCAGCAAAGCAACCTAAAAGCACACGCATGCATAGCCTCCCATGCTTGCAGTTTAATTGTAAACAGCACGTGGAAAAACAATTTAAAAGGTACTAATACAATTCTGAACTCCCTGAAGAAAAGACATACCCACGAGTATTAAGAACAGTAAGAAAGCTCATCATTAGCAATCGCAAACTCATTTCCATCCTGTTGCATTCATTAAAGGAATACAAAATTGAATCTAGTGTTTACATGCTAGAATTACAATAGAAACTTGATTTCAGAGGTTACACATGGAGAGAAATTTATCAGCATAGCAACTTGCAAAACACCGTGCTGTACAGCCCCTCCAAAGACATCACTGTGAACACAACACGCGTGATGTCAAATCCCTTCAAGCAGTTCCAAAGCACGGCTGGAGGGAGCACTGCTTCCTGCGGCCCCAGGATTAACCGCACCATTATTTTTATAGCTTTTAATGGCAATTTATCCTCGAGAAACACCGAATCCCCCAAAAACGGAGCTGATCAGGAACACACCCACACCTCACTGCCCTCAGGGAGTTATTTCTTTGTATGCTAAACATCAACTCCTTTGACAGCATCCATAGAAAATGTTTTTAAAAATGTTTTTATGAAACACTCTTAATACCCAGCAACGCTAATATTTAAAATATTTCACAGTGTTGTACTAATGTAACTTCATAAAACGAGCAACTTCAGTCAGCTAAAGCTCAAAGCCTTATGCTATATTAAAATAGTCCAAAGTCTTCACGCACACACAACTATCACTAGCACTATAAATATACCTACGCCACTTCAGTGCGAAGTCTGGCTGTTTTCCCCTGACAAATCCCTCAGTACTCCTGCCAGCATATTAAAACGTCACCCTTTAGTAATCTAATTACTGATTTTCAAGGATTCACTTACAGCTGAAATCCCAAAAGAACTTTTTTCCAATTTACAATGAAGGAATGCCTTTTTTTGATCAAGTATTTGATTGCTCACCTCACGTGAGCTCCCTAGCAGTGAAGGATGACACACATGCACAGCAAGACTTGTTGAGTTCATCTTTAGGAGGGGCTGCTTCAACTGTGTAACTTTTGAACCAAAGGGTCTCCAGCGACGCCTGAGAATCCAATGCTTCAAATCCAGAACTACCACCCTCATGGTGCCACACGCAGAGCCCATTGCCCGCAAGGCCGCGCTGCTGGGATCTGCTGGGATCTGCTGGGATCTGCTGGGATCCCACACAGGTGGGGATCACTCCTGGCTCTCGGTTTCAGTAACTGCAAATTCATGAGATGGAGGATCAGCTCTGACTGTGCAGACTGTCCCAGTGCAGTCAGGTTGTAAATAAATGACTTGGGTCAGGATGCAAGAACATAAAGCTTACGTTAACATTTTCACTAAGTGCCAAAGCTCAAGAGATGCAAACAGTTTACAGGTGAAAGCCGCAAACACTTCCTTGCGCCAAGCGCTACGCACACCCAGAGCAGACAGACAGGGCTTTGTGTGACATGGCGATGGGAGCAAGAGCTGCAGAGCAGCACAAGTCAGTAAGGAGCACGGAACCACGAGCACAGCTCTCTGCCTAACAGCATTTCACACCCAGACAACCTCGAGTCACAGGAGAGGCAGAAAGCAGCTACACCAGCTGTACCACACCAAGGCTCGGCCACACCAGCTCACCACGCTGTCCCACTGCAGCCAGGTGGCAACAGAGCAGGAGAATCCCTGCTCCCAGTATGGGCAGAACCCAAGCACTGCAGCTCTGCAAGAAAGCTTAACTCCATCTTTACAACAATGTGTTCTAAATGATGTGACCCAAACTAAATACTCCATTGTGTTGACACAACTGCAGCTTACATCATACCAGAAGTGCACACACGCAGTGCTGTCCCACAGGTTTCTTTTGTTTATTTCCCCTGGCAGCAACTTTCGGTTTCTTTCTCTAAACACAATGACCTGCTTCTACATATACTACATCTTAACGTTCAAAAGCTTTCCTCTTCCAAAAGCTTGTTATGTATATAACTTCAGCTTGCCTTGGCTTTCAAACATCTTTCAAAGTGGTGACAGCAATGCATAGGCAGCAAGGGAAATGACAACCTCGAAGCTTTAAGATGCCGGCCTTAAGTCAGAACATTCCTAGTGTAAAATGTATTATTTCCACGATAGGGAACTCTCTCATCATCCTAAAGGAGGGACTGGAGAGAGTGGAAAGAGACGAGCAGGGAACAGACACAGCCTGCAGAACAGGGAGGAAGCACTGCTTTCCTGGGGAGAACCAATGGACCTGGCCTCCCCCACCGCGCCCAGCTTCTGCCTTCCTGGCAGCCTCAGCAGAACAGCCCAGGGTTTGTGAAGTGCCCATTCCTCCTCCCACCGTGGAGGCTTTACACCTCTTGCATCAGCTACAAATGCGCTTTCTCAGCTTCAGACAGAATTGGTGGCGAGGTAAAGTTCAAGTTTATTTTGAATGGTATCACTGAAAGGATGTGCCACTGCATTCTGCAACGTGGGAGACGGGAAGAAAAGGGTTTTTAACCTTAGGAACAACACAAGGACCAGGTCAGGCAAATATTTTAGCAGATGCTTCAAGCATGCAGCACTAAAGATGTGTTTAAACAACGATTAAATAAAACCTTCAAAACTTTCACCTTCTCATACTGAACTATAAATATAATAGATTAATAAAGCCATTGGAAAAAAATGGGCCTTTTGTTTGTCACACCTAAAGGTTGGTTCCCATGCTCACATATTAGTTCCTAAGAAAAACACTTTCTAAAGCACCAACCTGAGTTAGGGATACAAGTTAAACCAATTCCAAATCCAGATGTGGAATAAGGGCAGACTGAAAAGTTTGCCTTCCCAGCTCACAAAGGTTCAATACAGCTGCTAACAACACAACAAATATCAGAAGGCTGCTCATCAATTTTTCACACTGAATATTTCCATTTCACATCGTATCCTTTGGAATCACCTTTTTCCTGAAACTTAGGATTTCTTACATGTAAAACCTCTATGCAAAGGGGAAAGGAGCAATGCCTCAGAGATGCAGTGCAGGGCTAAAATGTGGGAATTCTCATTCAAGTTCCTGCTTTGAGAAAGACCCTTCCTGCAGCTCCTGAATCCCCCGTGCCTCAATCCTCGGCCCCGCTTCCTCCCTATAGAAGATTTACGACAAATATTCACGACTGCCCTTTGGCACTGATACAGAGCCTTGTCAGAATTCCAACTGAAAGAAACAGATTTCTGAGTGATAAGAAGCTTGAGATACAAGTACAGCCCTTCCAAAAGCACATAAAGACCACAGAAACCAGTAATATTTAATAAAAAACTAACAGTAGATGACAACAAAACGTTTGCGTCACGCAAAAGATAACTGTTGTTATTAAAAATAGTGTCACTTCATTAAAAATTATTAAAATGATCATTCACAGATTTTCTCCCAGCCTATTTGGGAAACAACAATGCCACCACAGCCCAGACTTCCAGTATGATTTTTTTCAATGAAGCAAATGCTCACGTTCTGAGAAGTTGTGCGTATAGAAATCTTCTCCTGTGGCATAAAAAAACCTACTGAATTCTACCCCATACATTGGACCTTGCAGCAGCTCCATGTGAAAATGAGGCAGAACTCTAATGAAAAATAAGACGGAATCTCGAAGTTAGTTCATTAAACCATACCACAACACACAATTTTTATGAAGATATAAGTTGATTTCTGCATTGTCTCCATTGTGGCATGTACATACACAGTGCTCCTGGCACCAATTTCTAAATGGCCAGGCACACGCTGACACAGATATGGCCAAGAAGGATTAGTTTCATGTGTACAGTGATGAAAGCAATCCAAGTGGAAAGCCTGCTGCCCAACAACTCATAGCACATATGGTGATGGAAAGAACTACTGTGCCTCACATTTACTATGTGAGCAAGGATGTTAAATGGATTGCTGAGCAAACAAGGTAATACTTTCCAAAATTCTTTCTTGCACGGTTGGCACAGGGACCAAGAACCACCTCCAAGCAGTTTCACTGAAGACAGTGGGGTCAGACAATACGGATATTTAAACCCCTTCATCGCCTACAAACCTTGACCAGCCTTTAACTGACAGGGAAAATATAACTTAAAATTTAAAACACAGATAAATGAACACTGACAGAACTAGAAATACAGACTAATGAACCAGGCAACTGATGCAGTATTAGAAACTGCCTGAAAATGCGGGATGAAACCTGAATGCTTCAGCTGGCTGCAATTCTGCTCTTCTTACCTTGGAAGAGACTTCCAGATTCTGACTTTCACCTCATGGCAATCACCTGAGCTGAAGACATTGAGATGAGTGAGTGAACAAAAGCCAAGCTGTTATGAATATTACAATTAAAGTTCAGTTGCAAGCAGCAATGGCTGCAAATTTCCATCTAAATCAGTACCAGCCACTACACTAAGTACAAGTCCAGGCTTACAGCTTAAGCAGCAACTGCTTCAACTCAAGTTAAATCTCTATGCCATCATTAACTCCTTGCAATTTATGCTAAACTTCCATATTCACAAAAAACCAGCACTGAATAATCCTACTTAAACCTTTTATTCATGCCATAAAATTTGGAGGGAAAAAAAAAAACCAAACATTTGTCCTCCAGCTTCCACTTTAACCTGAAATGATCATACTTAGGGTTTTAAGCCTAGCAGATCGGTTTTTTTCTTCTATTGAATTTAATCAAATGCTTTGAATGCTGGATTGCATTGTGGAAATGTTAGCTAAGGTGAAGAGTCAGAGAAAAGCTACTGGGAATTTACCTGAGAGGCTGCTCCAAAAATACCACACAGGAATGCTTCGATATTAGTGACTAAAGCCCTTAAACTGCTCCCTAAAGCCCTCCCGTGCCAGGACACCTACAAAACACTAGAGAGCAATTAGCCAGCTGTGAGCTAATGCACCATTTATAAATGACTCACTGCACCACTGTGCTCTGCTCCACCCGCCAAGGCTACCTGGCACAGCCAGGTGTCTCTGACCAAACTGCAGATGGACACAGCTTAGCAGAACGATCCTCCTCTCTGCTGTCTGTGCAAGGATGACGGCGTAAGCCCTCGACCTAGACAACGTCTTAATATGAAAGACAACAAGCAATGTTGTGAGGGCATGAGGATAGCCTTAAACTTTCAGATAAACTAAGAAGGAAGCTCATCTGGACCAGCCTGGAGTATGGATGAATACTGAAAGCAGATCACGACATGGCTTTGTCCTGGGGCAAACCACATGAACCCAGGGACTGGGGCTCCCCGCAGAGCACAGAGGAGAGAACAAGTGTGCTTGCAGGACCACTAAAAAACAGAGATCATCTTGTTCAGCAACAACAGCAGACCTGAGAACAAACACACACAGTCCTTCCTTTGGCCAAGAGAACTGCCCCAGGTCTAAAACACATTTCTGAAACTAACTTTCCCTATTCTTTTTTTCCTTCCCCAATACGACAAGTATAAACCCACCACAACTCCCCAAAGTCACAGCACCCAATGCAGCACCGGGGCTGCAAAGGGCCATGCAGATGTAACGCACTGCTATAGGACACGGCTCACAAACGCTTTACTGTTCCAATACAACACCAGTAAAAAGATGTTCTTTTGAAAAACCAATCAATTTGAGGGCTGTGCTGAATTCTTAACGGCATCACAATACTAAAAACACTTTGTTTAAGCAAGCCTGAGAAAAGCTGTGGTCAATGAAACTGTTTCTCAGATACTGCACATTGTTTGACCAGTTAAATATGTGTTTGCCAACAGGCTTTAGCTCCTGCTATATTCGAACCATCATTAATCCCCGGAAGCCTAAAGAAAAATGTCTCTGATTTAGCTCTGTGCGCTTATGAATAACTCAAATACTACAGTTAAATTTACAACATAGTTCCCTTAGCTGTTTAGAAGACAATTGTTTTCTTTCCTTTCTCCCTAAGTTCTAGTATGTAAAATATCAAAAGAATTTAGATTAAAGAAGGGGGGGGGGGGGAAAGAACATGTTATTTTTAAAGTTGTTCTTGAGAAAATTTCCACACAAAAATGTGGCATTTCTCCACTGTTTGGAGAATAATTTTCACATGTTGGCATCATTCTCAAGTGGCTGCCACAATTCTGGTATCATAAAATGACAAGTATTTTTCTCTTAGCTTATCAAAACACATTTTATTTAACTGCTAGATGTGGTCTGATTCAAGTTTTTCTTAGTTGACAACAACCAGGAAGACGCAGTTGCTGTACTCTGACTGCACACACGGCCAACCAGAGGAACGGGGCCGGGGACGGCTCAGATCAGAGCGCTGCACTCACAGCTCTGTGAGACCACGCTCATGAGAAAACATTACATTGTTCCCCACTGTTCTGGAAGTCCTGTCTATGCAGCACTGAAAAACAAGGTTTGGCCCCTTCTGTTACAACGCTGGAAAATTTTGTCAATATACTTTGGCATATATTAAAAAATCCCTGTAATATACCATACACCATGACATTTCCACTTCAGATCTATCATTTACATGTGAAGCACGAATCTCAAAAGAACCTAGCAGAACTGTAAGAAAGACTACATTTTGCTGAAGCTCTCAGACACCCACTCCATTCAGTCACACCAGCTGGAGAGGTAAGTGTCAAGATAGAGCTTTATTCTTAAAAACGAATATGGAGGTGAAACTCCACAGCCGCCTCCACAGCAATAAATTTTTTAAAGTGAAACCACAATGATATGTGCTCCTGATTCTTCTGTGTCAGCAGCATTTCTCAGAAACCTTTTTGCAAATCTGGACATCATAAAATCATATTTAACTTTTTGCAAATTACAGAGCTGTCCTGCACTTCCCAGTCAAGCTGATAGGTGTCTTAAACGTGACATCCATTGGAAGATCTTTTGCTCCTAGAGGTAGAGGAGTCCTTGGCTACCCTCTGTCTGGCACAAGAGGCACAAATCGCCCCCGAGAGACGCTTCAGCCCCTTCTGAAAGACACTGTTGGAGAGACTGTAAATGACACAGTTGCAGAAACTGTTGCTAATGGCAAGCCAAGTGGTCAAGAAGGATGCAATGCGGTTACTGTAGACGTTGGAGCTCTCCAGCAGAAAATAGATGATGTAGGGCAACCAGAGGATGTAGAAGACACTGGTGATACGGAAAAGAACCATGGCATAGCGCTTGTCCGGGCAGGGCTGTGCCTCCCCTGCCTCCCCATCCTGAGAGCTGAAGCGCACCCTCCTCTCGTTGATCTCCTTGGTGTGCTGCTGGCAGATGCGGAAGATGTTGAAGTACGTAAAGCAGACAATGAAAGCTGCCGGGGCGTACAGCATCACCACGATGAAGAGAGTGAAATAGGGATCGGTGTTCCAGGAATTGGCACACCACTGAAACACGTCCCCGTGGTATCCAGGCTTTCCCCAGTGAAAGGAGGGTAAGAAGACCAGGCAGGAGTACAGCCAAATGACCAGGATGCAGATCCGCAGTCTCCACGGGGTGACCAGCGTGTTGTAGGTCAGCGGTTTGGTGATGGCAATGTACCTGTCAATACTGATGCATGCCAAAGAGGCCATGGAGACGCTCTTCAGCACCGATACCACGTAACCAAAGATTTGGCAAACCAAAGACTCGCTTAAAACAACTGGGTAGTGCAGCAGGGACAAAGAAGGCACCAGACAGCTCACGCCCACCAGGAGGTCAGCATACGCCATAGTCTGGATGAAGTAACTGGTGGTGTGGTGGTTCAGCAGAGGTGCACAGTGAAAGACAAATATCACAATAATGTTGCCCGAAATAATCAGCACCATGAGGAACACAATAATAACCACTTCCAGAAGGCAAAAATTGATGGTCTCCAAATAGCTAATGGCCAGGAGACAGAATGGCCGGCCACTCTGGTTGCCAACCAAAGAGGAGTTCATCTTGAGCACTGCAGTGATCTCTACTTCATGCTCCTGCCTGCTGCCTGCAGCCGCCCCAGGCAGCTGCTGTCATTGCGGCTGGGGCTCTGCGTGCAGCAATGTCAGAACCGGAGCTCGGGTCCCCAGGGCTGCTCCAGCTGCCACTGCTGTGCATTGTCTGCGGCGCAATTCCCCTTTAAACCCGGCTCCGCGCCGCTACCGGTGCGCGGGGACCCGGCGGCAGTCATGTCAGCAACTTCACGCTGACACAGGGCGGCTATTAGAGCCCTCCGGCTGGGCCGCCTCGCTCAGGAGGGCTGAGGGACGGGGAAGAGGGAGAAGGAGCCTTCCTCGAGCGCGGATGGGAGTCCTCCCGAACGCTGACAGAAGAGAAGGGGAAAGCATTTTACGGCATCATCCCCGCCCCGCTCCCGCCGCCTCCGGCCCCACGCCCCGCCGCCCGCCCCGGGCCCACCGAGCGGCGGTTCCCGGTCTGCGCCTCCCGCGGACGCCCGTGCGGAGAGATGCGCGGAGGGGCGGGAGGCGCAGCCCCGCTCTCCTGGCTCCATCTTGCGCGCCGCTTTGTTCGCCCGCCCCGCCGGGATCGCGTCCCTCCGGCCCCGTCGCCCCCCGCCCGGCCCGGGGCTCCGCGCGGCCGCGGCCCGGCCCTCACCTGCCGCCGGCGAACAAAAGCCCCGCGCGTCCCCAGCGAGCGCGGCGGCTCCGCTCTGCCCGGCGCTGCGGAGCCGGGGGAGGGGACGGCGGGAGGAAGGGGAGGGAGGCGGGCAGGAGAGCGGGGGAGGGCGCGGCGCCGGCGGGGACCCGGCCGGGCTCCCCCGCAGCCCCCGCCCCGGGAAGGGCCGAGCCCCGCAGGATCGCCGCCGCCTCCCCCCGTACCGCCGCGGTGCCTCACCCTGCGCGACCTCGGAGCCGACGGCGAAGGCAGGCGTCCCTGCAGCGCGGCGGCTGCCGCCCGGTCCTGCGGGCGCGCCGTGCCGTGCCCTGCCGCCCACCGCCTGAGCGGGGCGGGTGGCCGCGGACCGAGCAGGGAGGAGAGGGCGAGCGCCTAGCGGGACTTAAGGCTTTTCTATAGGAGCCCCGGTGGGAGCTCTGGGGGGAAACGGCGTCTTTTTCCCCGCGTAGTTTGTGTTGCTTAGGAGACACCTGAAACCAAGGGCATCCGAGCTGAGAGATGCAGTTCACTGGTAATTCAGGTGCTGCTCCGAAGGGAAAGTCACCTCCTGCGTACGTGCACACAAAGTGCAAAGGCGTCACTATCACCGACAGCACCCAACGCGAACTAAACCAGCTCTGCAAAACAAAAAGCTTGCTGGCATGCCAGAGAGCAGTGGTGCACAGGAGTCACACCAGCAACAAATCCCACCACACATATTTGACCAGAAATGACTCTCCTATGCACCCAAGGCGTGGATGTCGTAAGGGGATGCTGCTATCTCATTTGCCCAACGACAGGATAACACCTGAGAGCATCTCACCCACTCAATGTGCTGCAAAGCACAGCCTGGAGACAGGCTCGATCTGAGCCCAGCGCCTGGAGCTGCTCGCTGAGCTGACCAGCAGTGGAGCAAAGTGAGGCTCTTTGGCAACCTGAGTCCAAAATGAAAGCATTCCACTGTCATCAGTACCAGCTCAAATCCACACACTGAATCCTACCGAAACCCAAGGTTTTGGTTAATGTAAGCTAAACTTTTGTCACACCATTGGATACCCAATGGAAATGGAATTACAGCCACAGGAACAAATATCAAAGCCATCACATTGCAACACTTGGGATTTCAGTTGACCTGTAGGCAGAAAAGCCATTTTGCAGTGTGTTTTTACTGGTCAAAAGCCTTGGCTGGACAACACCATGACTCGGCAGATTTTTACTCTGTCTCCTACAGCATCCCGAAACCAAAAATGTTACTTTTCCACCCCTTTCCCCCAAAAGATCACTTTGCCATTGTCCTTCATTTCTATTATAATTTATGCCATTTCTACCCATGGAAAATTAAGTACTAGAACTGTAGCTAGGAAACATAAACTTTGAATTAAATTTAGGCAAGTGTATTGTGGTTATACAAAAAACAAGCTATGATTGAATTACTGCTGGAGAAATGATCTCCTATCTTTCCAAAGCAGAGAATGATTTACATACCAATTGATTCACATAGTATTTCTGGCTCCTTAGGCATGAATAGGCACATTATAAACATCCTTAGGAAAACAGCACACACTGAACTTTAAATATATCTCAGATATATAAAAATAAGGTAGTATTGGAAATCCTGAGACTGCCCAGAACAACGTCTGGTTGCTCAAATTTCAAAACAAAAGATGTTCCTCTAAATCAAAACGTCCTCCATGTTTTATTTTTATTAGTAGCCCAGGCTTAACTCCTACATTGCCAACAGGCATTTCTTAGTAAGAGAATGTTTTCCTTTAGCTGACAGCCTGTTGTTCCCTCAGCACAGGGTAACAGCTCTGCTCCGTGTCCAGGCCAACCTACAGCTGCTCACTGCATGCACCCAAGCCACAACCATGAGCTCACACTGACTCTCAATATGCTGACCTGCAGCACTGGGAAGGCTGGAACTGGAACTAAAAAGGTGACCAAGCAGGATATAACCCTACCAGAGCAGCTCTGGGGTCCAGTGCACAAGCAGCCAAGCAAGAGATGTGAAAATGGGTATTTTTGGTAGCTGAGAGCCGGGATTCTGGGTGCCAATCATTGAAAATACTTCTAACATCTAGGCGTTTCTCCCAGTGATGCAGTACAACCTCAGCTGAGACTATTAAAAGGTATTCAAGAACTCAAAATTACAATGAGAACTCTTGGGAGACCAACTGCTTATAAAAGATAATTAAACTTTTATCACCACATGATCAAAACTCATCCAACAAGGGATCTGCAAGTTCAGGTGCACCAACAGCAAACCTATACCATACTTCTTCCATACTGTGCTTCACAGACGTAAGTTAACTTTTATTTCAACTAATTATACACAATCGTGGCCCTCTGTACTCCTAGAAAATTACACGGATTCCTCTTAAACACGTGGAATCCTGATTGCGACTCACAGAAAATAAATGTTAGCCACCCACAGCTGGAACACTGCTGTACTGCATGCCTCTGGTGAAGCAACCCATTCACTGAAATAATGGTACTGACATTTTAATTTCTTCATTAAATATTAGTATAATTTGCACCAAGACTGAGGGTGTATTTGGTAGAACTTGTGTACTGCAATCCTCTGCTCATGGAGACAAAAGAAGGGGAAAATGAGAAAGTGCCCTGCTGCAGGAAAACTGGAAGGAGCACAACTTGAACCACGATCAACTCCTGTCAGAAATGTTACCCAGAGGTGACAGCTTTGCCTCTGCACTGTATTTATTTATTTACTTTAAGTTGTACCACAAGATGTCCCTCTCATGTCAAATTCTTCTTAATACAGTGTATTTACCTGGTACAACAGCTCATGTTTGGGTTGGTTTTTTCGTTTGTTTAATCCTTTCACCTTATGTCCTCCCACACAGACCCACACCCAAAACTTCTTATTATCCCTCAATATTCCAAACATCAGGTTCTTAAAATTGTGGTATTATGAAGCATTTACCTGCAAGAAAACCGCAAGACCTCCACTGATCTGAAAGATTCAGGAGACGTACTAATCCTCTAAAAATCTGGTCTGAGAAGTAGGCATTGTCTATTTTGCTGTGATGATTTATTTTTAACCTCTGCGACCAGCTTTATAGGTCTTGCATTCAGCCATGTCTCCTTCCATCTCTGACTGTTGAAAACATTCAGTATCTCTCCTTGAGGTTCTCACTGACACCCACAGCGAGTCCCCTTCTCTCTGCTCCTCCCATTCAGGGGCCAAAGCCCAAAGATCAACAGCCATAACCATGACTGCCAAAGTCCTACCAGGAACAGATGCCTCTCAAAGGATTGTCAAGATCGTCTCACCTAGAGTTTTCTTCCAGCCCCCAGTGGGGACGTGACCTCAATTCATTGGGCTGGCTTTCAGCCATGCTCTCCATCACGAGCGTGGCAATCTGGAGTTTGCTAAAAGCTTCATTATTGCACACAGATGGTGTACAAATTCTCAAAAGTAATTTGTGGAAGCACCACAGTGGTGCAACTCAGACACTGCTGTAACAATAAAAGCACTGAGTCCAAAGCCAGCCAGTGCTTACCAAAACAATACGGAGCAGATAATGAATGAAAGAAGATAAAGAATGTCACGAAGGCTCCACACAGCACACCTTAAGCTGTGGATTCAGTGTTGTTTTTCACCTTCTTGCACAAATCAGATTTACTGGGAGAACTAGATACAGCCTTCACTGGGGAAACCCATTGGAAGACATTTCTCTTTCAACTGCTGGGTACCCACACTTCTACAGTAAACAAGAAATTATTCACGCAGCAGTTAATTTGCAAAACAAAGCTAAAAGCACAATTCTCCAAGCACCAGAAGCCACAGTTCCACAGGAAAGCAGCAAACATCACAAGAAATGCTGGAGAGACCACATCCAACACCCTGCTCACAATAAGAAAATCACAGAAAGAGGCCAGATGCTTTTGAAGCAGCTGTCAACGCGGATCCTTATTAATTTGGGGCTGTGCTGCCACATGGGGTCACGAACAGTCTGGCAGAAATCAAATACAGCTACAGAAATAGAGGTCAACATTAAGAGAGAAGAGGCACCAGATTATGAGCACTCAGAGCGCCACACTGCATCTCCTGCTTGCACTGAAGAGCAAAGGTTTCACATCAACTCCTCAACGCTACACCACAGCAGCCTTCCTCAGCAGACCATTTCCAGTGCATGGCAATACAAACAATTGCACTCTCGTTAGTCTGGAGTCTGCATTAGTGACATGCAAAACATGACAGCGCATTACGGGGCCAGCAAAGCAGCGCACTATAAAGCACCTTGCCACCGGTGCATACTGACTGTAACCGAGCAGCTGTTTTCAGAGCAGTAAGAATAATTATTTGCATTAGAACTAAAAATGATCAAATAATGTATTAAAGACTTGAAAATAAAAAAATTAAGATGTAGTGCAGCTTCATCATACTGTTAGCAGATACTACACACAATGGGTCTGCAAACATCATCTTTCCAAGTCCTGGCTCAGGTCCTCGTAGCCAGTGAAAACCTTCTGGATAACCTTTTTGGTAACCTTTTCTCACTCCATTGTCTGCAGGATGACAAAGTCACTACTGCAGTGTGAATTCACCAAACAGATAATTCTGCTCTAAAAGCACAATCCTCTCTGCCCACCCTACACAAAGAATCACAGCCCATTTCCAAGTAGTTTATATTTAAGTCAAACAGCCAGAACAGTGGCCTAATAAGGCACTCCCATCCTAAAGCAGAATTCATGTTCACTTGCTAGACTTGGTTACTGTTGGCAGTGCACTACCCACTTAACGTGAAGGCGGCAGGGCATGAAAATGGTCATTGAGTGCTCATTGTCTTTAATTCCTTAATTAGTTCACGCGCTGAACGACCGCTGCAGGCACGGCCACCCCCTGCTGCAGGGCACAGCGCTGGCCAGCCAACCCCTGCACTTGGACTCCAGAGGTGCTTCCAGCACATCACATCCAGGTTACCTCCTTCGTGTCTGCCCAGCGTAAATGAGCAGAAAGGTCTCACAGACTTAAACACCAGACGTTACACAATTTTCTTTTTTCCAGTCACAAAGATGCTGCACGATGTGCCATCCACTGCGCCACAGCGACCACCTTTCCCATCCTGACACCGAAATATTGAAACAGAGGGGAAAGTGACACAAGCATCCAGTCACAAAGCAATTGTGACAGCACTGCAAGGGTAGCTCCGACATGCTCCTCGCAAGAGCACTCAACCTCCATAATACCTATATGATTTATTCACCATAAACACAAGTTACAGTTCTACTATGCAGGTAGCAATATTAAGGAATTCAACACAGTCCTTCTAGAGACACACATTTGATAAAAATAGTAAAATAGAACTTATCTGTAATGATAATGATTGAAACCAAATCAGCACATGGATTTTCCGATAAGGAAGAAATATCTCATCCTCTTTGTCACCTTGAAACTTTCAGAAACACTCAACGATGGCTGTAACTGATTTGTTTTTTTTATTTTCCCATGTTATTGAGGTCAGCATTCAAGATGAGAAGTTAAAAAACTGCTTCTAGTGTAAAATGCACAACACGCTGTCTTTTCTATCTCAGAAAAAAAAAAAGCTGCAATTCAACTAGCACTGGATTTTTAGCATAAAAATTAATAACACAACACAACAAAATTCAGCTTTCATCCAGGAAATCCAAACAAGCAAAGGAAATGAGCTCCCTGAATCTGTCACTTACGAATGCAATTAACACAATATTAATTTCTGACAAATTAACTCAGAACTCATCTGGGTGTAGCAAGGATTACGAGAACTCTCTAGAAATATGGCAATAACTAATATTGCATGGTAGTTTTTTGGGTTTGTTTTTTTTTTCCGACTCAATTCCCCTCACTGGTTGACACACCACATTCAGACAACACATCAGCCTTTAAGCAAGAGGTTACATACTTGGGAGTTTCTCTATTTCCTTACATTAGCACGCCAGAGGGAGGGAAATGGAACAAAGCATTCTACCTTTGTGATGAGGATTCGGTACTTCTCCACCAGGTGATCGTTGTTGTGACACCCTGCCAGCAGCTGCCAGACCTCTCCTCTCAGGGCCTCAGGGACACCACTTCTCACCAGTGCTGACAGTGTCTTTGGCCTCACGCTCAAATTGAGGTGCCTGGTGTAGGGGAAGGCTTTGTTACGATTATCCATGCAGAAATAAACAAGCAGGTGAACAAGTGATGTGCAGCACCACCTGCCAGATGACAGGAACGTGAAGATGCTCCACATGTTGTCAAGAATAAGTGAAATTCTTAACAAAGTGAGAACTTAAGGCAAAAACAGATTTGGAGAACTTTGCAAACTATTTTCTTGATTCCTAAGAAATTTAAATATAATAAAAGCATACATTATAAAACACTCAACAGACCAAAAGCTCACAGCAAAAACTAGAACTGGGGGAGAGGTGCCGCATTTGTAAAAGTCCAAACTCAAATCACACCAAAAAATGGAAGGCTTTGCAGAAGCAAACAGCACTCTCTGCTCCTTCCACCACACTGGACGGGTAACCATGGATCCCTGTTGTAGCAGAACTACCAAAAAACCACGCAGGGTTTTCAAACTACACCCAGACATTTCAAGAGCTGCCACTGTTACACAAGCTATTCCCAACTAAACAGTTCCCTTTTTTTCAAGTGGGACTGGTTGACAGCTCATAAATTACAGCACTCAAGTTGTAAAAACTGAACTTAATTTATGCAGTCACAGAAAGTTAAGCTCAACAATCCATTTGTGGCTCATACATTAAATGCCCAAAATCCAGAGCCCTTAAATCAAAGGAATTATCATTTTTCTGCAGTTACAAAAAAAAAAAAAAACACCAAAAAACAACAACAAATGTAAAATGATCAAGAGCACTGATAAATAAAGGCAAATGCTGAACTTAATTTATATTGATTGCATTCCTTTAACAAATTTGTATTTAATAATCTGCCTTAACAGTCTGGCATAAAGAAAATTTTACACAGTCTGGGAATCCTTATTGCCCTCCTCCAGTTCCAGCACAACGACCTGCAGCCATCTGGGCCATGCTGGACATTCAACTCAGTTTGTATCACACAGGGGCTACAGTCACTACATCCTCCTTCATTTTGTTTTCTTTAAACAAAGTAATTATGATAATGTTTATACAACAATTACACTTACATCTACATACATCCATTACTATAAACTTACATATCACGTTTACATGTTTATAGAAAATACCATACACAATACTAAAATCAAAGACTGGTCAGTAAAGGCCTATTAAATCAAGGCTTTAGACCTGAGTAAGTACAACAGTAATTCTAACGAATACAGCCATGAACTTTAAGGCTGTGGCCATACATTATCACATTTTCCAAAACTATCTTGAGATGAAAAAATTGTGACTCACCAGTTATAAAGCAGGAGCCAAACGTTAATAAGAAATCACAAAATACCAGCACACATTTAATTGCTGTATAAATCTCATTACAGGATTCTAAAAACCTAGCATGAAGTTACCTGAACTCTGATTTTTATGATTTTCAATCCTCTTACGTTAAAAGCTCAAGGATCATTATTTCCAAATACTCATTGTTAGTTAAGAAGGAAAGCCCTTTAACACACATTAAAGCTGTTGTTGCCAGCATTAGCAAAGAAGCACTTCATATCCTCTTAGAGCTGCCAAAACATTTTCAATTGGAGTCAGGTAGCTTAATTATCTTTCAACCCTCAGAAGAATTACAAAAAACTCATGCTGAAACTTTCTTATAGCAACAAATGAACACAGCTCAGCTGTTAATGGAGCTTCTGTAAGTCCAGGAGAGGGAAGAAAAAATGACCTTAGCGCAGCCACCCCCTTCTTATGGAGTGTCCATTTCTGTTGCACCCATTCCTATCAACCAAGTCCAACACAGTAGTGCAAAAACAAACCAGCTGCTGTCTAAATGAGCACCAAGCAAGCACAGAAGAAATAATACTAAGCTGTGATAACCTTAATTCAAAGACTGATGAGACCTGGCTAAGAGGTCACATCAGTGCTTCCCCTCTGCTAAAGTGCATTAGACTCTATCTAATCTGCTGTCCTACTCCTTAGATCCAGTGCCCTTGGTCAGATCCTTGGTTGCTGTACAGCTCTCATCCTGCTCTTCAATTATGTTAAGTAGCAGAAGGCAACAACTAAAGCAAGAGCTGAAACATGGCACATTTGAGCTCAATATGATGTTGTGCTTGTCGTCTCTCTTTGCAAAAAGGAGAAAAAAAAAACACCCTGCATTCTTCAATAATTAACACCAGTTTCTTAAAATCACTCAGGCTACTTGGAGGTGGGTGACTAAAGGAACCTTCAGTAACAGAAAACAGGTGTTGCATTAGCAGCTTGACTGTCAAGAGACACTCATTTTATAAATTGGCATTTTGTAGGGAAAAAAAATATAGAACTCATGTACTTCCCTCTTGGCAGGCTCTAGAGCCATCTTCCTTCAGAGAAGGGAGGAAAAGCATCTTTGCTATCCAAGTACAAATCTCCCATGTTCTTAAGCTGCGGTTACTAAGATATGACAGCTGCAGGGAAAAATGGCTGTGAAATAAATCAGAATTACAAAGAGGAATGGAAGAGATCTATGCAAATAAAGACAAGAAAATGCACCTCTTCTTTTATTACTTAGCTTAGATTTTTCTGTAACAAAACTGCAGTGAAGTTTACATACATGTAACACTCATTTTCAGAGACAATCACCTAAGGAAGCAGCATAAAAGAATTTCTATGCTGTATTTAAATACACACTCAAAACAGAAAATACTTAAAAATATTCCCTGAAGAAATCCAAAGCCAGAGAATACAGGGTGTTATGGGGATGAAAGAAGACTAAACCCAAACTAATTTCAGCTCGCTTCTGGAAATAAGAAAAAATCCAGACAGAAGGAGCAAACAGACTGAGAGCATTCAGAATGTTTATTTTCAGAATGCAATTTTGCCACTCACCATTTGGACAGCAACTCTCCCCACGTCTCCAGAATTTTTTCTGCACACTCCTTGGAAACATCTCCAGAACCACTCAAGAGAGGTTCATCATTGTCTGCCAACAGAATAGGGGGGATGCTATGAGATCAACAGACATTACCTTACCACAGCACATACAAACACTGCTTTACAACTGCATTAGCTCGTGGCAAGAGAAATTCCTCATTTGTGGATGCACTGTTTGTGTGCTTAACACGGAAGAGCCAGAAGCAGTCTCTTCTCAGAGCTGCACAGAGATGTGATAAGATGCAGAAGACAAGCTGCAACATGTGAAATTCTGGCTACCAGTACAGGAAAAAAAAAAAAAAACTCCATGAAAATGGCCTAGCTCTGACACAAAGAGCCAGAGAGGCTCTGTGCTGCATCACTGGATGATGTGAGAAACAACAGGACAAGGCTCTGGTCAACCTATCTAGCTGGATTTCCACTGAGGCAAGACTAGAGACCTTAGTAATCATATCCCAAACTTTTGGAAACTCATAAAAATTCTCAAAGAGCACAAGTTTCCCTATCTAAAAAGCTAAAGCACTATACAAGCTGAAAAGACAAAAGAAGCCATGAGATTCTACTGACCATTGCAGGCCTGTCACATTGTTAGCATCCATGAAAGTCCACAAAGTATTTTACTTTGTTTTGCGCTTCTCCTTTGGATCTCAGTATTTTCTGATGCAATCTCTGACTTAAACTAAACTTTCTGAATCAGACTTTCAGCTGAGGGAGAGCTGAGCAGGAAGGGCTTAGATGAGCACAATCACACAACTTTTGTTTAAACCAGTACTAAACTTCTTACTGTCAGATATCTTTAAGTGCTCACAACTGGCATCACGTACAAAAATACGCTTCATTGATACAGCAGTCAACATTGCCTTTGCATTATTGATGAAACAGCATAGATTACTTAAATTAAAAAATACTATCTTAACTGATACTTGAAACCGTCAGCAATGCAAGAGTTTACATCTACTGTAAACAACAACAAAACCTCACACACACACACACATGTATGTATATATATGTATATGCACATATGTGTGTATGTTCCTAGATAGCAAAGGCTGGGAGAATTTTTTACGAACAACATTTTGCAAAAGGATTAAATTTGAAAGTAATCTGTTTTTTGTTGGCTTTTTAAATAAAGGTACAGTAAGGCACAGAAGTGAAACAATCCACTCAAGGTCACATTAAATGTCAGCAGAAGCAGCAGAAACTCAAGTCATCTATACTCAGCTCAAAGCTGTAAGGCCAGATGCTCAGAGCCCATATTTTAGCTCAAGAGACTCTTTTTTTTAAAAAAAAAAAAAAAAAGAGAGAGAGATTGAAAATGCATTAAGGTTCAGACAAGTCCTGGTATAGTTTTATGTATTGCAGATGTCTATACTTTCCTCTTCACTAAAACACACTGCTTGCTTACATTTTCAAATACCAGCTTCTCATTTGCACTCTCAAGTCTTTTCACAGCTGCTCAGGGAGGGGCAGAAGCTGCATGATAATCCCAAATTTTTAGCAGCCTCTTTTCACATTGTTCCAAATATACCACACAAGATTTGGTGAGGCCTGGGCAGAGCACAGCACAGACAAACCACAGAAGTGTCAGACAAGGGAGAGGCCGATCCAGGAATGCAGGGGTACTGGTTACTGAATACTCACAGCATTAAAGCAAGATTTAGAACCAAAGAAACAATAAAACAAAAACTGAAAGACCATGAGCAGTAGGCCAAATTCTGACTGGAATTAATTCAACATGTTTCATAACTAAGATTTATCAACTACGGGGTTTTTGGATTCTTTTTGGGGTTTTTTGGTTTTCATTTGCCGAAGGATTTAAAGCACACAATCTGTGTCTTACCTTCTTCTTCGTCATCCTCTGGAGGGGAAGGAATCATTGAGCCCTGTGACCCCGACTGGGGCAGGCGAAGAGAGGGGCTCGCTGTGGTTTTTCTTCTCTCCCTCTCCGATTCACTTTCTAGACACACAACTTCATACAATGTGTCTGAGTTATTCTTTCTGTCCTTTTGCTTTATCTACGGAAAAAAAAATACCACAAAAAGCTCTAAGATCTCCAGGTTACTTCGTACAGGTTGTACTTCTTTTCAGAACACAACTGCAGAGAAAGAAACATTTTTACTCGCATTCTGCAGCGAATGACCTCCAGCCCCTGCAGAACACTGCACGCATCACACAGGCCTGCAAATGCTTCCATCCTAATGTCACATCTCAGACCTTTCAGAAGAAGTCTAATTTCTCCAATCTTCTGGAGAGAGGAGAAATTCTAATTTAACTTTCCCACCATGTCAACTGTCTTCAGCAACGTTTCCAAGTCAGCTCTCTGCGCATGCGCTGCCGTGAGAACACATGAACACAAGCTGTTGGGTTCCAAAGTTTATAATGTGGTTCTGTTCCCTCCTTAATTTTCAATACTTTCACACCTTCCTTTGCTTTAAAAAGAAGTTTTTCCTTTGTGAAATGTTTCCCAAATTTCAATGCAGTCCAAGAATTTTGATTTTTTTTTTTTTGTCATAAAGCAATAAAAATAGGGAACAGAAAAGGAAGGATGAAGAAAAGAGAGAAACAAAATTTAAAATCATACTCTACAGTAAGCTCCCAATGCTCAGTTTTATTCTTTGGAGTATTTAAAATGAGGAGAAATGAATCAAAACTAAAAATTACTACATCACTAAATGTAATCTGAGAAAATGTCTCTGCTTTCACCATTTCCGAATAAAGAAACACTGCCAAAGTAAGATAAGCCAACTCTACACAGCTGTATTTTTAATAGGCTAATCACAGCTCCATAGAAACAGGTTTCCCTTCCAGGCTTATCAGGCAGTACATTCTATATTTGCTGCTTCCACTATGAATTCTGATAATCTTCCATTAGTAAACACTGGAAGTTGGACAGTCTGACAGTGCTTTGGAAAGAAAAGAATTAGATGAGATAAGTCACAATGCCTGTGAATTTAGTAAGACAAAAGATACAGAATTAGCTCGGTAAGATAAACTTCCTTTAAAGCACCAAGACAAGAAGGTGCCTCTTAGAGGTAGTAAAATATTTATAGCTCAGCAGCCTTAACTGCTCCACATCTCCATATTCCACCTCAAAGATATCCTAAGCAGACTTATCTCAACAAATTTTGAAGGAAATTTAGGACAGTTCCTGAAATGTTTGTTCATATTTTAAGTAAAAGATAGGAGAGACACAAAAAAGAATCATTAGCAAACCTCATCTTTGTTACTACCAAGAAATATTGCCACAATACGTTAGTGTTTGAAGACAAGTGAATGAGGAATAAAAGCCACCACCGAAAAGCGTCCTACCTCATTCAGATCTTCTTTTAAAAATAATACATAACCTTGCTTTTTTGAACTGTAACCAGAATTATGAAACCTTGAAAGATCACATACATCCACAATGATGTTTGCTTCTGTATCTTTCCATTTCTTTAACCAGGACTTTCAATTCAAGCAGTAATTTCTAAAGCAGGCAGCTCCTTCACGTTCATCATTTCTATAGTAACCCAGACCTTCAACTTCCCAGCCTTATTTTCAGACTAAATTATTGCCTCCTATTGTCACTGTAAGTATTCCGGACAGACATAATTCTTTCCATTTAAGCAGATATGGTAAAAAAGTTAGTTGGAGGAAGCAGTAAAGTTTTTAACAAGTTCTAGGGATTTATTTGTGATTGCCTGTATTTTTTTCCTCCTACACAAACCAGGGGCATGTGTGAAATCCCTATTTCAACCTATGGGAAACAACTGTAGTGAAGTCCTGAATGGCTGACAGAGAAAAGCAACTACAATTTTCTTTACCCTCAGCATATGTGCATTTATTCTGCATTACATCACAAGCCTACCTCTGGGTACGGTCAAACATGTCACGATTACCTTTGAAAAACAACCCTGCCAAATCAAAATTAACTGCAGGTGAAAGAAAAGCAAAAGAAAGAAGTGTTACCTGTTTCAATTTCAGGAAAAAATTTTCAGTAGAGCTACGTTTGCTGAAGGGCCAGAACAATCTCTCATTAGGTGAACACACTCTGACTTTAGTCTCCAGAATGAATCGAACGGGTTCCTGAACCTCAGTTATCACCAAGTCCACAGCAGTAGTCATGAACAGTACTTTATCTAGAGAGAAACCCCAAGCAACAATAAGAGAAATACCCCACAGTGCACATCTATCACCTAGCTAAGTAATATTTTATGCATTTTTAGAAGTTACCTACAAAAAAAACTCAAGTCTTACCCAACCAGCAGTTAAGACCCCCTCAGCTGTGTGAATTCAGAGCACTGACTACGTACTACGATTCTCCAAAAGGAGTCAAATGTAGCAGCAGACTGTACCCAGCACCTGACTTTTATGACTTTGCTCAGTCAATTCCCATGGAGTTTCCCAACCTTTGAAGCTAACTGTGATAATACATTGCAGGGATGATCAGTTAGCTGACATCTTAACAGAAGTAAAGACAGATCTGTTTCAGAACTCCACAGAGCGATGCAGCATCAGTTACTTCCAGATTACAGTTGGACTATTTTATTGTTGTTATCATAGGTACAAAATCCTTTTTCTTTTTGTATTAAAAACTTGGAAGCAGAAAAATCTGAACTGATCACTGAAACCAAGTGAAGAGGCAGCCTGCAGCAGTCCATTCAGTGCAATTCCCAATGGGATTCTTAAACTCTAACAGAGCACAATGAGGCTGCACCTTGTCCCCACAGCTGTACAGCTCCTAGAAGGTATTATTCCTAAGCGTGGGACTTCTCTTCCATACTTGTTTTGTTTCTGAGATTATATCCCATATTATGAAGAAAGTCTGTGCAAGATGCACCTTAAAGAAAGGAGAACTGATCCAATGCTCCCCGTATAAATTATCTGCCTTGACCAAGGATAAAATCTGTCCAGGTTCATACCTTTTGGTGTTTCTTCATTTACAAACTGGAAGTGTGGAGATTTTTGATTCCAGCTACCAGTAATCACATATGATTTCCCATCAGAACTTTTACCCATCGACTCCTGGAAACAAGGAAGGTTATGAATCTTTATTTAAATTAAAGCAACTTCTATACTACAAGAGCTTCAGCTACATAAAACAGCTCCAGCAAAGGTGAGAAAAGGGCACATGAAGTTCATTTTGCATGATCCTATAACAGAGATCACCTCTGAAAATAAAAACAGAATTAACAACTCAACCCAATTTTCCAGGGCAACACTCAAGAGTATGGTGCACAGCAACAACCCACAGCAAGCAAGCCTAAGCATCTAAATCTTTTCTGTCTACCCTGAGATCATAAGCAATTAGTTACTAGATTATTTTAATAAAAGACCCTTACCAAATCTAGAAGGTGCATGTCACCACTCCGAACATCTTTCCCACGGCTCAGGAGGAGGCCAAAACATCTGAAAAGTCAGGCAAAAGAAATCAATCTGCAAAAATTACTACTTATAAACAAGTCATAAGCATTCATTGTGTACATATTCCATCGCACACCACAAGCAGCCCATGAATGCAGTAAGAAATGTCAACAATTCTTGACATTTGAGCCCAGTATCAAGCATGTCAACCAAAACAATGTCAAGCCAATGTTAAAAATGTCAAGCAAAATTTCACAAGAATATTTACATTACCATTTTATCCTGCCTACAGTGGCCTGTACAGTTCAATTATTTTTGATTTCAAAGACAACTGCGTGTCAAACAATCTCCTAACAAAGGCTCCCTATTCTGCAGGTAGGACAATAGTGCCTCTTTTCTTCTCTTTTCGTTTTTTCTTGGTTGGTTGGTGGGTATGAGACATGTTTGCATAGAATTTCACCTTTGATACTGATAAGAATCAGGAAATTCCACATGAAGTGCAAGGAACTGTCTTCTATGGTTTTACTTTGCATAAATACCACTCACTGAGTTATATTGCACTTCATCTTCTGGTTGACCACACTTCCTGAAGTTCCTGCTTTTTGTCAGACTGCAAAGTTTGGCAGAAGCTGCATCTTTTCTCTGTATTACAAAAAACACTAAACTCTGTCAGTCATCAAAAACTGCCTCTTCATTTCCACGAAGTGAAAGATTTGAAATCTGAACTCTCCTCTTCCCTACAAAGGTGCTTCATATTCTAGAATTCCAGACCACAGCAGATTCAAAGCATATGTACAAGACATATTCTCAGATGCAACCAAGGAAAGGAATGTTTTTGAATAGGTTAGAGGAGATATGACCACTGGCTAAACAAGCAGATCTGTGCAAGAATTCACTCTGCCTGCATTGTGTCCCCATTACACACATGCTGAACAAACCAACCACATCTTCTGCACAGTTTCACTCAACTCACAGGCATGGAATTAAGTTACATAAACAGAGTATTCATAAAACGTTATTAAACTGCTGCCTCGGAAGAAAGAGCACAAGACATCAAATAAAGATATATATACTTTTTTAATTTATATGATTACCTCTCAATAGCAAGCTCCTTATTAGTTGTCTGTTGGACATAAATCACTATCTTCTTATCGATTCCTTGGCGGAGTTTAAAGCACTGCCTGTCCTTGTCTTTGGGAACTGCACTGTTATTTATCAGAAAGGGAAAAAAATATTCAGAACATCATTTATCTGTATTCTTTACATGTATCAAAAGCATCATCAGGCATTCTCGTGGGATTTCCAGCAGCATTTTAAGAAAGTTTCTAAATACCAATTCCTCATTTAACTTAACAGACAGCAATTGCATGTTACTACTTACACAAAGCAGTGTATCACTTTCTTCTTTCACAAGGGAGGCAAACTGTTTCTTTTAGAAATCTTTCTAAGAGTTATTTTAATTTCTACTACAAGTATACTAAGTACAGGTCTGAACTTCAGAGATCATACAAGAATTAGTGTCAAACCTCTAAAGCCAGCTATTTGAATTAAAACCTGCACAGTACACCCAAAGTACATAGGATTCTACTTTGCTGGGATGGCTCTACACTACCTGCAGTATGGTGGCTACACCAACATTGGTACCATGCCAGCAGGACTGAGCATCACCTAGTGCACCACCATGTGCTGTAGTTACACATCCTGGCAATTGCTGCTGCTGCATCTGAGCCCAAGAACCATCAGTATCTTTCAGGCTCGGGCTCTGTGCTAATCATTTTTCAGCTGCTAGCACTTGAGCAGTCCTTTGGACCGTCTACAATGCAAGGTGCTGAATAAATATTGGATTATTAGATGTGATTTATTTATTTATTTAATAAATAAAGCTTGAGCTAGATGCAAACCCAAGAAAAGAAACGCTGCTAAAGCTGTGGCTGGGAGCCAAGTCAGAATATTTGGCTCAACAAGTCCGAACATTTGGCAGACATGCCGTGCTGAAATAAAGACACTTCAGCAATTACAGGAGACTATAAATGGCTGCATTAAACATCTCAGGGCACTGCACATAGGCTGAGCACAACACAGAAAACTTCTAGCACACCCGTTCCCTCGCTTTCACTTTAAGAGAAACAGACGCTGTATGCACAAGAATGAAGGACCTATACCTGAAATAACCTTTTCCATCATCTTCTTTGATTTCCAGTGACACAGAGAAGGTGAAAATATCACTGTCTGGAGTCTGTGGGGTGGCAATGGCTGAGAGTGGAGTTTGTTTGGCGGAACGACGAAAGGCAGTGGCAAAGCTGTACAGTATTCGGCTCACCTGCATTCACACAGCGACAAAGAAAGTTCAGAAACATTGAAGTGAACAGAATTTAGCAGCTGAAAACCGATCTGAATTTCCACTTATTAACACAATAAGAAATGACTGTATAAAAGTGCTTGCAGCTGCTGTAGGTCTGATTAACTTTTCCTACATTTCTTAGAAGGACAGAACATTAAACATGTTCTCATTTCACATCTGAAGTACAAAAGGTAATGAATTGTATTACTTCTGAAGTACCTGATATAATTCTGCTCTATCTTGGAAATAACTTCTACGTTTACATAATTACTTGACAAAAAGATCCAACTTACAGCCTCTTGGATCTCGCATCGGAAGACATGAATCCTGAAGAGTTCTGCATTGTAGTGGCTTTCAGTGAAAGCAAAGCAATCACATTCTGGGGTCCCATCATGCCCTCGTACACAGAAAAGGATTTTATAGATTGGGTAATTTGCTATTTCTGTGTTCGTCTGAGGATCTAAAAGTCTGCAAAAAGAGAGACAGAAAGGAAACCCTGCAGTTTTAGAAGAAGTATTTCAGCTATTAACTTGCAAGCCTCAACAATTTAACAGTACTGGAGAATATACATCATACAGAAACTAACTGGCCTCATCCCTGCTAAGCCTTGTGTACCAGCAGCTATCCTGCCTTACAAGCCAAATATTTTCCAAGCTATTTCCAAAGCGTTTCATCAATAACCACCCCTACCTTCTGTGGGCTTTTGTGGCACCCTGGGTCATGACTATTTTTCATACTGACCCTACTCACCCCTTAGGCATCAAATATTGGTTAAAAAAAATCTGAAGCCCCATTTTTCACAGATCTCTTTAAAATCCCTGTTTTCTGCTAAATGAAATCCTAAGTTGCTCAAGACTTCTCCCAGAGAAAACAGTAACTTATTTCCTTTGCTGGAAGATAATAATACCAAATGGACAAAGCCAGAGTGCAACTGAATGAGCTTCGTACCTCACTGTTCCTTCAGAGACATTAGGCACTGACAGAGTCACATCCAGAGAAATCTGGCACTGGCTTCGTAGGATGCACATCATTCTGAGGGCTTCCACTTCACTCCGGGGAGCATTCACAGAGGCACAGCCTAAGTAGGTGAGCTTGCTAAACACCACACTGTCCTCATCAGTCACAGGTGTAAAAGGGCTCAAATCCCCACAGTCTAAGGTAAGACATAAAGTCGAACATAAGAAGAAAGACAAGGCATACGTAAGAAAATTGTCAGAGGTTGACCAACTGCATGTAAAAAGCAACTAAGAAACACATTACAGAAAGACAGACCAGACCAAAACAGTTCAGATAAACCCTGCCTGAAAGCAAGTTACTGACAGCAGAGAACACTGCCATCCAAATTCTACAATCAGTGAGTTCACTCAGAGAGCTTTGTGATACTAGTGCACCAACTTTCCATGCAGTAGTAAGATGTACAGACAAGCTAAATAGTTGAATTTTTTATACAGCCAGGCAAATAATCACAATATTTCTGCACAAGGCTCGTACAGAAAGTGTTTTCAGAGAAGAAAATGGTTCAGCAAATGGTAACTCTTGAATCACCCAACCCACGTTAGGTGATTTTAATGAGAAACGGGGACAGTTGGGCACACCTGTACCTACAACTCTCTTGTCTTTCCCCAGATAAAGCTATTTCAGAAGATACCACCAGGTATTCCCCATTTTTTTCTAACCTCCCTGGGATGGTTTCACTGGCAAACTCATTTCTGGTTTCTGGAGTCCTGCCACCGACACTGGGTTAATGGTAGAAGATGCTGAAGCTTCAAGGACAACAGGTTCTTCCCCATCACCATCAGTCCTAACTTCATCACCATGGTCTCGGTCAATTGACTGATCTTCCATAGGTGGATCCATCAGCACGTCTTCAAGTTCCCTCTGCAGCTGCTGTTCGCTTCCATTCCCAACAATCTAAGAGCCACAGAGTTGGGACACAAAAGACCATTCAATTAAAAACAAAAAATTAAAACAAAACAAAAAAAAGCCACACCACCAAACAACCACCTCCCAGACACAGGGTCATTCACCAGCTGCTCCACCAAGGGAAACAGCAGTTAACAAATTAAACACTGTTACGGCCATAAACACAAATTGCAACATGCAAACGCTCACCAGATCAGATTCTATCTACCCTGCTTTAACAAACTAACAAATGGAGCTGGAAGTAGGAATTTCCTAGGAAAAAGTGAGATTACTTTTAACTAGCCTGTAGTCACTGGCTACAAAGGTTGGCTTATGGCAGAGGAAACTTAGACAAGAACCCACTACAGTGGTCTATTTTAATTCTCAAAATGGTACCAGGAAGACCAAATAGAATTAAATATGCTAAGTGGCTCATGGGTAAAATCGCATGGTTTCACAGGAAGAGAAGAATCTGGAATAGGATTATGACATCATGCAGACAAGAAGTCATGTTCACTTCCTAACGCTCATCTTCAGCCTGACCTTGTACTCAATGAAGCCAACAGGAAAGCATGCAGCAGCCAAAGTGGTGTGAAATTTTCATCCCAATGTTAATATTCTTTCTGATGATTCATTATAGAAGCAATTAAAAGAATCTTTCACAAGCATGTGGCCAAAGACATAATCCCTTTAAGCATCAAGTTTATTATCCAGGTTTATGCAGACGTTCCTCCAACAGATGATGATGGAAGAAGATATGCCACACTGTTCTACTGTACACGATTTATGTGTTTCACAACAAAACATGACAGATCAATGAAAACATCCTACCTGCCCCATTAAAGCCCATGTATTTGAAATACTAAAGTAACTTCTGTTTTTACAGGAACCATATACTACGGATTCTGGCACAAACCAGCATCTCATGCCCAGGATTACAAGTCAAACAACTCCAAACACCACGCTATTGTGTTTGGTACAACAGTTTATATTAATAAATTACATCTATATTCCACCCTATAAAACACGACCTTGAAAATAAAAGCTCCTAACAATAGCAGGAACGGGTAAAGCAGAAGCTCAAGCTGTTTACAGCATAATAGTAAAAAGGCACAAAAGGAAGAAAAAAGACAAGGAAGATTTACATGGAATGTAATGAAATGTATGAGCAGCAGAACACAGCTTTGAAGCACTGCACTGATTCAACTTAACATATAAGATTCATGTAAAGAAAAGCAAAGCCAACGCCTGCTTCCGTGTATTTTAAGAATTGAGGAAAGTCTAGATTCAACTATTCCACTGTATAGCATAAAAACATACAGGTGAAGTCCACAGCATCAGCAAAGAACAACAGCCCGCAGAATAGAATCTTCCCAGTAAACATTCCAAGAACTGAAGCCATGCTACCCACCAAAAGAAGTCTGAAAGCAACATCAAACACACTTCTGGACTGAGGATTTCTGTTGTTCTCATAATCCCAAGAATCAACAGCAACAAACCAGCTGCCCAAGAAATAAGACCTAAAATATGAACAAAGGCCAACTTCACCTCAGCCAGTCTTGCACAAACCCATAAATTCACGCACCGTGGGAAGAGCAAACACGAGGTGTAAACTTGTTTGAAACTCTGCTGCACCCCCAAGCCAATAAGAGGCAGCACAGAGGAGTGGAGCAGAGCTAATGGCAGCAATGAATAAGCAGTGTGGCTCTAAAATGTACGTTCATGTAGGTCTGCTTAAGATGGAAGACAGAAACCATTTAGCCTGGTTGATGGTTTCTCTATTTCTCACAACACTGCAAACTAATTTGACCTTAGCTTTCACACAGAACATTGCCTCCTTCAAAGGTTTCTTTACAGTGCCACAAAGCATTTATTAGAAGTGTTGGTTACTGCCTTCTCCTCACTCACGTGCCTCTGCTGTGCATCAGTTCAGTTCACAGCACTATTATACAGATCTCTAACTTAGTAAAGGACTTGCAATACAAGGCTTAGGTTTGATCTACAAATTCAACAGCCTATTGCATTCTGCAAACGCAAGCCTAGATTCTAGCACCATCATCAGACTGCATTTAGCAAATGTAGGATCCTCAAACTGCTTTTCTAAAGAAACAGAGCACCAGAGAAAGACTTGTGCTCAAACACAAACCTATACTTACTCTCTGTTTCTCTTGGTGGGCTCATCATAGCAAATGGATTTTGACATCCGCAATTCAACCTTGTTACATATATCAAAGCAATTGTTTCCTCCTTTAAAAACCCTTCCTCCTTGTTTGTTCCTATGAAATGCCTAACTTCAGCTCTCATTTTGTAGTTATGTTGTTTCCACACACTCATAATGCTCAGGTATCACTGCGACAGTGCTTCTAACATTCAGTACTTTGACAACCTTGAGAACTCCATTTATCTGTTAACACAGATAAGCAGTTCAGTAACACAGTGAAACTGTCTACTGAAAGGCTATTTCAAGACTGAAAAAAGGATAAAGAAGAAAGCTATATTCTGGAGTAGTGTTTTTATATTCTTGTAGAAAAACACTAGAATACTATTTCTGACCTGAAGGCACGCTGAAAGGTCTTCCTAGCCTTTAAGCAGAAGGAAGGAGATTAACACAGGAATTTTCCTATTGACAGAACTTAAACTGAGCACTGACTGCTTATCTGTGGCATAACATTTCCATTAATCACATAGTTTACAGCCAGCAAAGGAGCAGTATGTACACTCAGACGCTGGGAAATGGAAAGGCTCAAGGTGAATTGCTTGGTTCAGAGATTGTGCTCAGTCCTGGCACCAAATTCAAAAAGAAGCTTATCTTTAAGACCTGCAAAACCCTGTGACATTTAGCACCAAGCCAGGGAACAGCACAACTTTCCTGTGCTATTGTTAATTATTGGGAAGCAGCTGCGCTAATGCTCTCCTTTCCTCACCAAGTGGCTGAGCACACCTGCAGCTGGTCTTTTATAAACTGCTTTGGAAGTAAACATACACAGAAAAGTCCAGTAGGAAGTTTCAGGAGTCAGACTGAAATTGATTGCAGATATTCTTCTCTGAAATTCTTCTAATTCTTATGCAGATAACTTCATGCACATGTCCCTTTAACGCTTTGATTGTACTCAACAAGATGCATCCTATCATACTAACAAACCAGGAAAGCCACTGTAAGGCAGTGTTTAGACAAGCAATACAAATATCTCTCTTGTGGAGTGAGAGCTGTTGCAGACTATGGCATTTTGCATGTCCAAACTTTGTTTGGGAATAACAGCATGGAATGAAAAATCTGGTAGACCATGAACGTCCCCTGGGGTCTCAAATGAAGCCCTGTGACTTTGTGAGGTAAATCACTTACATTACTGCATTCTCAAGGAAAGGACCACTATGGATGGAAACCATACTGCATTCTGAAGTATTTATAGCTGCTGGTATATGCAGCACCTACCACGAGGTTACAGACTCCTGTCAGGTTGCAGTCTTTAAGCAAGTTTCACAGAACATCATGCTGATTACTGAAGAAATTCCAAATTTTTGCAGACTATCCATGTATGAGGTGAAGATACAAAATTCTGCAACTGCAATAAATTGTAAGTGAACATTTTTGCCAGATTAAACAAAAGATCTTGAGACTTAAGAAACAGAATTAACCAGAAGTCTTTTATAAAGGAAAACAGCCACTACACCGGCCTGAACTGTGCGGGACTCAAATCCATGCAAGAAGAACAAAGAAAGCGGTTGGAAGTAAAAGATGAGCAAAGGCATCAAGAAATTCTCAATACAGTCTCTGCACCAGCTGCTGCTACGGAAAAGAGGAATACCCAGTCCACCAGATGGAACACAATTCCTTACTGTCTTTAAAGACATTATTTTTAAGACATAGATGTGAATGACTGTAGTCTCTTGCAGCAGTTGAATAGGTCTTTCCATCTCCCACCAAGAACACACCAACCTGAAACACTACAGGAAACGTTCAGCCTTAACACATCAAAAAGACAGAATTCTGAGTGAACACCTCATTAGTGTCACTTTGCTTAAGGACTTGTGAAATATATATTGGGATGGAAGATTTCCCTTAAGTAGCTGAAAAAAAGAAAAAGAAGCGATGAAGGTCTCTGTCCAGAAACATCCTTCTAAAAGTGAGAAGATGTCAATGCCCTTCCAATTCACAGAAGCCTACCCACGTAAGCCTGTATTCTCAGATTCATGCTAAGTTGTTAGTTATAACTACTTTTACATTTCTTAAAGAGAATGTTTCACATTGGGGAAAACTTTCATGCATAATTGAATTTAAAAATACGTTCAAATCAAATGTGTGTTAATGTTGCTTTCTACCCAAAAGCTGTGAGGAAACCAGTTTCAAGTTCTGTTTCATACTGAAGACTTCATAAAGGATTAAGTTCAGTGGGAAAGAAAACAACCCACAGGTAGTGATGGATAAAGCTCTTACACAAAACCTTGACATCAGCAAAGTAATGTAGAAACTACTGGCAAAATCAGTTCTTGAATAAGTTCTCCTTTCTGTTAAGTTTTCCACAATAAAGAAGTCCCTCTTTAAGCTCTTCGATGGTTAGTTTGAATTAGAAGAATAGTGAACAAACTCAGGTTATTAATTCTTACCTTCAGTCCTGTTTTTTCATCATCACTACCATTATTTGTAGATGGTGTTTCATCCCCTTGCCTGGAAACCAAGACAAAATCTTCACTGTTAAGAGTGGATACCGAGTCTGAAGAGACACTGATTTTTCCAACAGAAGCCTTGTCATCCATGACTTAAAAAGGAAGTTCGACTCATGAATGAGATTAAATATTTTATAAACTCCTGAAAAACAAAAATCATAAAAATACTTATATAAACTTCATGCTAAAATGCTCAAATGTTTCTCTTCAGAAACCTGCTGACTAGTTAAAAAAAAAAAAGAAACATAACATCTGACTGCATAACCAAGTCACAGCTCTTCTGTCCATGTACACTAATGGTCCTGCTTTGATTTTGCTAAGAAGCACACTGCTATTAGATCACTGGCTTCCATAGCCCACAAACGGGAAGTTAAAGCACCTTTTTGCAGATTTCATGATCGTATCACACACTGCTCCACTCAGCAGAAATGGGCCCTTGGAGCATCTGCTACACGCGGTGACAAGGGACTCGTCTTAAGGCCAGAACTATAAGGTCCATTTCCTTTCTTCAGATAATCTGTCTCCCTTCCTCTGTGCTCACACAAAAAAAAAACACACAACAATTTCTGTAGCTATTGGAGCACACTGCAGCCACATTCCGAGCTCCCAGAAAAGAGCTAGAGCCAACTCTTGGTATTTTGCACTAAAGATGCTCTAGAACCATGGGACATACAGTGCTCTGTGAGCCTACGTTGAATCTTCTGTACTGTAAGGAACAATAAAAGATTCCAAGAAGCAGGAAGAACAGCGTGGGCTGGATCAGTACTGAGAATCAGAGCCAAAAGAGGATTTTAAAAAGCTAGAACTGGCACAGAGATATTTGAAGAAAAGAACAAAAGGTGAAGTTCAGCTGCACACCTTGAACTCTACAACACAGATTCTCAGAATCAATGGCTCAAAACAGACTGTTGCAATAAAAACGGCTGATCAAATTTCCCAGAAACCCAATCACACCCTTATTGCAATGGCTTGGGGCTTTACATAATCCCAAGCACACCCAAACCCAAGCACCTTTTCCACCCAAGCTCTGCCTTCCACTCGGAGGACCACAGTCCCAACCTGGGAGCAGCAGAGCAGCCAAGCGCAGTGAGCTGGTATGTCCAGCACAGCTCATCACATTCCTCTCTGAACCAAGAACAAAGCATCTGAAAATAGCAAAGCCTGCTTTTATTTCTATCAATACCCTTCTCCCCCTCTGCAGACACCAACATGACTTGAACATCTGCCAGGATGACAACACTTTTTTTCCTCTGTGTTATTTTTAACCTGATCACTCAGAATTGAGTCCCTTCACGATCCTGAATGACCTTACACTGGACAACAGAAGCAGTGCGTATGATAATGGATGTGGGCTGTTATTGACACATACCTGTGATCACCAGCTTTCACGTTCAAAAGCGTGTATGATATTTACATATCCTTTTTGGAAAGATGCACTGACTTTCAGTGACAATCACTGGCTGAGAAATGTAGGCAGTTTTAAAAGTTTCACCACTGCATGCAGCCATCTGACACGAGGTGCAGATACCTTAAAAGTGGGGCAAGCTCTCATTTTTAAAGTTGGCACTGTCTAATGTTTAAAGAACTGCATCATCTACAGAGAATGTGAAAATAAGTGAAATCAATATACTGAAACACAGTATAAGTAAGCTTTAAACACTTGCAAATCCCCTCAGCTGCATTATTTTCATACAAACGGTGCAAACTCATCTGCCACACAAAGGCAGCACAAGCAGAAGAGCTGCTTTTGCTCACACCGAGCTGCAAAGATCACCAGGCGAGGATCAAGTCAGCCATTTATCGTGCCATACTGCCCATCTTGAAGTGTTAATTTCACCAATTTCCAAATTCTTTCAATCCAACACCTTTCACCAGCATTAACTTCAATTACAGGAAAATTACGCTGCCTTTTTGTACGCTCCTTCTTGTGGCAGCGTGCTGCAAATGGCACACACACATGCAGGGGCACCACTGCTCAGCCCAACCCCGCAGCAGTTTCTCAACACAGAATTGCAACAGCAGAAGGTCCCAATTAGCCCAACTTCACCAACTTTACACTGAGCAGAACTCTCACTGATATTGCACAAGATAAGTAAGCACAGGAAAGGGGAGACTACTGCAAGAAGCTTTTGTTTATTAGTGATGCGCCACATTGCCCAATACCTCTGGAACCAGCAACAGGGGATGAGATTAACGCCCAAATGGTTCAGTTGCAAAAGCACTGCCTTAAAATACTGAAAACACTAAAATATCTTCTGAAGTCAGTGAGAATTTCCATATTCCCTCACTTTGCTTCCCATGCACTTCACTTCCCCTACTGCTTCGTACCACTCTTTCAGGCAGATTGCCTCACAGATCCCTCTACCTGAACTGAAAACTCACAATGGCAAAACCCACTGCAGAAAGCTCTGAGCTCATTAAAGCACACGCTGGTGCAGAAGGATGAACATCAAAGCCCAGCAGAGCAATGACGTCTAGCAGCCTCATGGCTCCTCTGAAATCAAAAAGAGAACAGCAGCAGCAGGGACAGCACAGCACAGCACCGCCCGCAGCCATCCCAAGAACCGAAATGTCTGTTCTTACAGCATGGGGAACTGGGAGAAAGGACCTAGCCATGGGCTGAGCTTGAGTTTTAAGGTTTCTCTGAAGAAGCCAACATCTCAGCCCACTTTGTTTCAATGCAAATAAAATACGAGCTTTCACACGTTTTGTCCCTGACACGCAACTACACCGCAGTAATGCATTTGCCTGAAGGTGCCTTTACACCTCCATGGGAGACAGATGCTGGGGCACAACGCATACTGAGAGGCAAACTTTTATTAACTTCTCTGCTTATCTAATTAAGTAGGTTTCCTGGCCTCTCCCCTCACAACAGACCATTGGAAAAAGCTGTAAATGAGGACTGCTGGCTCCTGGGTCACTGCTTTCAGTTTTGTTTAAATTTCTAATTCTCAGAAGGATTCTTCTTCACTCTATGCTTGCACTTGTTACACATTACATTGCAAATCCAAGAGCCAAACTATATTTTAAAAGTATTCTCGTTTATCTCTTAAGCAACGACCCAGCTGTAGCAGCCTCCTTGCTCTGGCTATTTAAGAAAATGTCAATCTAAGAGCACAGACACCACGCGCCATGCTAAGACCTCACATAACTGGAAGACAAACCCATCACAGTTCAAAAGTGGTTCAATGGATTTAAGAAATATTTGTCCTTTGGAATCACAGAATCATTAAGGTTGGAAAAGACCTCTCAAGTCACCAACCACCAACCATCCCTACCATGCCCCTAAACTAGATCTTTTACCCTCCTACCCTTTCCTAAGAATTTGGCAACTGATCTGCAACTTGCAAGCAAAACTTCCCTTGTAAGTACAGTCAGAATAAATTTAAAAGAGGTTAAAGCAAATAGAATATAACAAATAAAATCTTCCATCTTGTATTACTGCAAAAGAGCGAGGCCCAAATGAAACCTTGTGACATTGCAGCAAGGGAAGCAAATCACACACAACCAGGGCTGCTTTACCCCACTTTCAAAGGCCAACTGGTTTGCAGTATTTACAATGGCCACAGTAACACAACATGCCAGAAGGAAAGCAAAAGAAAACAAGTTTTCAGCTGTGAACTCCTCCAGCCGCTTAGAACAGCAGTTAGCCTCACATCAGCACCAGAAGTAGCACTGAATTTAGAGGTGAACTCAAAAAACAAACAAACAAAAAAACCCTGGAGTTTTCAGGGCAGAAGTGAGAATAAACATAACTGTGCAAAACTAGAGAGAAAAGGTCGTCTTTTCTCATCCAGAACCCTTTCAGCTTTTACATTTCTGAAGCAGTTCCTACAGCAATTGCACAAAGCACAGCATGGCTGAGGGATGCACCAGGTAAAGAGGAATGATACAGTAATGTGATTTAAATTATTGAAAACAAAATTATTTAAACAACAAAGTTAAAAAGCCTGGCATGCAGAACAAACCTATATCCTCTACCCCTAAAAATAACAGAAATGCACTGCATACAGTGTTGAAAATCATGAAATACAGGAGGTAGCACGCAGCCAGGACACTGAGGGGACTGACTGCATATAAATTCATCACTGAAAGTAACATCATCTCTGGTTCTATTTCTCTGCTGTAACAGAACTCAACAACAACAACCACAGCCCAACGTAAGCAGAAGTTCTCCTTCCCTGGATTCAGTCAGGGCCAGAGGTGGAATTTGTAGAGGACTTCAGAAGCTTTATGAAGGACTGCCCAAAGCTGGTTTATGACAAATAAGGCACCATTCTTTAGGATCCCTGGCTCTTTATGGGCTTTGACACCTGTGATAATTTTTCCCCCCCTCAGTTTCAAATAATGCACATTTATTGCTTTATAAATGTGCAATGAGTCTGAAAAAAAGCCTGGTAAGTGCTAAAGCACAGTGCTAAAGCTGTCTGACAGGCAGCTGCCTGGATTTTCTGTCTGAGCAGAGCAAGAAATTGTTAGAACAAAACTGGTGTCACACTGAGAGATGTGGAAAAGGAGCTGTGGTTTGAATTCTTCTGAGCATATACCTGCAGCAGTATTCTATTGCAGCTGTGGGAAAAAGACATGCAGGGAAGATCAATCACCAGCAGCCTTCTTCTTCTCACATATCACATGCTTAGCCTGCATAACCCTATGTTTGATCTTCACCCACCACTCCTTCAAGGAAACAACTACAGCCTCGCCTTCCCTGTGCAAAACATTCTCAAAGGCAACGAGAAGCAGAATGAAGCAATAAAACCACTGGAATACTGCATGTGAAAATAAAGGTTCTGGATGATTAATGAGAGCAAACAATATACAAATAGCAACAACACTAAATTTTCTGAGCATTTTAAAAGCCTCCGACAGCCACAGAGGTTCCCATGAAGCTCAAGAGACAGACACTACCGGGGGGTAGCACTGCCTCAGCATACAGCCCCACTGCCCCGTGGGCACAGAGAAGCATAGATTGCAGGGGCTGCCAGAATCATTGCCCATTTCATGCAAAGCCAGGAATCAGACAGCACACAGGGGTTCAGCTAACACAATCTTTGTTAACACTCCATAGCAGAGTTGTAATTTTGCTTTTAACCTTAATTTGAACTCAGATGAGAGAACTCTAACTTTAGGCTCTCGTACCAAGCGGGTCCTCCAGTCCCAGAAACAAAGTGCAGGCCCTGGGAACCACAGCACACAGAAGAAACACAGCTGCTGCCTCAGGCAGCCCGGCCCAGAGCAGAGTGGGGGAGCTGCCCAGTAATGCCCCATGCACGCCCTGCCAGCACCGGGCACAGCCACGTGCAGGACAGCACGGGGCAGGGGCACCCAGCCAGGAGACAATACTCCGAGTCCCTCTGCACCTCTCTGATCAGGACTGATGTGAACGCAGCGCCCCACTCACCAGACACACATTGCACTTTAGGAACATGCTGTGAGAGCTAAAAAAAACCCGACAGGTTCCATGCGATACATGCTGCTAGAAGCTGCCTGCCCTTGCAGTCGGAAAGCAAAGGAAAGCCCTACGCCAGGCTCAAATTGTTAACGTGCTTTCCGTGTACAAAGAATGAAACCTGCTCAGGTCCTTGACCTTTCTACGCTCAGTAGCAGCCTGTAAAAGTAAAACAACAGCTTTTTCTGATGTGCCCACTGCTGTCAGGCATTCTTTTCAAACAAAGTAGACAAGAATGTCACATATCATATAGCCATTTAACAAACCCCTGCAAGAGAAGGAGTTCGGGAGCACAGCCCCAGCCGCACGTAGCAGCACAGCCATGCATTCATTACTCGGTTCCCAGTTTGTGTTTTAGCAATAAACGCAATTTCTCCTTTCTCTCCCAAACTTCTCTCCTGTCTCCCTCCCCTCCTCCCCACAAACAACCCGAGCAGAGAAAGCCCACAAATGTTATTTTCACCGGTTCCACTCTCGCTTCATCGCTGCCAATACGGATTTTTAACACGACCGCATGCGGTCCGTTTATTTACGCTTCGTTTCGCCCCAACCCGCCGCGGCCCTTGGCACTGACCTGCCGGGCTCCGGCACGTACTTGCCAACAAGAAGGGAAAACCCGAACGAACCGCCGCCGCTGCGGCACACGGGGCGGAAAAGGAGCTCCGGAGACGACGGAACGCGGCGGATAGGAACCCGCCCGGGAACCGCCAGAGGCCGCGGATCGGGGGCAGCGGACGCGCGGGGGGCCCCGGAACACCGCGGGTCGCGGGGAGCGACGCGGCCTCCTCCGCCCCGGGCCCGGCTGAGGGCAGCGCCCGGCAGGAGGGCTCCGCCCCGGGCCCGGCTGAGGGCAGCGCCCGAGGGGGCCCGGAAACCGCAGCGGCAGAGACGGAGAAGAGGGCGAGCCGCGGGAGGCCGCCACCGCTCTCCCACTGGTGAGAGGTGAGGAACGGCGGGGCGGCACCGCGCGCGGACCGGTACCGG